>NC_137112.1:2662149-2724649 GCF_949357685.1 Gobio gobio | reverse complement strand
ACACTCCTCACACACACTCACTACAGACTCACTCACTGACACACACACCGTCCATCAACAGCACACACTCCTCACACACACTCACTACAGACTCACTGACACACACACCATCCATCAACAGCACACACTCCTCACACACACTCACTACAGACTCACTGACACACACACCGTCCATCAACAGCACACACTCCTCACACACACTCACTACACACACACCGTCCATCAACAGCACACACTCCTCACACACACTCACTACAGACTCACTGACACACACACCGTCCATCAACAGCACACACTCCTCACACACACTCACTACACACACACCGTCCATCAACAGCACACACTCCTCACACACACTCACTACAGACTCACTGACACACACACACCGTCCATCAACAGCACACACTCCTCACACACACTCACTACACACTCACCGTCCATCAACAGCACACACTCCTCACACACTCCTCACACACACTCACTGACACACTCACCGTCCATCAACAGCACACACTCCTCACACACACTCACTACACACTCACTCACTGACACACACACCGTCCATCAACAGCACACACTCCTCACACACACTCACTACACACACACCGTCCATCAACAGCACACACTCCTCACACACACTCACTACAGATTCACTGACACACACACCGTCCATCAACAGCACACACTCCTCACACACACTCACTACAGACTCACTGACACACACACACACACCGTCCATCAACAGCACACACTCCTCACACACACTCACTACAGACTCACTCACTGACACACACACCGTCCATCAACAGCACACACTCCTCACACACACTCACTACAGACTCACTCACTGACACACACACCGTCCATCAACAGCACACACTCCTCTCACACACTCACTACAGACTCACTCACTGACACACACACCGTCCATCAACAGCACACACTCCTCACACACACTCACTACAGATTCACTGACACACACACACCGTCCATCAACAGCACACACTCCTCACACACACTCACTACACACACACCGTCCATCAACAGCACACACTCCTCACACACACTCACTACAGATTCACTGACACACACACCGTCCATCAACAGCACACACTCCTCACACACACTCACTACAGACTCACTGACACACACACACACACCGTCCATCAACAGCACACACTCCTCACACACACTCACTACAGACTCACTCACTGACACACACACCGTCCATCAACAGCACACACTCCTCACACACACTCACTACAGACTCACTGACACACACACCATCCATCAACAGCACACACTCCTCACACACACTCACTACACACACACCGTCCATCAACAGCACACACTCCTCACACACACTCACTACAGACTCACTGACACACACACACCGTCCATCAACAGCACACACTCCTCACACACACTCACTACACACTCACCGTCCATCAACAGCACACACTCCTCACACACACTCACTGACACACTCACCGTCCATCAACAGCACACACTCCTCTCACACACTCACTACAGACTCACTCACTGACACACACACCGTCCATCAACAGCACACACTCCTCACACACACTCACTACAGATTCACTGACACACACACACCGTCCATCAACAGCACACACTCCTCACACACACTCACTACACACACACCGTCCATCAACAGCACACACTCCTCACACACACTCACTACAGATTCACTGACACACACACCGTCCATCAACAGCACACACTCCTCACACACACTCACTACACACACACCGTCCATCAACAGCACACACTCCTCACACACACTCACTACAGACTCACTGACACACACACCGTCCATCAACAGCACACACTCCTCACACACACTCACTACAGACTCACTGACACACACACCGTCCATCAACAGCACACACTCCTCACACACACTCACTACAGACTCACTGACACACACACCGTCCATCAACAGCACACACTCCTCACACACACTCACTACAGACTCACTGACACACACACACCGTCCATCAACAGCACACACTCCTCACACACACTCACTGACACACACACCGTCCATCAACAGCACACACTCCTCACACACACTCACTGACACACACACCGTCTATCAACAGCACACACTCCTCACACACACTCACTGACACACACACCGTCCATCAACAGCACACACTCCTCACACACACTCACTGACACACTCACCGTCTATCAACAGCACACACTCCTCACACACACTCACTGACACACACACCGTCCATCAACAGCACACACTCCTCACACACACTCACTGACACACACACCGTCCATCAACAGCACACACTCCTCACACACACTCACTACACACTCACCGTCTATCAACAGCACACACTCCTCACACACACTCACTGACACACACACCGTCTATCAACAGCACACACTCCTCACACACACTCACTGACACACACACCGTCCATCAACAGCACACACTCCTCACACACACTCACTACACACTCACCGTCTATCAACAGCACACACTCCTCACACACACTCACTGACACACACACCGTCTATCAACAGCACACACTCCTCACACACACTCACTGACACACACACCGTCCATCAACAGCACACACTCCTCACACACACTCACTACACACTCACCGTCCATCAACAGCACACACTCCTCACACACACTCACTACACACTCACCGTACATCAACAGCACACACTCCTCACACACACTCACTGACACACACACCGTCCATCAACAGCACACACTCCTCACACACACTCACTGACACACTCACCGTCCATCAACAGCACACACTCCTCACACACTCTCACTACACACTCACTGACACACACACACCGTCTATCAACAGCACACACTCCTCACACACACACACCGTCCATCAACAGCACACACTCCTCACACACACTCACTGACACACACACCGTCCATCAACAGCACACACTCCTCACACACACTCACTGACACACACACCGTCCATCAACAGCACACACTCCTCACACACACTCACTGATACACTCACCGTCCATCAACAGCACTCACTCCTCACACACACACACTCACTACACACTCACCGTCTATCAACAGCACACACTCCTCACACACACACACTGACACACACACCGTCCATCAACAGCACACACTCCTCACACACACTCACTGACACACACGCCGTCCATCAACAGCACACACTCCTCACACACACTCACTGACACACACACCGTCTATCAACAGCACACACTCCTCACACACACTCACTACACACTCACCGTACATCAACAGCACACACTCCTCACACACACTCACTGACACACACACCGTCCATCAACAGCACACACTCCTCACACACACTCACTACACACTCACCGTCCATCAACAGCACACACTCCTCACACACACTCACTACAGACTCACTGACACACACACACCGTCTATCAACAGCACACACTCCTCACACACACTCACTACACACTCACCATCCATCAACAGCACACACTCCTCACACACACTCACTGACACACACACCGTCCATCAACAGCACACACTCCTCACACACACTCACTACACACTCACCGTCCATCAACAGCACACACTCCTCACACACACTCACTGACACACACACCGTCTATCAACAGCACACACTCCTCACACACACTCACTACACACTCACCGTCCATCAACAGCACACACTCCTCACACACACTCACTACACACTCACCGTCTATCAACAGCACACACTCCTCACACACACTCACTACACACTCACCGTCTATCAACAGCACACACTCCTCACACACACTCACTACAGACTCACTGACACACACACACCGTCCATTAACAGCACACACTCCTCACACACACTCACTACACACTCACCGTCCATCAACAGCACACACTCCTCACACACACACACTCACTGACACACACACCGTCCATCAACAGCACACACTCCTCACACACACTCACTGACACACACACCGTCCATCAACAGCACACACTCCTCACACACACTCACTGACACACACACCGTCCATCAACAGCACACACTCCTCACACACACTCACTACACACTCACCGTCCATCAACAGCACACACTCCTCACACACACTCACTACACACTCACCGTCCATCAACAGCACACACTCCTCACACACACTCACTGACACACACACCGTCTATCAACAGCACACACTCCTCACACACACTCACTGACACACACACCGTCTATCAACAGCACACACTCCTCACACACACTCACTACAGACTCACTGACACACACACACCGTCTATCAACAGCACACACTCCTCACACACACTCACTACAGACTCACTGACACACACACACCGTCTATCAACAGCACACACTCCTCACACACACTCACTACACACACACCGTCCATCAACAGCACACACTCCTCACACACACTCACTACAGACTCACTGACACACACACACCGTCTATCAACAGCACACACTCCTCACACACACTCACTACACACTCACCGTACATCAACAGCACACACTCCTCACACACACTCACTACAGACTCACTGACACACACACCGTCCATCAACAGCACACACTCCTCACACACACTCACTACACACTCACCGTCCATCAACAGCACACACTCCTCACACACACTCACTGACACACACACCGTCCATCAACAGCACACACTCCTCACACACACTCACTGACACACACACCGTCCATCAACAGCACACACTCCTCACACACACTCACTACAGACTCACTGACACACACACCGTCCATCAACAGCACACACACACACACACACACACACACATCAGATCTGGTTAGTATATTACTCAACTTTCTTCTCATGCAGTTCTCCAGATATATAATTTACAGTAAATCTGCTTGAATGCAAACTCTCTGTTTCCAGTGTGAATATTGCTGATCTATATATCATCTTATTTGCTCTTAATATGATAGAAGCCCTTTTCTGACACATCAAAAAATCTCTTTGGTAAACCATAATTATTACATAAAAAATAAACATTTATGACATCACAATTATGAGATGAAGTCAAAATTATGATATTCAAAATTATAACATAAAAAGTTGAAATTATGACAATAAGTCATGACATGAATGACACGTGAAATTACAACATATTAAGTCAGAATTATGACAATCGAGTTATGACATACTAAAATGAATATTATAACGTACAAAAATATTTGAGATGAAGTCAAAATTATGACTTAAAGTGTCAACTTTTCATCTCTTATTTATGACATCGTCATTATTTTTTTTTTAAATTATATATATAAAAACAATTGACCATCGCATCATAATCATGTCTTTGATGGAATAATTTTGACTGTATCGCATCATAATCATGTCTTTTTATGTAATAATTTTGACAAATATGACGAAGTAGGTTATAATTTTGACTGTATCGCATCATAATCATGTCTTTGAAATAATAATTTTGACTAACAAATCATAATCATGTCTTTTTATGAAATAATTTGGACAAATATGACTTAGTAGGTCATGACTGTAAAAAATCATAATGTCTTTTAATGCAATAATTTTAACAAATATGACTTAGTATGTCATTATTTTGACTGTCTCGCATGATAATCTTGTCTTTTTATGTAATAATTTGGACAATTATGACTTAGTATGTGATTATTTTGACTGTAACAAATCATAATCATGTCATTTTATGTAATAATTCCGACTCTTTAGGTCATAATATTGACGTTTCATCTTATAAATATGACTTAGTATGTCATAATTTTGACTGTATCGCATCATAATGTCTTTTTATGTAATAATTTGGACAAATATGACTTAGTATGTCATAATTTTGACTGTATCGCATCATAACTCATTTTATATAATAATTCCGACTCTTTAGGTCATAATATTGATGTTTCATCTTATAAATATGACTTAGTATGTCATAATTTTGACTGTATCGCATCATAATCATGTCTTTTTATGTAATAACTTTGACAAATATGACTTAGTATGTCATAATTTTGACTATAACGAATCATAATCTTGTCTTTTTATGCAATAATTTTGACAAATATGACTTAGTAGGTCATAATTTTGACTGTAATTAATCATAATCATGTCTTTTTATGTAATAATTTGGACAAATATGACTTAGTATGTCATTTTTGACTGTAAGGAATCATAATCATGTCTTTTATGTAATAATTTTGACAAATATGACTTAGTATGTCATCATTTTGACTGTAAGGAATCATAATCATGTCTTTGATGGAATAATTTTGACTGTAATGAATCAAAATCATGTCTTTTTATGTAATAATTTTGACAAATATGACTTAGTATGTGTATGTCATAATTTTGACTGTATCACATCATAATCATGTCTTTTTTATGTAATAATTTTGACAAATATGACTTAGTAGCTCAAAATTTTGACTGTAACAAATCATAATTATGTCTTTTTATGTAATAATTTTGACTCTTTAGGTCATAATATTGATGTTTCATCTTATAAATATGACTTAGTATGTCATAATTTTGACTGTATCGCATCATAATCATGTCTTTGATGGAATAATTTTGACCATAACAAATCATAATCATGTCTTTTTATGCAATGATTTGGACAAATATGACTTAGTATGTAATAATTTTGACTGTATCACATCATAACTGTCATTTTATGTAATAATTCCGACTCTTTAGGTCATAATATTGGTTCAATCTTATAAATATGACTTAGTACATCATAATTTTGACTGTATCGCATCATAATCATGTCTTTTTATGCAATGATTTGGACAAATATAACTAAGGTGTAATAATGTTGTCTCTTCGGGTCATATTATTGATGTTACATATTATAAACATGACTTAGCATGTCATAATTTCGATCTACCAAAGCATATTTGTATTCTTATGTGGCTTCCATGCGTTCTGCTGCATTATATCGGTCGCCTGTTCTTCAGATATCGGCGCTCAGGTGTGATTTTGGTACGAGTATCGGCCGATAATAAACTCATATCAGCGACAAGGTCATGGGTTTGATCCCCAGGAATGCATGATCTGTGTTGCCATGGATGCAAGCATGTGTCATGTATGTGTCATGTATGTGTCATGTATGTAGTGTGTCTTTTTATGTTATCATTTTGACTGTAACGCATCATAATGTCTTTTTATGCAATAATTTTAACAAATATGTCACAATTTTGTCTGTATCGCATCATAATCATGTCTTTTTATGTAATAATTTTGACAAATATGACTTAGTAGGTCATAATTTTGACTGTATCGCATCATAATCACGTCTTTTTATGCAATCATTTTGACAAATATTACTTAGTATGTCATAATTTTGACTGTAAGGAATCATAATCATGTCTTTGATGGAATCATTTTAACTGTAACGAATCAGAATCATGTCTTTTTATGTAATAATTTGGACAGATATGACTTAGGTCATAATTTTGACTGTATCGCATCATGACGGTCATTTTATGTAATAATTCCGACTCTTTAGGTCATAATATTGATGTTTCATCTTATAAATATGACTTAGTATGTCATAATTTTGACTGTAATGAATCATAATCATGTCTTTTTATGCAATGATTTGGACAAATATGACTTAGTAGGTCATAATTTTGACTGTATCGGATCATAACTATGCCATTTTATGTAATAATTCCGACTCTTTATGTCATAATATTGATTCATCTCATAAATATGACTTAGTAGGTCATAATTTTGACCATCGCATCACAATCATAACTTTTTATGTAATAATTTTGTCTCTTCGGGTCATAATATTGACGTTACATATTATAAACATGACTTAGCATGTCATAATTTCGATCTACCAAAGCATATTTGTATTCTTATGTGGCTTCCATGCGTTCCGCTGCATTATATCGGTCGCCTGTTCTTCAGATATCGGCGCTCAGGTGTGATTTTGGTACGAGTATCGGCCGATAATAAACTCATATCAGCGACAAGGTCATGGGTTTGATCCCCAGGAATGCATGATCTGTGTTGCCATGGATGCAAGCATGTGTCATGTATGTGTCATGTATGTAGTGTGTCTTTTTATGTTATCATTTTGACTGTAACGCATCATAATGTCTTTTTATGCAATAATTTTAACAAATATGTCACAATTTTGTCTGTATCGCATCATAATCATGTCTTTTTATGTAATAATTTTGACAAATATGACTTAGTAGCTCATAATTTTGAATGTAACAAATCATAATCATGTCTTTTGATGCAATAATTTGGACAAATATGACTTAGTATGTCATCATTTTGACTGTATCGCATAATCATGTCTTTGATGGAATAATTTTGACTGTAAAGAATCATAATCATGTCTTTTCATGTAATCATTTTGACAAATATGACTTAGTAGGTCATAATTTTGACTGTATCACATCATAATCACATCTTTTTATGCAATCATTTTGACAAATATTACTTAGTATGTCATAATTTTGACTGTAAGGAATCATAATCATGTCTTTTATGTAATAATTGGACAAATATGACTTAGTATGTCATCATTTTGACTGTAACGAATCAGAATCATGTCTTTTTATGTAATAATTTGGACAGATATGACTTAGGTCATAATTTTGACTGTATCGCATCATGACGGTCATTTTATGTAATAATTACGACTCTTTAGGTCGTAATATTGATGTTTCATCTTATAAATATGACTTAGTATGTCATAATTTTGACTGTATCGCATCATAATCATGTCTTTTTATGCAATGATTTGGACAAATATGACTTAGTAGGTCATAATTTTGACTGTATCGGATCATAACTATGCCATTTTATGTAATAATTCCGACTCTTTATGTCATAATATTGATTAATCTCATAAATATGACTTAGTAGGTCATAATTTTGACCATCGCATCACAATCATAACTTTTTATGTAATAATGTTGTCTCTTCAGGTCATAATATTGATGTTACATATTATAAACATGACTTAGCATCTCATAATTTCGATCTACCAAAGCATATTTGTATTCTTATGTGGCTTCCATGCGTTCCGCTGCATTATATCGGTCGCCTGTTCTTCAGATATCGGCGCTCAGGTGTGATTTTGGTACGAGTATCGGCCGATAATAAACTCATATTCGATCCCCAGGAATGCATGATCTGTGTTGCCATGGATGCAAGCATGTGTCATGTATGTGTCATGTATGTAGTGTGACAGCTGTCTCACCTTGTTGAGTGACGGCACCAGCAGTCCTCTCCATTTGGGCGCGTTCTCCTCACTGTAGAAATCATACTGGAGGGGCGCAGCCTGCATGATGTGTGTGTGTGTGTGTGTGTGTGTGTGTGTGTGTGTGTGTGTGTGTGTGTGTGTGTGTGTGTGTGTGTGTGTGTGTGTGTCTCACATCCACCTGATCTCACACACCGGCTCAATGCATCCAGCCAGAGGAGGAGGAGAAGCAGCACACCTGCCTAATGTGACCATTGCATCCTCCAGACAGTCCGTCATGTGTTATCGATCAGATGTGTGTATCAGTGCGCGCGCATCTCCTCTGTTATCGATCAGATATCGATGAGGTATCGATCAGTCTGATCAGTGACTCCACTCACACAGAGCATCTGCTTTCAGCTCTGTCGCTGTTCTTGATGCTGACGCGCGTGTTTTGATCAGATCTCAGTGTTTTATTGATCCGCGTTCATTCGGGCGGTTCATGAACATGCGCAATAAAACGCCTCCAAAAACTGCCTGCTCTCGGCGCGGTCCGCGTCCCTCGCTCCACGCGCGCGACGACAAACACACGAGCATCCGACGAAGAGCAAAAGTCCAAACCGAGAGGAAAAACCGAAGGTAGAAAAGAAAGAGTATCTCCGCGGTTTGAAAGAGACGAAGCAAAAACACTGAGCGTGTGATGACGCAATGACGCACGGCGGCGCAGACAAAACTAGCAGAGCGCAGAGACGTTTTGAGATCACTCCAGTCAGGGGGGAAATAGAACGTAATAAGTATAAAATAACAAATAACAACAATATATCGAAATTAATAAGTACAAAAATTGAAATATTAAATATTCATAACAAAAACAAAAAGTGCACGCTCACTTTTTGTACTTTTTTTTAAAGAGGATTATTTGTATATACGGCTTGATTTTTGTTTTGTTTTTAAAATGCTGATTTTTAAGTTACTAAATGTGCTTTATCTCAGTTTTTTTTAGAGCGTGATGACGTAATGACGCACGGCGCCGCAGACAAAACTAACAGAGCGCAGAGACGCTTTGAGATCACTCCCGTCACCGGGAAAATAAAACATAAGAGTTGCACAATAAATGTGACACTTTTGAGAACGCATTATAAAATAAAATAAAAAACATATGTATAAATATTTTTTTTTTTTAAATATTTGCTCACAGTTTGACAGCTATGCGATTTTTGTTTTGTTTTGGAATTTGGATATATACTTGATTTTGTTTTCGAAACCAATAGTGGGTTTAATTACTAAATTTGTTTAGTTTCATTTTTTTTTTATGTATGATGTACGTCATTTAAAAAAAATCTAATTAAGTATGGTTCGTTCAACTTGATATTCACCCACATAAAAATGACGTTTACCACCTGTGGCGAAACAATCAAATTATTTGAAAGACATATTCTTGGCTGTGTGGAAATATTACAAACGATATTAATATTATTATTGAAAACCGTTTAAAATTCAGAATGTGATCACGTGACGATGAGCGGCTGCGGCGCGCGCCAGTGACGTACACGCGCGCACGACATACTGGCGGGAATCTGACGGGCTCGCGGAGTGTCAACAAACCCCCGAAGCGCTTCAATCACATTTATTCGACTTTAAAGAGATTTATTCTGCTTTATTCTCTTCTTTCGGCCGTGACAGCTGTAGGTGAGAGCGTTCGTCACGCGTGTGTTCGGTCGTGTGTTTATAGGAGGAGAAATGCAGGCGTTTTTGAAAGGAACACAGAGTGTTAAAGCTCAGAAACCTTCATCCTCATCATCATCAGGCGGAGAGAAGAAGCCGAGAGCTGTGCCCTGGGTGGAGAAATAGTGAGACTTCATCATATCTGTTTATATAAGCCCAATGTGATCTGAGAGCTATTGATATATCATATCGGGAAACGTTGTAGGCTATAATGCAGTGTGTGTGTGTGTGTGTGTGTGTGTGTGTGTGTGTGTGTGTGTGTGTGTGTGTGTGTGTGTGTGTGTGTGTGTGTGTGTGTGTGTGTGTGTTTTGCTCTCCTCAGCAGACCGAAGTGTGTGGATGAAGTGGCCTATCAGGAGGAGGTGGTTGCAGTACTGAAGAAATCTCTAGAGGGCGCTGATGTGCGTGAGACTCGGAACCGCATGTGTGACGTAATCAGTAATCTCGTGTCTGGTCATTCACTGTGGTCAGCAGTAGCTTGATCCCAAAAAAATCACATTCCTTCCTCTGTGTTCCAGTGTTATTACCATAGACTGTAAATAAATATGGACGTAGTGTCCATGCTTATGAATAATAAGTATTCATAAGTATATTATGCAGTGTCATAGCTACATCTCTGACGTTTATAGCAAACCAAACAGTTTGAAAATTTTATAGTTTTTGTGCGCAAAAAACCCCTGAATAACGACTTATATAGTGATGACGATTTCAAAACACGGCATCATGAAGCTTCGAAGCGTTATGAATCAGTGAGTCGATTCAGAGCGTTATGAATCAGTGAGTCGATTCAGCGGTTCAGAGCGTTATTCAGCGGTTCAGAGCGTTATGAATCAGTGAGTCGATTCAGCGGTTCAGAGCGTTATGAATCAGTGAGTCGATTCAGCGGTTCAGAGCATTATGAATCTGTGAGTCGATTCAGCGGTTCAGAGCGTTATGAATCAGTGAGTCGATTCAGCGGTTCAGAGCGTTATGAATCAGTGAGTCGATTCAGCGGTTCAGAGCGTTATGAATCAGTGAGTCGATTCAGCGGTTCAGAGCGTTATGAATCTGTGAGTCGATTCAGCGGTTCAGAGCGTTATGAATCTGTGAGTCGATTCAGCGGTTCAGAGCGTTATGAATCAGTGAGTCGATTCAGCGGTTCAGAGCGTTATGAATCTGAGTCGATTCAGCGGTTCAGAGCGTTATGAATCTGTGAGTCGATTTAGCGGTTCAGAGCGTTATGAATCTGTGAGTCGATTTAGCGGTTCAGAGCGTTATGAATCTGTGAGTCGATTCAGCGGTTCAGAGCGTTATGAATCTGTGAGTCGATTCAGCGGTTCAGAGCGTTATGAATCTGAGTCGATTCAGCGGTTCAGAGCGTTATGAATCTGTGAGTCGATTTAGCGGTTCAGAGCGTTATGAATCTGTGAGTCGATTTAGCGGTTCAGAGCGTTATGAATCAGTGAGTCGATTCAGAGCGTTATGAATCAGTGAGTCGATTCAGCGGTTCAGAGCGTTATTCAGCGGTTCAGAGCGTTATGAATCAGTGAGTCGATTCAGCGGTTCAGAGCATTATGAATCTGTGAGTCGATTCAGCGGTTCAGAGCGTTATGAATCTGTGAGTCGATTCAGCGGTTCAGAGCGTTATGAATCAGTGAGTCGATTCAGCGGTTCAGAGCGTTATGAATCAGTGAGTCGATTCAGCGGTTCAGAGCGTTATGAATCTGTGAGTCGATTCAGCGGTTCAGAGCGTTATGAATCAGTGAGTCGATTCAGCGGTTCAGAGCGTTATGAATCAGTGAGTCGATTCAGCGGTTCAGAGCGTTATGAATCAGTGAGTCGATTCAGCGGTTCGGAGCGTTATGAATCAGTGAGTCGATTCAGCGGTTCAGAGCGTTATGAATCAGTGAGTCGATTCAGCGGTTCAGAGCGTTATGAATCTGTGAGTCGATTCAGCGGTTCAGAGCGTTATGAATCTGTGAGTCGATTCAGCGGTTCAGAGCGTTATGAATCTGAGTCGATTCAGCGGTTCAGAGCGTTATGAATCTGTGAGTCGATTTAGCGGTTCAGAGCGTTATGAATCTGTGAGTCGATTTAGCGGTTCAGAGCGTTATGAATCTGTGAGTCGATTTAGCGGTTCAGAGCGTTATGAATCTGTGAGTCAATTCAGCGGTTCAGAGCGTTATGAATCTGTGAGTCGATTTAGCGGTTCAGAGCGTTATGAATCAGTGAGTCGATTCAGCGGTTCAGAGCGTTATGAATCAGTGAGTCGATTCAGCGGTTCAGAGCGTTATGAATCAGTGAGTCGATTCAGCGGTTCAGAGCGTTATGAATCAGTGAGTCGATTCAGCGGTTCAGAGCGTTATGAATCAGTGAGTCGATTCAGCGGTTTAGAGCGTTATGAATCAGTGAGTCGATTCAGCAATTTAGAGCGTTATGAATCAGTGAGTCGATTCAGCAGTGAGTCGATTCAGCGGTTCAGAGCGTTATGAATCAGTGAGTCGATTCAGCGGTTCAGAGCGTTATGAATCAGTGAGTCGATTCAGCGGTTCAGAGCGTTATGAATCTGTGAGTCGATTTAGCGGTTCAGAGCGTTATGAATCAGTGAGTCGATTTAGCGGTTCAGAGCGTTATGAATCAGTGAGTCGATTCAGCGGTTCAGAGCGTTATGAATCAGTGAGTCGATTCAGCGGTTTAGAGCGTTATGAATCAGTGAGTCGATTCAGCAGTTCAGAGCGCTATGAATCAGTGAATCGATTCAGCAGTTCAGAGCGTTATGAATCAGTGAGTCGATTCAGCGGTTCAGAGCGTTATGAATCAGTGAGTCGATTCAGCGGTTTAGAGCGTTATGAATCAGTGAGTCGATTCAGCGGTTCAGAGCGTTATGAATCAGTGAGTCGATTCAGCA
The DNA here is from genome assembly GCF_949357685.1 of Gobio gobio. Classification (NCBI taxonomy): domain Eukaryota; kingdom Metazoa; phylum Chordata; class Actinopteri; order Cypriniformes; family Gobionidae; genus Gobio; species Gobio gobio. Next base: position 2,710,800 of record NC_137112.1, on the reverse strand, counting down.
GTTCAGAGCGCTATGAATCAGTGAATCGATTCAGCAGTTCAGAGCGTTATGAATCAGTGAGTCGATTCAGCGGTTCAGAGCGTTATGAATCAGTGAGTCGATTCAGCGGTTTAGAGCGTTATGAATCAGTGAGTCGATTCAGCAGTTCAGAGCGTTATGAATCAGTGAGTCGATTCAGCAGTTCAGAGCGTTATGAATCAGTGAGTCGATTCAGCGGTTCAGAGCGTTATGAATCAGTGAGTCGATTCAGCGGTTCAGAGCGTTATGAATCAGTGAGTCGATTTAGCGGTTCAGAGCGTTATGAATCAGTGAGTCGATTCAGCGGTTCAGAGCGTTATGAATCAGTGAGTCGATTCAGCGGTTTAGAGCGTTATGAATCAGTGAGTCGATTCAGCAGTTCAGAGCGCTATGAATCAGTGAATCGATTCAGCAGTTCAGAGCGTTATGAATCAGTGAGTCGATTCAGCGGTTCAGAGCGTTATGAATCAGTGAGTCGATTCAGCGGTTTAGAGCGTTATGAATCAGTGAGTCGATTCAGCAGTTCAGAGCGTTATGAATCAGTGAGTCGATTCAGCAGTTCAGAGCGTTATGAATCAGTGAGTCGATTCAGCGGTTCAGAGCGTTATGAATCAGTGAGTCGATTCAGCGGTTCAGAGCGTTATGAATCAGTGAGTCGATTCAGCGGTTCAGAGCGTTATGAATCAGTGAGTCGATTCAGCGGTTTGGATCGCCAAATTTCAGCAGTTTGGCGGTTTGACACGCGATCCGAATCATGATTCGACTCCACCTACTGGTGATTTAGTTTCATCTTTCCAACATTTCTTATTATTATCTTTATTATTATATTTCTTATATTCAAAAATATTTAAAGTAATCTCATAACATTATTTAATGCAGTTGTAATTTTTCAGTGTAAATTATTTAATTTGATTGGTAACAGCCCTATAGTGTCTTATTCTTAATTCTAATTTAATTTATAGATCACATTTAAAAATATAAAATGAAAGCTGAAGCATAGCCTATAAGATTATGGAAAAATGCCCTTTTATAAAAAGGTAAAAATATCACAAATATGCAGATTTAAATATGTCAAAGCTGACCGAACACTGGTGAGAATATTGCTTCTGAATAGATTATATTTACAAAAAAAAAAGAAAAGTAAAACCGGACAAGCTACTTTTTTACTCGGACAAGTGAATGACAAATTTACTCGTCCGAAGGACAAACATGCAAACAGGCTTAATGTCGAGCTCTGCAGTGGTCATAATGTTATGCTTGATCTATATATATATTCTATATTCAATTCTAGCATGATTAACATGTTGCTAACACGAATTAACATGTTGGAATTATTTAACGCAGTGCTAGCATGATTTACCACAGTGCTAGCATGTTTTAGCACGTTGCTAGCATGATCCAACATGTTAACATTGTTTAGCACGTTTCTTGCTTGAATGTGCATGTTGCTAGCATTCATTAACACATTATTATGTTGCTAGCGTAATTTAACACAGTGCTAGCATGATTTTGAACAGTGCTAATATTTTTTTAGCATGTTGCTAACACATTGCTTGAATTTGCATGTTGGTAGTATGCATTAGCACATTGTTAACATGTTACTAACATGATTTAACACGTTGTTAGCATGTTTTAACACATTGCATTCAATTGACAATTTGCTAGCATTAATTATCATGTTTACTAGTATGATTTGATTTGTGAGTCGATTCAGCAGTTCAGAGCGTTATGAATCAGTGAGTCGATTCAGCAGTTCAGAGCGTTATGAATCAGTGAGTCGATTTAACGGTTCAGAGCGTTATGAATCAGTGAGTCGATTCAGCAGTTCAGAGCGCTATGAATCAGTGAGTCGATTCAGCGGTTCAGAGCGTTATGAATCAGTGAGTCGATTCAGCGGTTCAGAGCGTTATGAATCAGTGAGTCGATTTAACAGTTCAGAGCGTTATGAATCAGTGAGTCGATTCAGCAGTTCAGAGCGTTATGAATCAGTGAGTCGATTTAACGGTTCAGAGCGTTATGAATCAGTGAGTCGATTCAGCAGTTCAGAGCGTTATGAATCAGTGAGTCGATTCAGCGGTTTGAAGCATTATGAATCAGTGAGTCGATTCAGCGGTTTGAAGCGTTATGAATCAGTGAGTCGATTCAGCGGTTTGGAGCGTTATGAGTATGATTTGATTTGTTACCGATATGTTACTACTGTTGTACCTTGTTGTTAGCATTATTAGCATGTTTGTTAACATGATTTAACACAGTGCTAGCATTGTTTAACATGTTGCTAGCATGATTCTAATTTTTGTTTAAGTTGAAGTACTTCAAATCTAAAATCTGAAGTGCGCTGTGTTCTTCCAGCTGCCCAACCTGCTGTTCTACGGTCCTCCTGGCACAGGAAAGACGTCCACCATCCTCGCGGCGGCCAGAGAGCTTTATGGGTAAGATCTGCAGACGTGATGATGCTAATGCTGATTCAGACACGCGTGTGCTTATGCTCATGTGTGTGCAGACCGGAGCTGTACCGGCAGAGAGTTCTGGAGCTGAATGCGTCTGATGAGCGAGGGATCCAGGTGGTGCGTGAGAAGGTGAAGCGCTTCGCCCAGCTGACGGTGGCCGGCTCGCGCACTGAGTGAGTTACGCTAGCCGCTAATCGCTAATCATTTCCCCCCCAATCGAGTGCTTCTGACCGCTAGCTTTCCTCTCTGAAGCATGTTTAACATGTTGGTAACATAATTTAAAATGATGTTAGCATGATATAGCATGTTTGCTTGCGTGATTTAACATCGTTAGCATTTAACACATTGTTAACTTGTTTGTTTCAGCACATTGCTAACATGCATTAGCACGTTGTTAGCCTGTTTAACATGTTGGTAACATAATTTAAAATGACGTTAGCATGATATAGCATGTTTGCTTGCATGATTTGTTGTGTTGCTATCATGATTTAACATGTTTTTAGCGTTAACACAATGTTAGCATGATTGGCATTTTTCTAGCATGCATTAGCACATTGTTAACCTGTTTGCTAGCAATATTTACCTCAGTGTTAACATGATTTAACATGTTTTAAATTTGTTAGCATGAATGAGCATGTTTTGCTGGCATGATTTGACATGTTGCTAATGTGTGTTAGCATTAGCACATTGTTAACAAGGCTGAAATGTGAGGTTTCTCATTTGATAAAGCTGTATTAGCATGTTTTCTAAGACTGTGATCTGAATCCCAGCGGGAAGCCGTGTCCGCCGTTTAAGATCATCATCCTGGACGAGGCGGACTCCATGACCAACGCGGCTCAGGCGGCGCTACGACGCACGATGGAGAAGGAGTCACGAACCACACGCTTCTGCCTCATCTGCAACTACGTCAGCCGGTCAGTGTACCGGTCAAACAATTAGCACAGTGCTAGCATGCTTTGACATGTTGCTAATATGATTTAACACGTTGCTAGCATGCTTTGACATGTGGTTAGCATTATTTAGCACATCATGGTAGCAAACACCACATTTCATGCTAGCATTATTTGTTGTGTTGCTACCATGATTTAGCATGTTGTTAGCGTTAACATGATTAGCATATTGTTAAAACACATTGGTAACATGTTTGAGCATTTTTGCTAACATGAATCCACTTTTTAGCATGTTGATAGTAGGGATGCACGATATTGGATTTTTGCCGATATCCGATATTTTTCAACTAATTTTGGCCGATGCCGATATCGATACCGATATATGTTTATTTTTTCCCTTTGTTTGGAAACCACCATTTTGAGCAAAAAAAAATTTTTTTTTTCATTCTGGTTTCAGATTTCTGAGGTCTCCTTACTAAAAGGATGTTAAAGATAAATAAATGTTAATAAAGTTATTTTTATAATAAGAGTATATTAAAAGCGCTGAAAATAACAATAATAAAGTCAGTCATTTTTCAACCCAGACAGATGCAGTTGTAATCTAAATGTTTTATTTTTAGATTTGAGTTGTGGGATCAGTTGATTCAGCTTCAGATACAATTTTTTTTAACAATTATTTTAGAGCTCCTTGGATTATTTTTCATCATCAATTTCATAAAATTTTATTACAGATTAATAAACTGTATGTAAAAGTATTTAATTTACAAGTGCCATGCTTGTGCTTTGACTTCATTACTGCTTTATTTATTCAGATAAAGAAGTAACTTCTATTTATTTGTGTATTCTACTTTTCATTCACTATTACTGTAACAACATCGCCCCCACGATGTGAGTTATTGCAGGCGCATATCAACTCGTTATCATATCGGCAAGGCATATCGGCATAATTTTTTCATATCGGCCGATGCCGATTTTTATATTTTAAGCGTTTATCGGCCGATTCCGATGTCGTGCCGATAATATCGTGCATCCCTAGTTGATAGCATGATTTAACATTGCAGTGTGAGCGCCGAAACCCTCCGCGCGCGCCTCTTCCACTGCGCGACCCTTAACTAGCGCTTGTCTCCTCAGGATCATCGAGCCGCTGACCTCCAGATGCTCCAAGTTCCGCTTCAAACCGCTGGCCAATGGCATCCAGCAGGAGCGTCTGCTGGAGATCTGCGGGAAGGAGGACCTCAAGTACAGCAAAGATGTAAACGCAGCAGTCCTGTTCATTACCCATGAGCTAGCCTGTTGCTAGCATTGTGCCAATTAATGCTAGGCCTGGCATGTGGTAAATCATGCTAACATGTTAAAAAATGCTAGCAACGTGTTAAATCCATGTTGTGTTGCTACCATGATTAGCTTGCATTAACACAATGTTAACATGATTAGCATGTTTTGCTAACATGATTCAACATGTTGCTTGTGTGAAATGTTTCTAGCGTGTTTTAACGCATTGTTACCATTTTGCTAACATAATTTAACAGTGCTAATATATTATTAGCAAGATATGTCATTGTTTTAAATTCATGTGATTTACCATGTTGTTAACATGCATTAGCACATTGTTGCTAGCGTGATTTAACACAGTGCTGACATGTTTTGCTAGCATGATTTAACGCGTTGCTAGCATGTTTTTACACGTTAACATGATTTAACACACGTTGGCATGAATTGGCACATCATGGTAGCAAACACCACATTTCATGCTAACATGATTTATCATTTTGTTAGCATTAACACAGTTAACATGATTAGCATTTTGCTAACATGATTTAACACATTGCTAACATGTTTGAACATTTTTGCTAACATGATTCAACGTGTTAGTAGCATGTTGATGGCATGATTTAACATTGTTAGCATTATTGAACACATTGTTAACATGATTCAACATGCTAGCATGCATTAGCACATTGTTAACATGTTTTGCTAGCGGGATTTAACACACTGTGCTAGCATGTTTTGACATGTTAACATGATTTAATGTGTTGCTAGTATTTTTTTACATGTTGTTAACATGATTTAGCACACGTTAGCATGAATTGGCACATCATGGTAGCAAACACCACATTTCATGCTAGCATGATTTGCTGGGTTGCTAACATGATTTACCAGTTTGTTAGCATTAACAGTTAACATGATTAGCATTTTATAACATGATTTAACACATTGATAACATGTTTGAGCATTTTTGCTAACATGACTCAACGTGTTAACATTAAATTAGCATGTTGATGTCATTATTTAACATTGTTAGCATTATTGAACACATCGTTAATGATTCAACATGTTGCTAGCATTAATTAGCACATTGTTAACATGTTGCTAGCGGGATTTAACACTGTGCTAGCATGTTTTGAAATGTTAACATGATTTAATGCTTTGCTAGCATTTTTTTTACATGTTGTTAACATGATTTAGCGCACGTTAGCATGAATTGGCACATCATGGTAGCAAACACCACATTTCATGCTAGCATGATTTGCTGTGTTGCTACCATATGTAGCATGTTTTGCTAGCATTAACACAGTTAACATGATTAGCATTTTGCTAACATGATTTAACACATTGATAACATGTTTGAGCATTTTTGCTTACATGATTCAATGTGTTAGCATTAAATTAGCATGTTGATGGCATGATTTAACATTGCTAGCATGATTGAACACATTGTTAACATGTTGCTAGCATGCATTAGCACATTGTTAACATGTTGCTAACCTGATTTAACACCGTGCTAGCATGTTTTGACATGTTGCTAACATGATTTAACGCATTGCTAGTTTTTACATGTTGCTAACATGATTTAGCACACGTTAACATGAATTGGCATGGTAGCAAACAGTACATTTCATACTAGCATGATTTGCTGTGTTGCTACCATGATATGTAGCATGTTGTTAGCATTAACAGTTAACATGATTAGCATTTTGATAACATGATTTAACACATTGCTAACACGTTTGAGCATTTTTGCTAACATGACTCAACGTGTTAACATTAAATTAGCATGTTGATGTCATTATTTAACATTGTTAGTATTATTGAACACATCGTTAATATGATTCAACATGTTGCTAGCATGAATTAGCACATTGTTAACATGTTGCTAGCAGGATTTAACACTGTGCTAGCATGTTTTGAAATGTTAACATGATTTATTGCTTTGCTAGCATTTTTTTACATGTTGTTAACATGATTTAGCGCACGTTAGCATGAATTGGCACATCATGGTAGCAAACACCATATTTCATGCTAGCATGATTTGCTGTGTTGCTACCATATGTAGCATGTTTTGCTAGCATTAACACAGTTAACATGATTAGCATTTTGCTAACATGATTTAACACATTGATAACATGTTTGAGCATTTTTGCTTACATGATTCAAAATGTTAGCATTAAATTAGCATGTTGATGGCATGATTTAACATTGCTAGCATGATTGAACACATTGTTAACATGTTGCTAGCATGCATTAGCACATTGTTAACATGTTGCTAACCTGATTTAACACCATGCTAGCATGTTTTGACATGTTGCTAACATGATTTAACGCATTGCCAGTTTTTACATGTTGTTAACATGATTTAGCACACGTTAACATGAATTGGCATGGTAGCAAACAGTACATTTCATACTAGCATGATTTGCTGTGTTGCTACCATGATATGTAGCATGTTGTTAGCATTAACAGTTAACATGATTAGCATTTTGATGACATGATTTAACACATTGCTAACACGTTTGAGCATTTTTGCTAACATGAGTTACCGTGTTAGCATTAATTTAGCATGATTTAACATTGCTATCATGATTGAACACATCGTTAACTTGATTCAACACAGTTATTATGAATTAGCATGTTTGCTGGCATGATTTAACATGGCTAGTATTTAACACTTGTTAACATGTTTCTAACTGTTTCAGCACACATTGTTAACATGCATTAGCGCATTGTTTACCTGTTGCTATCGTGATTCAACATGTTAGCATTTTTCTAGCATGCATTAGCACGTTGTTGCTAACATTTAGCTCAGTGTTAACATGATTTAACATGTTTTAAAATTGTTAGCATGATGTAGCACATTGTTAGCTCCAATGGACACATTGTTAGCATGAATTAGCATGTTTGCTGGCATGATTTAACATGGCTAGTATTTAACACTTGTTAACATGTTTCTAACTGTTACAGCACATTGCTAACATGCATTAGCGCATTGTTTACCTGTTGCTATCATGATTTAACATGTTAGCATTTTTCTAGCATGCATTAGCACGTTGTTGCTAACATTTAGCTCAGTGTTAACATGATTTAACATGTTTTAAAATTGTTAGCATGATGTAGCACATTGCTAGCTCCAATGGACACATTGTTAGCATGAATTAGCATGTTTGTTGACATGATTTAACATGGCTAGTATTTAACACTTGTTAACATGTTTCTAACTGTTTCAGCACATTGTTAACATGCATTAGCGCATTGTTAACATGTTGCCAAAGGCTGAAATGTGAGGTTTCTCATTTGATAAAACTGTATTAGCGTGTTTCTAACATGAATTAGCACATTGTTAACATGCTAAAACATCAAATGACACAGACTTTGCTCTACCCCACCTACATGCTATTCATCTGAGTTGTGCGAGTCTTAAAAAGCCTTACATTTTTAAAACCCCGACATCCAATCAATTCCCTGTGACCAAATCAAGCTCCGCCCTACATTTGTTCTTGTTCCTGAAGCGTTTCACTCACTATAGAGAAGAGAAGACTAGCGCAACTTCCCTTTCATGCCGCCTTTAAAGCACACGCGCACGCTCTGTTAATGTGTGTGTGTGTGTGTGTGTGTGTGTGTGTGTGTGTGTGTTGAAGGGAATCGAGGCTCTGGTGAAGGTGTCAGAAGGAGATCTCAGGAAAGCCATCACGTTTCTCCAGAGCGCCGCCAGACTCAACGCTGAGCGGGAAATCACGGAGCAGATGATCATCGAGATCGCCGGGGTGAGTGTGTGAACGCTCCTGATCGTCACTGAGGCTGAATAAACCGTCCTCAAACTGCACTTCCTGTTCTAGGTGGTTCCACCCAAAGTGATTGAAGCGCTCCTCCAGATCTGCTACAAAGGAGCTTTTGAGAAGCTGGAGATCGCGGTGAAGGTGAGACTCAAACACGGTTTAACAGCAATGGTCATTTTTGAGCGAGATGCTAACGGGCTAATCAGATTCAATGAGCTATGCTAGCAGTGCTAGCGCCAGACCCGGAGATCGGCTGAATGGAAAACGGTCAAACTCAACTGTTCAACTCTAGGGGAGACGGAAAATGAGCCTATTTTCAAAAATAGTGGTGCGTCCCTTTAAAGGACAACTCCGGTGAAAAATGAACCTAGGGGTAATTAGCACATGGTTATCGAGTAGATCGTTCTCTGGGATGCGTTTTCATGAAAATCGAATGTAAAGAGTTTTATCTCTAAAAGCAGATTAGCTTATAACGCTAGTATATGGGGCACAGAATAAGGCAAATTAAATCGCTAGTTAAAGCGTTAGTTCACCCAAAAATGTAAATTGTGTCATTAATGACTTCCCCTCATGTGGTTGGACACCCGTCAGACCTCCGTTCATCTTCAGACACAAATGAAGATATTTTAGTGTAAATCTGATGCTCTGAAAGGCCTCCATTGGCTCAACTTTACACTCTCAAGACCCTTAAAAGACACTAAAGACTAAAGTTACAAAGTCCATCTCACTACAGCGGCTCTACAATAACTTTATGAAGACGAGAATAGTTTCTGTGCGCAAAAAACCCTAAATAACGACTTATATAGTGATGACGATTTCAAAACACGGCCTCATGAAGCTTCGAAGCGTTATGAATCAGTGAGTCGAATCAGCAGTTTGGCGGTTTGACACGCGATCCGAATCATGAATCGACTCACTGATTCATAACGCTTCGAAGCTTCATGAGGCCGTGTTTTGAAATCGTCATCACTATATAAGTCGTTATTTAGGGGTTTTTTGCGCACAAAAACTATTGTCGCCGATTCATAAAGTTATTGTAGAGCCGCTGTAGTGAGATGGACTTTGTAACTTTAGTCTTTAGTGTCTTTTAAGGGTCTTGAGAGTGTAAAGTTGAGCCAATGGAGGCCTTTCAGAGCATCAGATTTACACTAAAATATCTTCATTTGTGTCTGAAGATGAACGGAGTATTTATGCTAATATTTTACCTCTTATCAGACGAGCGTGATCATCTCTGAGCTCCGCCATAACTTCCGACAAGTGAGGTCAAATACGAGCGTGGTCATAGATATATCGATAATAGATGCCTCATTCTACTGATCCGTGCAGGCGCTAATGAGGCATCTACGTATACATCTATGACCACGCTCGTATTTGACCTCACTTAGCGGAAGTTATGGCTGAGCTCAGAGATGATCACGCTCGTCTGATAAGAGGTAAAATAATATCATAAATACTGCTGGGTTTCTCTCAGAAACTGATGGTTTGTCTAGATCAGACCCTTATTCATCATCTGGTGTCGTTTAAAGCCCTTTGAAGCTGCACTGAAACTGTCATTTGAACCGTTTGGAGCCCATTGAAGTCCATTATATGGAGAAAAACCCTGGACTGTTTTCATCAAAAACCTTCATTTCTTTCCGACTTTAGAAAGAAAGACATGGACATCTTGGATGACATGAGGGAGAGTAAATTATCAGCAAAAGTTTATTTAAAAGTGAACTAATCCTTTAACTAGCGATTTAATTTGCCTTATTCTGTGCCCCATATACTAGCGTTATAAGCTAATCTGTTTTTAGAGATAAAACTCTTTACATTCGATTTTCATGAAAACGCATCCCAGAGAACGATCTACTCGATAACCATGTGCTAATTACCCCTAGGTTCATTTTTCACCGGAGTTGTCCTTTAAGAATGTTTAGCTGTACATAATGTTTTGCCATGTGTGAATGTTTAAAGCTCGTCTTGATGTGTGCAGGATCTGATCGATCAGGGATTCGCTGCAACCAACGTTCTCACCCAGTTACACGAAGTCGTCATCGAAGAGAAGCTGAGCGATAAACAGAAATCTGTGATTGCAGAGAAGATGGCCGTAAGTGAACCGGACGCCACAGTGTGTTCTGACCATAGATATACATAATAAAGGCTAGATGCCTCGTCCGCTGCTGGCCAATGGATGTCGGCGGCCATCTTGTCACAGTCCACACCTGGCGGCCATCTTGTCACACTCAGCTCGCTCACTCCTAACATTGTGTTTTAACGGTGCGTGTACTTTTTAAATAACCATAACTTGCTCAATTTTCTACTGATTTTCAAACTGTTTGGTTTGTTATAAACGTCAGAGATGTAGTTATGACACTGGATACATATGAATAATTATTCATAATGTGTTCAAGCATTCATAATTATAGCCACGTTAATAACGTTTGTAAGAAACCAAACCATTTGTAAATCCGTCGAGATTTCAGCGAGATAAGAGTGTTTGTGTTCAGATCAGGCACAAGATGGCCGCCAGAAAGCTTTCCTGTGACAAAATGGCCGCCAGTGATGATGTTAGAGACTCCGCCCTAAGAAATCTAGCCTTTATAATGTAAATCTATGATTCTGACTGTCTTTCAGGAGGTGGACAAGTGTCTGGCAGATGGAGCGGACGAGTATCTGCAGTTATTGAGTCTCTGCTCTGTCATCATGCAACAGGCCGCACAGAACAGCTGAGCCGACCAATCAGCAGCTCCGGTACACTTCCGCTGACCAATCAGCATTGCGCTAACATCACACATGACTGCCTAGATTGTTGTTTTCAACTTTTTGTACATTTGAAATATGTAATTAAAACATTTCTTTCCTATGTATGTTGTGGGGTGTTTTTTTTTTACATTTCAATATTTATTTTGGGGACGAACGCCCTCATTTAAATAGTCAATATGCAGAATAAAGGGGCGGGGCCTGAAGTTAGTTGAAACGGGTGGTTATGGTAAGGGGCGGGACATTTCACAAACACCAATCACCTCTCTAATGTGACTTATCTTATCAAGCAGCCAATCATTAATGACCTAATATCTTCATAGCCACACCCTAGCAACCAGTTACAGCACCCTAGCAACCACCCCACAGACCATTGAAAAACAGAGGAGAGGGATATAAATGAATCAGGACATCTTTGAGACCCATGAAAATGACTCTTTTGATTTGTGCAGTCAATTATTTTAACCTGCTAACTGCCCTAGCAACCATTGAGACCACCGTAGCAACCCAAACCCAAAGTGGGATATCTTCAACTGCCACGGCACTCCCTAGCAACCAAACAGATTACCCTAGCAACTGTTTAGGAAAAAACATATCTCTGCATCAGAACATCATAGAGACATGGGGGTTGGCTCTTTTGCTAGCAAACAGGACTTCCAACATGCTACACATGCTAGCAGTGGATAGCTACATGCTAATAGTGATTAGCTAAGTGCTAAAACATGTTAAAAACTCCATAATAACCATCTGTGACAAGTAGCAACTGCCTAGAAACACTATCAACTACCCATAACACCCAAGCAACCGCATAGCACCTTCCTAACAACCACCCACAAGACCCTAGTAACCATCACACATGACTGCCTAGATTGTTCTTTTCAACTTTTTGTACATATACGAATTTTTTTGTTGTGGGGTGTTTTTTTATATTTAATTTTGTTCAAATATTTCTTCCGGGAATGAACACGTCACAATATTCCTCATTTAAATAATTAATGAGCAGAATAAAGGGGCGGGGCCTGGTTGAGTTAGTTAGTCGTGTGTTGAAACTGCCGGTTATGGTAAGGGGCGGGACATTTCCCAAACACCAATCACAACACACTGCTCCAGCCGACCAATCAGAGCACAGTGTGCTTTCAGAAGGAGGGGCTTCATACAGACAGGAAGTAAACAGAGTTACTGACTGACTGGGAAGAGTGGAGCCGCAACAATGGAGAATATGTTCAATTCGGACAGTTCAATTCGCACTGCAGTAAACTCGCGCACCACCGCTTACAATGCCGGTCTCCTAACGGGGGATATGAGGGAGTACAAAGCTTCATGTTACGCTCTCCGGCGCGCCGTTAAAGCCGCAAAACTCCGCTATAAAGACAGAGTGGAATCTCATTTCCAACTCAACGACTCCCGGCGGATGTGGCAGGGACTGAGGACCATCTGTGCTTTTGGAACTAAATCCTCTGCAGAGGTGAGAGCTGATCCGTTGCTGGTGAACGAGTTAAACTCTTTCTACGCTCGCTTTGATGGTAATCGCGGCAGCGCGACTCCGGCGAGTGACGCGTCAGAGAGAGTCCCTCAGAGCAGCAACGGTCACGTGATCTCTGTCTCGGAGGACGAGGTTCGGAGGGCACTCAAACGTGTGGATGTCAGGAAAGCTGCTGGGCCGGATGGTATTTCAGGTCGTGTTCTGCGGTCCTGTGCTGATCAGCTCGCAGGGCTCTTTACATCCATATTTAACGAGTCCCTTGCTACATCTGTTGTCCCCACCTCCTTCAAACGATCCTCCATCATCCCTGTACCTAAGATCAGTAAACCCTCTTGCCTAAATGACTATCGTCCAGTGGCTCTCACATCTTTAGTCATGAAGGTCTTTGAGAGACTCATTAAAAACAACATTTGCTCCTCCATTCCTGACACTTTGGACCCTCTTCAGTTTGCCTATCGTCCCAATAGATCGACTGAAGATGCCATTTCTCACGTCCTTCACTCCTGCCTCACTCACATCGACAGCAAAAGTGGGAACTATGTCAGGCTGCTGTTTATTGACTATAGCTCAGCCTTTAACACCATAGTTCCCATTAAGCTAACACACAAACTCCTGGATCTAGGCCTGAATTCTTCTCTCTGCCTCTGGATTGAAGATTTCCTCACTGGCAGACCCCAGGCGGTGAGAGTAGGCCAGTTCACCTCCACCTCCATCACCCTGAGTGTTGGAGCTCCACAGGGCTGTGTGCTGAGTCCCCTGCTCTACTCTCTCTACACCCATGACTGTTTGTCCACACACAGCTCCACCTCGATCATCAAGTTTGCTGATGATACTGTTGTCCTGGGTCTCATCTCCAACAACAATGAGACGGCATACTTGGACGAAGTGGAGCAACTGACATCATGGTGCCAGGACAACTGTCTCTCTCTGAATGTTAACAAGACCAAAGAACTGATTGTGGACTTCAGGAAGAGACAGCATCGGTCATACTCCCCTCTCATGATCAGCGGGACACCGGTAGAGAGAGTGAGCAGCTTCAAATACCTGGGTGTGAACATCTCCGAGGATCTGACCTGGACTACACACATCCAGACACAGGTGAAAAAAGCCAGGCAAAGACTGTACCACCTGCGCCAGCTGAGGAAATTCAGGGTTTCACCAGCCATCCTGAAAACTTTCTATCGAGGGGCGATAGAAAGTGTCCTGACTCAGTGCATCACAGCGTGGTACGGGAACAGCACCAGTCACGATTCCAAAGCCCTGCAAAGAGTGGTGCGCTTATCCGAGCGCATCTCAGGCTCAGCTCTCCCGTCTCTGCAGGACATCTACACCAAACGCTGCAGAGGTAGAGCTACTAAAATCATCAGAGACATTAATCACCCTGCAAACTCTCACTTCACCCTGCTGCCATCTGGTAAGCGCTTCCGTAGCCTGATGGCAAAGACTGAAAGACTCAGGAGGAGTTTCTTCCCCCAGGCCATCAGACTCCTGAACTCAGTCACGTGACTTCACTTCACCCCGCACACGCATAAACATCCAGTTTAAACATTAACATCCACATACTGCCATTGCACTGCACTTTACGTTCCTATTGTTACTGTGTAACAACCTGTAATAAACCTTGCACATTATACTTCTTTATATATACATATATATATATATTTTATGTTAACCACTTATTTTTAAGTCTACAGTTTATCTCACTTATCATATCCACATATTTTTTTATATTTTTATTTTATCTTATTTCCAATTTTTATCTTTACTTGATTTATTTATAATCCTACTTATGTTAATACTTTTTATTCTAATTTTATTCTATTTCTATTTTAATTTCTTGTAACTGTTATTTGCACTGTCCATGGAGCGGACCTGTTTACATTTCACTGCCAGTTGTATATTGTGTATATAACTGTGTATGTGACAAATAAAACTCTTGAATCTTGAATATGAGGAAATAATCAATTCAAGCGGGATATAAAGCAGTTTTTAATACCACATCAAGTTTTCACAGCAAAAGTTCATTGCATTGTCACACACGTGTGTTCACCCACATCTTATTTGTCAGATGCCCTACAATCTTTCAATCTGAATGTAAAGGCCAGCAGATATAACTCGGGTCACTCATAACGTGTTCTGTGATCTAGAACGGCCTGTTTCTGGAGCGTGTGTTGATGATTCCCAGCACTGAGAACGCACTCGCTGCCGCTGTCACCACACTGATGGCGCCGATCGCCCGGGACGCCTGTGAACACACACAATATCAGATAAACAGCCTCGGGCCCAATCAGAAGACAGCGATGTGAATAATCACCATATTCATCTATCATGGTATTTACATGGTACCTAGACAACATTTTTGGCATCAGGCGAATCAGAACGATGGAAGCTTGTTTCCACCACAGAATAAACAATAAAAAGGTAATTGTTTCTGTTTATCTCACAATTCTTAGAACAAAAAGTCGCATTTATCTTTTAAATCGTTGTATTCCGTGGCGGAAACACGCTTCCATAGACAACCCATCGGTCCGCCATTTTGAAATGTTATAAATTGCAATATATTATAAACGATTTGACATATCAGTACAGAAATTGGTAGAGTTCATCGAGAGCATGTCCTGAAGGTTCATGAGAAGTTTGAACACAGCGCCTCCTAGTGTTCCAAAGATATATACGTTTTTTTGCCAAAACGCTTATAACCAGTATTGTCTTTACATTAATTACTTTACATGGGTTACTTTAACAGATTACTTTACATGGGTTACTTTAACAGATTACTTTTCATGGGTTACTTTATCGGATTACTTTACATGGGTTACTTTAACAGATTACTTTACATGGGTTACTTTAACGGATTACTTTACATGGGTTACTTTAACAGATTACTTTACATGGGTTACTTTATCGGATTACTTTACATGGGTTACTTTAACAGATTACTTTACATGGGTTACTTTATCGGATTACTTTACATGGGTTACTTTAACAGATTACTTTACATGGGTTACTTTAACGGATTACTTTACATGGGTTACTTTAACAGATTACATGGGTTACTTTAACACATTACTTTACTTAGGTTACTTTAACAGATTACTTTACATGAGTTACTTTAACACATTACTTTACTTAGGTTACTTTAACGGATTACTTTACATGAGTTACTTTAACGGATTACTTTACTTGGGTTACTTTAACGGATTACTTTACATGAGTTACTTTAACAGATTACTTGGGTTACTTTAACGGATTACTTTACATGAGTTACTTTAACAGATTACTTTACTTGGGTTACTTTAACGGATTACTTTACATGAGTTACTTTAACGGATGACTTTACTTGGGTTACTTTAACGGATTACTTTACATGAGTTACTTTAACAGATTACTTTACTTGGGTTACTTTAACGGATTACTTTACATGAGTTACTTTAACAGATTACTTTACTTGGGTTACTTTAACGGATTACTTTACATGAGTTACTTTAACGGATTACTTTACTTGGGTTACTTTAACAGATTACTTTACATGAGTTACTTTAACAGATTACTTGGGTTACTTTAACGGATTACTTTACATGAGTTACTTTAACAGATTACTTTACTTGGGTTACTTTAACAGATTACTTTACTTGGGTTACTTAAACAGATTACTTTACATGGGTTACTTTAACAGATTACTTGGGTTACTTTAACAGATTACTTTACTTGGGTTACTTTAACAGATTACTTTACATGGGTTACTTTAACAGATTACTTTACATGGGTTACTTTAACAGATTACATGGGTTACTTTAACATATTACTTTACTTGGGTTACTTTAACGGATTACTTTACATGAGTTACTTTAACGGATTACTTTACTTGGGTTACTTTAACGGATTACTTTACATGGATTACTTTAACGAATTACTTAACTTGGGTTACTTTAACGGATTACTTTACATGAGTTACTTTAACAGATTACTTTACATGGGTTACTTTAACAGATTACTCTAACGGTTTACTTTACATGGATTACTTTAACGGTTTACTTTGCATGGGTTACTTACATGGATTACTTTGCATGGGTTACTTTAACAGATTACTTTACATGGGTTACTTTAACGGATTACTTTACATGCGTTACTTTAACAGATTAGTTTACTTGGGTTACTTTAACGGATTACTTTACATTAGTTACTTTAACGGATTACTTTACATGGGTTACTTTAACGGATTACTTTACATGGGTTACTTTAACGGATTACTTTACATGGATTACTTTAACAGATTACTTTACTTGGGTTACTTTAACGGATTACTTTACATGAGTTACTTTAACAGATTACTTTACATGGGTTACTTTAACAGATTACTTTTCATGGGTTACTTTAACAGATTACTTTACTTGGGTTACTTTAACGGATTACTTTACATGAGTTACTTTAACGGATTACTTTACATGAGTTACTCTTACGGTTTACTTTACATGGGTTACTTTAACAGATTACTTTACATGAGTTACTTTAACGGATTACTTTACATTAGTTACTTTAACGGATTACTTTACTTGGGTTACTTTAACAGATTAGTTTACTTGGGTTACTTTAACGGATTACTTTACATTAGTTACTTTAACGGATTACTTTACATGGGTTACTTTAACGGATTACTTTACATGGGTTACTTTAACGGATTACTTTACATGGATTACTTTAACAGATTACTTTACTTGGGTTACTTTAACGGATTACTTTACATGAGTTACTTTAACGGATTACTTTACATGGGTTACTTTAACAGATTACTTTTCATGGGTTACTTTAACAGATTACTTTACTTGGGTTACTTTAACGGATTACTTTACATGAGTTACTTTAACGGATTACTTTACATGAGTTACTCTAACGGTTTACTTTACATGGGTTACTTTAACAGATTACTTTACATGAGTTACTTTAACGGATTACTTTACATTAGTTACTTTAACGGATTACTTTACTTGGGTTACTTTAACAGATTACTTTACTTGGGTTACTTTAACAGATTACTTTACATGGGTTACTTTAACAGATTACTTTACTTGGGTTACTTTAACAGATTACTTTACTTGGGTTACTTTAACAGATTACTTTACATGGGTTACTTTAACGGATTACTTTACATGGGTTACTTTAACAGATTATTTTACATGGGTTACTTTAACAGATTACTTTACATGGGTTACTTTAACAGATTACTTTACATGGGTTACTTTAACAGATTACTTTACATGGGTTACTTTAACAGATTACTTTACATGGGTTACTTTAACAGATTACTTTACATGGGTTACTTTAACAGATTACTTTACATGGGTTACTTTAACGGATTACTTTACATGAGTTACTTTAACGGATTACTTTACTTGGGTTACTTTAACGGATTACTTTACATGGATTACTTTAACGAATTACTTAACTTGGGTTACTTTAACGGATTACTTTACATGAGTTACTTTAACGGATTACTTTACATGGGTTACTTTAACAGATTACTCTAACGGTTTACTTTACATGGGTTACTTTAACGGTTTACTTTGCATGGGTTACTTACATGGATTACTTTGCATGGGTTACTTTAACGGATTACTTTACATGCGTTACTTTAACAGATTAGTTTACTTGGGTTACTTTAACGGATTACTTTACATTAGTTACTTTAACAGATTACTTTACATGAGTTACTTTAACGGATTACTTTACATGGGTTACTTTAACGGATTACTTTACATGGGTTACTTTAACAGATTACTTTACATGGGTTACTTTAACAGATTACTTTACATGGGTTACTTTAACAGATTACTTTACTTGGGTTACTTTAACGGATTACTTTACATGAGTTACTTTAACGGATTACTTTACTTGGGTTACTTTAATGGATTACTTTACATGAGTTACTTTAACGGATTACTTTACATGGGTTACTTTAACAGATTACTCTAACGGTTTACTTTACATGGGTTACTTTAACGGTTTACTTTGCATGGGTTACTTACATGGATTACTTTACATGGGTTACTTTAACGGATTACTTTACATGCGTTACTTTAACAGATTAGTTTACTTGGGTTACTTTAACGGATTACTTTACATTAGTTACTTTAACAGATTACTTTACATGAGTTACTTTAACGGATTACTTTACATGGGTT
The DNA here is from genome assembly GCF_949357685.1 of Gobio gobio. Lineage (NCBI taxonomy): Eukaryota > Metazoa > Chordata > Actinopteri > Cypriniformes > Gobionidae > Gobio > Gobio gobio. The sequence continues at coordinate 2,691,993 of NC_137112.1, read as the reverse complement.
ACTTTAACGGATTACTTTACATGGGTTACTTTAACGGATTACTTTACATGGGTTACTTTAACAGATTACTTTACATGGGTTACTTTAACAGATTACTTTACATGAGTTACTTTAACAGATTACTTTACATGAGTTACTTTAACGGATTACTTTTCATGGGTTACTTTAACAGATTACTTTACTTGGGTTACTTTAACGGATTACTTTACATGGGTTACTTTAACAGATTACTTTACATGAGTTACTTTAACGGATTACTTTACATGAGTTACTTTAACGGATTACTTTACATGAGTTACTTTAACGGATTACTTTACATTAGTTACTTTAACGGATTACTTTACTTGGGTTACTTTAACAGATTACTTTACATGGGTTACTTTAACGGATTACTTTACATGAGTTACTTTAACGGATTACTTTACTTGGGTTACTTTAACAGATTACTTTACATGAGTTACTTTAACGGATTACTTTACATGAGTTACTTTAACGGATTACTTTACATGGGTTACTTTAACGGATTACTTTACATGAGTTACTTTAACGGATTACTTTACTTGGGTTACTTTAACGGATTACTTTACATGAGTTACTTTAACGGATTACTTTACATGGGTTACTTTAACAGATTACTTTACATTAGTTACTTTAACGGATTACTTTACATGGGTTACTTTAACGGATTACTTTACATTAGTTACTTTAACGGATTACTTTACATGAGTTACTTTAACGGATTACTTTACATGGGTTACTTTAACAGATTACTTTACTTGGGTTACTTTAACGGATTACTTTACATGGGTTTCTTTAACGGATTACTTTACTTGGGTTACTTTAACGGATTACTTTACATGGGTTACTTTAACAGATTACTTTACATGAGTTACTTTAACAGATTACTTTACATGTGTTACTTTAACGGAGTACTTTACATGGGTTACTTTAACAGATTACTTTACTTGGGTTACTTTAACGGATTACTTTACATGAGTTACTTTTACGGATTACTTTACATGGGTTACTTTAACAGATTACTTTACATGAGTTACTTAAACGGATTACTTTACATGGGTTACTTTAACAGATTACTTTACTTGGGTTACTTTAACAGATTACTTTACATGAGTTACTTTAACGGATTACTTTACATGGGTTACTTTAACAGATTACTTTACATGAGTTACTTTAACGGATTACTTTACATGGGTTACTTTAACAGATTACTTTACATGAGTTACTTTAACAGATTACTTTACATGGGTTACTTTAACGGATTACTTTACATGGGTTACTTTAACAGATTACTTTACTTGGGTTACTTTAACGGATTACTTTACATGAGTTAATTTAACTGATTACTTTACATGGGTTACTTTAACAGATTACTTTACATGAGTTACTTTAACGGATTACTTTACATGGGTTACTTTAACAGATTACTTTACATGAGTTACTTTAATGGATTACTTTACATGAGTTACTTTAACGGATTACTTTACATGAGTTACTTTAACGGATTACTTTACATTAGTTACTTTAACGGATTACTTTACTTGGGTTACTTTAACAGATTACTTTACATGGGTTACTTTAACGGATTACTTTACTTGGGTTACTTTAACAGATTACTTTACATGAGTTACTTTAACGGATTACTTAACATGAGTTACTTTAACGGATTACTTTACATGGGTTACTTTAACGGATTACTTTACATGAGTTACTTTAACGGATTACTTTACTTGGGTTACTTTAACGGATTACTTTACATGAGTTACTTTAACGGATTACTTTACATGGGTTACTTTAACGGATTACTTTACATGGGTTACTTTAACGGATTACTTTACATGAGTTACTTTAACGGATTACTTTACATGGGTTACTTTAACAGATTACTTTACTTGGGTTACTTTAACGGATTACTTTACATGGGTTTCTTTAACGGATTACTTTACTTGGGTTACTTTAACGGATTACTTTACATGGGTTACTTTAACAGATTACTTTACATGAGTTACTTTAACAGATTACTTTACATGTGTTACTTTAACGGATTACTTTACATGGGTTACTTTAACAGATTACTTTACTTGGGTTACTTTAACGGATTACTTTACATGAGTTACTTTAACGGATTACTTTACATGGGTTACTTTAACAGATTACTTTACATGAGTTACTTAAACGGATTACTTTACATGGGTTACTTTAACAGATTACTTTACTTGGGTTACTTTAACAGATTACTTTACATGAGTTACTTTAACGGATTACTTTACATGGGTTACTTTAACAGATTACTTTACATGAGTTACTTTAACGGATTACTTTACATGGGTTACTTTAACAGATTACTTTACTTGGGTTACTTTAACAGATTACTTTACATGGGTTACTTTAACGGATTACTTTACATGGGTTACTTTAACAGATTATTTTGCTTGGGTTACTTTAACGGATTACTTTACATGAGTTACTTTAACTGATTACTTTACATGGGTTACTTTAACAGATTACTTTACATGAGTTACTTTAACGGATTACTTTACTTGGGTTACTTTAACGGATTACTTTACATGAGTTACTTTAACGGATTACTTTACATGGGTTACTTTAACAGATTACTTTACATGAGTTACTTTAACAGATTACTTTACATGGGTTACTTTAACGGATTACTTTACATGAGTTACTTTAACGGATTACTTTACATGGGTTACTTTAACGGATTACTTTACATGAGTTACTTTAACGGATTACTTTACTTGGGTTACTTTAACAGATTACTTTACTTGGGTTACTTTAACGGATTACTTTACTTGGGTTACTTTAACGGATTACTTTACATGGGTTACTTTAACGGATTACTTTACATGGGTTACTTTAACGGATTACTTTACATGGGTTACTTTAACGGATTACTTTACATGGGTTACTTTAACAGATTACTTTACTTGGGTTACTTTAACGGATTACTTTACTTGGGTTACTTTAACGGATTACTTTACATGAGTTACTTTAACGGATTACTTTACATGGGTTACTTTAACGGATTACTTTACTTGGGTTACTTTAACGGATTACTTTACATGGGTTACTTTAACAGATTACTTTACATGAGTTACTTTAACGGATTACTTTACATGGGTTACTTTAACAGATTACTTTACATGGGTTACTTTAACAGATTACTTTACTTGGGTTACTTTAACAGATTACTTTACTTGGGTTACTTTAACGGATTACTTTACTTGGGTTACTTTAACAGATTACTTTACATGGGTTACTTTAACAGATTACTTTACTTGGGTTACTTTAACGGATTACTTTAAATGGGTTACTTTAACAGATTACTTTACATGGGTTACTTTAACAGATTACTTTACATGGGTTACTTTAACAGATTACTTTACTTGGGTTACTTTAACAGATTACTTTACTTGGGTTACTTTAACAGATTACTTTACATGGGTTACTTTAACAGATTACTTTACTTGGGTTACTTTAACGGATTACTTTACTTGGGTTACTTTAACGGATTACTTTACATGGGTTACTTTAACAGATTACTTTACTTGGGTTACTTTAACGGATTACTTGAATAATACATGGTAATAATGTGGTGTTTTTTATTAGCCTGACCTGTTCGGACACTCCCTCCCCATAGCGAAGAAGAGTGACAAAGTGTTCACAGTTGCTGCCCAGCAGGTCATATGACACCTCCTGTCCAATGAGGTGCTGCGCTCGCTGTATGATCTCAGAGACGGGCAGTGGCGTGTGATTATCATCATATTTATTGTTGATCCTGTATGAATCTCCTCCCACGACCTCCTTCAAGAGCTGCATGCGGACCACGGCCTTCCGGCTGAACACGGACTTCACGCTGGACATGGCGGCCGCTTGACTCTCGTCTGACGGGGGACACACGTTTATAGACTAATGATTTATGGATATGAATAGCATTAAATATTTCCATGCATTTGGACACGGTTTTAACACTTAACATGATGCATATTTGTCACTCATGCATATTTGAAACCGGTCAGATTTCTGTCGTGTTATAAACCGTTTTAAACACACAATAAGCAGATTTATATATTTATCATCAATAAATTTGAATTAGTTGAATATTGCTTGTTCCACAACTAGCCATGTTTTCTTATTTTGTAACTAATTAACAGATTTAAAACTGATTTTTTTTATGTAAAGCGTCCAAATGAATGGAGATTTTATATGCAATTCAGATTGTATTTTCTTGCAATCCAACGTGTCACACACACACACACTCACTCAATCACACACACTTAACTCAAACACATGCACACACACACTCAAACACACACACACTTAACTCAAACACACACACACAAACACATCCAATCGCACACATTCACACAACTCAAAAGACACGTACACACACTCACTCAATCACACAAACACACATTCACACACACTTAACTCAAACACACACTCACTCAATAACACAAACACTTACACACATTCACACACACTTAATTCAAACACAAACACATCCAATCACACACATTCAAACAACTCAAAACACACGTACGCACACACTCACTCAAACACACACATACACTCAAACATTCACACACACTTAACTCAAACAAACACACTTAACTCAAACACACACGCACACACTTAACTCAAACGCACACACACACTTAACTCAAACACACACACACACTTAACTCAAACACACACACTTAACTCAAACACACGCACACACTTAACTCAAACACACACACACACTTAACTCAAACAAACACACTTAACTCAAACACACACGCACACACTTAACTCAAACGCACACACACACTTAACTCAAACACACACACACACTTAACTCAAACACACACACTTAACTCAAACACACGCACACACTTAACTCAAACACACACACACTTAACTCAAACACACGCACACACTTAACTCAAACACACACGCACACTTAACTCAAACGCACACTTAACTAAAAACACACACACACTTAACTCAAACACACGCACACACTTAACTCAAACATGCGCGCACACTTAACTCAAAAACACTTAACTCAAACACACACACACACTTAACTCACACACACACACACTTACTCAAACACACACACACACACACACACACACACTTAACTCAAACACACACACTTAACTCAAACACACACACTTAACTCAAACACACACACACACTTAACTCAAACACACACGCACACACACACTCAAACACACACTCACTCAATCACACAAACACTCACACACATTCACACAACTCAAACACACGTACACACACACTCAAACACACACTCACTCAAACACTTAACTCAAACACACACACACACACACACACACACACACACTCAAACACACTTAACTCAAACACACGTACACACACTCGCTCAAACACACGTATACACACACTCAAACACACATACATACACTCACCACACGCACAAACACACACGCACATACTGTATGCACACACACTCTCTCACACACTAACACACACTAACACACACTCTCATGTGTGTGGTGTTGTTGAGACTGACCGACAGGCGTGAGGTTGATGATGTATCCGTCTCCCAGGTACAGAGCCCAGTGCTGATAGGCTGGTCTGAAGATCTCGATGAGGTCACCGGGCTGGGCTTCCTCGTGAGATTGATAATTATCGGGTTCACTGGAGGCCATCTGAAGCACACACAGAAATATTACAGAACTGACCGTCACAGGGTAAAAAGGACAGGAGTTCACTTTCAGCCGGTTGTGTTTTTTTATTCAACTTTCAGAAAAATATACAGTGACATTTAACATTAAAAAGAAGTCGAACAGAAATTGCGGATACATATAACCGATCTTACATCGTGGCCTACAGGGCAAAATGTTGCCATTCTCGCGTCAACACAACACGCATGAGCCATGATGCTCGCGGGAACACGTGTGGGAGATGAAGATTTTTAATATTTAGTTTTAAATTGTGTTTTTTTTTTTCACCTGTGTCACTTTATAAAATTGAGGTTAAATCACTGGACATGAATTACTTTACATGGATTACTTTAACAGGTTACTTTACACAGATTACCTTAATGGTGTCTTTACATGGGTTACTTTAACAGGTTACTTTACATGGGTTACTTTAATGGTGTCTTTACATGGATTACTTTAATGGTGTCTTTACATGGATTACTTTAATGGTGTCTTTACATGGGTTACTTTAATGGATTACTTTACATGGATTACTTTAATGTTGTCTTTACATGGATTACTTTACATGGTGTCTTTACATGGATTACTTTAATGGTGTCTTTACATGGATTACTTTAATGGTGTCTTTACATGGATTACCTTAATGGTGTCTTTACATGGATTACTTTAATGGTGTCTTTACATGGGTTACTTTACATGGTGTCTTTACATGGATTACTTTACATGGTGTCTTTACATGGATTACTTTAATGGTGTCTTTACATGGATTACTTTAATGGTGTCTTTACATGGGTTACTTTAATGTTGTCTTTACATGGATTACTTTAATGGTGTCTTTACATGGGTTACTTTAATGGTGTCTTTACATGGGTTACTTTAATGGATTACTTTACATGGATTACTTTAATGTTGTCTTTACATGGATTACTTTACATGGTGTCTTTACATGGATTACTTTAATGGTGTCTTTACATGGATTACTTTAATGGTGTCTTTACATGGATTACTTTAATGTTGTCTTTACATGGATTACTTTACATGGTGTCTTTACATGGGTTACTTTAATGTTGTCTTTACATGGATTACTTTACATGGTGTCTTTACATGGATTACTTTAATGTTGTCTTTACATGGATTACTTTAATGGTGTCTTTACATGGATTACTTTAATGGTGTCTTTACATGGATTACTTTAATGGTGTCTTTACATGGGTTACTTTAATGTTGTCTTTACATGGATTACTTTAATGGTGTCTTTACATGGATTACTTTAATGGTGTCTTTACATGGGTTACTTTAATGGATTACTTTACATGGATTACTTTAATGTTGTCTTTACATGGATTACTTTAATGGATTACTTTACATGGATTACTTTAATGGTGTCTTTACATGGATTACTTTAATGGATTACTTTACATGGATTACTTTAATGTTGTCTTTACATGGATTACTTTACATGGTGTCTTTACATGGATTACTTTAATGGTGTCTTTACATGGATTACCTTAATGGATTACTTTACATGGATTACTTTAATGTTGTCTTTACATGGATTACTTTACATGGTGTCTTTACATGGATTACTTTAATGTTGTCTTTACATGGATTACTTTAATGGTGTCTTTACATGGATTACTTTAATGGTTTCTTTACATGGATTACTTTAATGGTGTCTTTACATGGGTTACTTTAATGTTGTCTTTACATGGATTACTTTAATGGTGTCTTTACATGGATTACTTTAATGGTGTCTTTACATGGGTTACTTTAATGGATTACTTTACATGGATTACTTTAATGTTGTCTTTACATGGATTACTTTAATGGATTACTTTACATGGATTACTTTAATGGTGTCTTTACATGGATTACTTTAATGGATTACTTTACATGGATTACTTTAATGTTGTCTTTACATGGATTACTTTACATGGTGTCTTTACATTGGTATAATTTAATGGTGTCTTTACATGGATTACCTTAATGGATTACTTTACATGGATTACTTTAATGTTGTCTTTACATGGATTACTTTAATGGATTACTTTACATGGATTACTTTAATGTTGTCTTTACATGGATTACTTTACATGGTGTCTTTACATGGATTACTTTAATGGTGTCTTTACATGGATTACTTTAATGGATTACTTTACATGGATTACTTTAATGTTGTCTTTACATGGATTACTTTAATGGTGTCTTTACATGGATTACTTTAATGGTGTCTTTACATGGATTACTTTAATGTTGTCTTTACATGGATTACTTTACATGGTGTCTTTACATGGATTACTTTAATGTTGTCTTTACATGGATTACTTTAATGGATTACTTTACATGGATTACTTTAATGGTGTCTTTACATGGATTACTTTAATGGATTACTTTACATGGATTACTTTAATGTTGTCTTTACATGGATTACTTTACATGGTGTCTTTACATGGATTACTTTAATGGTGTCTTTACATAGATTACTTTAATGGTGTCTTTACATGGATTACCTTAATGGTGTCTTTACATGGGTTACTTTAATGGATTACTTTACATGGATTACTTTAATGGTGTCTTTACATGGGTTACTTTAATGGATTACTTTACATGGATTACTTTAATGGTGTCTTTACATGGATTACTTTAATGGTGTCTTTACATGGATTACTTTAATGGATTACTTTACATGGATTACTTTAATGTTGTCTTTACATGGATTACTTTACATGGTGTCTTTACATGGATTACTTTAATGGTGTCTTTACATGGATTACCTTAATGGTGTCTTTACATGGATTACTTTAATGGTGTCTTTACATGGATTACCTTAATGGTGTCTTTACATGGATTACTTTAATGGTGTCTTTACATGGGTTACTTTAATGGTGTCTTTACATGGATTACTTTACATGGTGTCTTTACATGGATTACTTTAATGGTGTCTTTACATGGATTACTTTAATGGTGTCTTTACATGGATTACTTTAATGGTGTCTTTACATGGATTACCTTAATGGTGTCTTTACATGGATTACTTTAATGGTGTCTTTACATGGATTACTTTAATGGTGTCTTTACATGGATTACTTTAATGGTGTCTTTACATGGGTTACTTTAATGTTGTCTTTACATGGATTACTTTAATGGTGTCTTTACATGGGTTACTTTAATGTTGTCTTTACATGGATTACTTTAATGGTGTCTTTACATGGATTACTTTAATGGTGTCTTTACATGGATTACCTTAATGGTGTCTTTACATGGGTTACTTTAATGGTGTCTTTACATGGATTACTTTAATGGTGTCTTTACATGGGTTACTTTAATGTTGTCTTTACATGGATTACTTTACATGGTGTCTTTACATGGATTACTTTAATGGTGTCTTTACATGGATTACTTTAATGGTGTCTTTACATGGATTACCTTAATGGTGTCTTTACATGGGTTACTTTAATGTTGTCTTTACATGGATTACTTTAATGGTGTCTTTACATGGATTACTTTAATGGTGTCTTTACATGGATTACCTTAATGGTGTCTTTACATGGATTACTTTAATGTTGTCTTTACATGGATTACTTTAATGGTGTCTTTACATGGATTACTTTAATGGTGTCTTTACATGGATTACTTTAATGGTGTCTTTACATGGATTACTTTAATGGTGTCTTTACATGGGTTACTTTAATGTTGTCTTTACATGGATTACTTTACATGGTGTCTTTACATGGATTACTTTAATGGTGTCTTTACATGGATTACTTTAATGGTGTCTTTACATGGATTACCTTAATGGTGTCTTTACATGGGTTACTTTAATGGTGTCTTTACATGGATTACTTTAATGGTGTCTTTACATGGATTACTTTAATGGTGTCTTTACATGGATTACCTTAATGGTGTCTTTACATGGATTACTTTAATGTTGTCTTTACATGGATTACTTTAATGTTGTCTTTACATGGATTACTTTAATGTTGTCTTTACATGGATTACTTTAATGGTGTCTTTACATGGATTACTTTAATGGTGTCTTTACATGGATTACCTTAATGGTGTCTTTACATGGGTTACTTTAATGTTGTCTTTACATGGATTACTTTACATGGTGTCTTTACATGGATTACTTTAATGGATTACTTTACATGGTGTCTTTACATGGATTACTTTATGGTGTCTTTACATGGATTACTTTACATGGATTACTTTACATGGTGTCTTTACATGGATTACCTTAATGGTGTCTTTATATGGTTTACTTTAATGGATTACTTTACATGGATTACTTTGATGTTGTCTTTACATGGATTACTTTAATGGTGTCTATACATGGATTACTTTAATGTTGTCTTTACATGGATTACTTTACATGGTGTCTTTACATGGATTACTTTATGGTGTCTTTACATGGATTACTTTACATGGTGTCTTTACATGGATTACTTTACATGGATTACTTTACATGGTGTCTTTACATGGATTACCTTAATGGTGTCTTTACATGGGTTACTTTAATGGATTACTTTACATGGTGTCTTTACATGGATTACTTTACATGGATTACTTTACATGGTGTCTTTACATGGATTACCTTAATGGTGTCTTTACATGGGTTACTTTAATGGATTAATTTACATGGATTACTTTAATGGATTAATTTACATGGATTACTTTAATGGATTAATTTACATGGATTACTTTAATGTTGTCTTTACATGGATTACTTTAATGGTGTCTTTAGATGGATTACTTTAATGGTGTCTTTACATGGGTTACTTTAATGTTGTCTTTACATGGATTACTTTAATGGTGTCTTTACATGGATTACTTTACATGGATTACTTTAATGTTGTCTTTACATGGATTACTTTAATGGTGTCTTTACATGGATTACTTTAATGGTGTCTTTACATGGATTACTTTACATGGTGTCTTTACATGGATTACTTTACATGGATTACTTTACATGGTGTCTTTACATGGATTACCTTAATGGTGTCTTTACATGGGTTACTTTAATGGATTACTTTACATGGATTACTTTAATGTTGTCTTTACATGGATTACTTTAATAGTGTCTTTACATGGATTACTTTAATGGTGTCTTTACATGGATTACTTTAATGGTGTCTTTACATGGGTTACTTTAATGTTGTCTTTACATGGATTACTTTACATGGTGTCTTTACATGGATTACTTTAATGGTGTCTTTACATGGATTACTTTAATGGTGTCTTTACATGGATTACTTTAATGTTGTCTTTACATGGATTACTTTAATGGTGTCTTTACATGGATTACTTTACATGGTGTCTTTACATGGATTATCTTAATGGTGTCTTTACATGGGTTACTTTAATGGATTACTTTACATGGTGTCTTTACATGGATTACTTTATGGTGTCTTTACATGGATTACTTTACATGGATTACTTTACATGGTGTCTTTACATGGATTACCTTAATGGTGTCTTTACATGGGTTACTTTAATGGATTACTTTACATGGATTACTTTAATGTTGTCTTTACATGGATTACTTTAATGGTGTCTTTACATGGATTACTTTAATGGTGTCTTTACATGGGTTACTTTAATGGATTACTTTACATGGATTACTTTAATGTTGTCTTTACATGGATTACTTTAATGGTGTCTTTACATGGATTACTTTAATGGTGTCTTTACATGGATTACTTTAATGGTGTCTTTACATGGGTTACTTTAATGTTGTCTTTACATGGATTACTTTAATGGTGTCTTTACATGGATTACTTTAATGTTGTCTTTACATGGATTACTTTAATGGTGTCTTTACATGGATTACTTTACATGGTGTCTTTACATGGATTATCTTAATGGTGTCTTTACATGGGTTACTTTAATGGATTACTTTACATGGTGTCTTTACATGGGTTACTTTAATGGTGTCTTTACATGGATTACTTTAATGGTGTCTTTACATGGGTTACTTTAATGTTGTCTTTACATGGATTACTTTAATGGTGTCTTTACATGGATTACTTTAATGTTGTCTTTACATGGATTACTTTAATGGTGTCTTTACATGGATTACTTTACATGGTGTCTTTACATGGATTATCTTAATGGTGTCTTTACATGGGCTACTTTAATGGATTACTTTACATGGTGTCTTTACATGGATTACTTTATGGTGTCTTTACATGGATTACTTTACATGGATTACTTTACATGGTGTCTTTACATGGATTATCTTAATGGTGTCTTTACATGGGCTACTTTAATGGATTACTTTAATGGTGTCTTTACATGGATTACTTTAATGGTGTCTTTACATGGATTACTTTAATGGTGTCTTTACATGGGTTACTAAAATGTATTACTTTACATGGATTACTTTATGGTGTCTTTACATGGATTACTTTACATAGTGTCTTTACATGGATTACCTTAATGGTGTCTTTACATGGGTTACTTTAATGGATTACTTTACATGGATTACTTTAGTGTTGTCTTTACATGGATTACTTTAATGGTGTCTTTACATGGATTACTTTAATGGTGTCTTTACATGGGTTACTTTAATGGTGTCTTTACATGGATTACTTTAATGTTGTCTTTACATGGATTACTTTAATGGTGTCTTTACATGGATTACTTTAATGGTGTCTTTACATGGATTACTTTAATGGTGTCTTTACATGGATTACTTTAATGGTGTCTTTACATGGGTTACTTTAATGGTGTCTTTACATGGATTACTTTAATGTTGTCTTTACATGGATTACTTTAATGGTGTCTTTACATGGATTACTTTAATGGTGTCTTTACATGGATTACTTTAATGGTGTCTTTACATGGATTACTTTAATGGTGTCTTTACATGGGTTACTAAAATGTATTACTTTACATGGATTACTTTAATGGTGTCTTTACATGGATGACTTTACATGGATTACTTTAATGATGTCTTTACATGAATTAATTTAATAGTGTCTTTACATGGATTACTTTAATAGTGTCTTTACATGGATTACTTTAATAGTGTCTTTACATGGATTACTTTAATAGTGTCTTTACATGGATTTTTTTAATTGTGTCTTTCCATGGATTACTTCAATGTTGTCTTTACATGGATTACTTTAATGGTGTCTTTACATGGATTACTTTAATGGTGTCTTTACATGGGTTACTTTAATGGTGTCTTTACATGGGTTACTAAAATGTATTACTTTACATGGATTACTTTAATGGTGTCTTTACATGGATTACTTTAAATGGATTACTTTAATGGTGTCTTTACATGGATTACTTTACATGGATTACTTTAATGATGTCTTTACATGGATTACTTTAAATGGATTACTTTAATGATGTCTTTACATGAATTACTTTAATAGTGTCTTTACATGGATTACTTTACATGGATTTTTTTAATTGTGTCTTTACATGGATTACTTTACATGGATTACTTTAATGGTGTCTTTACATGGATTACTTTACATGGATTACTTTAATGTTGTCTTTACATGGATTACTTCAATGTTGTCTTTACATGGATTACTTTAATGGATTACTTTAATGGTGTCTCTACATGGATTACTTTACATGGATTACTTCAATGTTGTCTTTACATGGATTACTTGATTATAGATTAACAAAAGTCTTATGGGTTTGAGATGAGTGATTAATGGCAGAATTTTCTATTTTTGGGCGAACTAACCCTTTACTTTTAATAGGTCAAAGGTTGACTCTAATATATTCAGTGCACCATGGGTATTTTTAGGTTGTCTGCCGAATCCTGAATCATTATTTTAGACGCTTGCTTGGTTTATAAAATGTATAGTAAACAGTATTTTTACATTTTTAAAAAATTTTGCTTGTTTACTCACATTAACACTTCTTCTATGTTGATTATCCATCATCCCAAAGCATAATTCTGCACATTCTGAGGGAAAAATACTCCAATGTTTTAAATCTTTCTCCATTTCTCCTTCCATCATCCTTCATACACACAGACTTTAAAGCTGCTGAAGTGAGAGTTATCATCAGACAACACTGAAATCAATACGAATATCACATTTCTGAACGTTTGACGTTTCTGAGCATGTAAAGTGAGTTGATGTGAAAACAGCCAGAGAATGCTGGAGTAACACAAGACAATGAAAAGGGAACACACACACACACACACGTAAACACAGGCTCTTACAACACACTCACAATGGCTGCTAATAATAGAGAAACAAGTGGAAAAGTGCCATGAAACGTTACACTGTGTTTATCAATAATTATCTCTTGTATAAACTGCATCATGTTATTGGACCACTGTACTTCTGTAAAACAATTGAATACCATTATAGACAGATTTGATTTTCATCTCAAATATACTCACTCACTTATTAGCAGATTTCATCATCAGATCAGAATTATTTCAGCCCTCCATCGGTTATCCGTATGATCCCAGAGAAACGTGTGTGTGTGTGTGTGTCAGGAGAGTCTGATGGACGAGAGGTTTCAGAACAGCTGTTGCGGTCACTCACGGGTCAGTGTGTGTGTGTGTGTGTGTGTGTGTGTGTGTGTGTGTGTGTGTGTGTGTGCGTGTCACAGCACCTCTGCCCTCAGGAGCTCAAACGGAAGGGCAAACGTGTGATTTGCTGTGTTCACGCTAATCCAGTTCAGTGAGTCTGAGAACAAACTCAAGTCATCTGTTCTGCTGTCGATCAACACTACACAAAACATGTTTCTGCTTTTTATGAAGTAAATGTGAGTTTATTTAGTAAGGGGTAAAGATCACCTCATACATTCACATGAAACTGTAAACATTATTAAACTCGGCTCAGACCTTCAGGCCGTTCTGACTCGCGGTCTCTTTTCAAACTGATCCGATTTATGGTTTTCCTAAAAATGAATATAAAAAAATTATCAAAACTTTAATACAGTAACTCTAATAAATTATTTGTGCTTCATCCACTAGGCATCTATCACTGGCAAAGCCTAGCAGCTAGTTTAGGACATGCTAGTAACAGGCTAATTCATGTTAAAACATGCTAGCAACTTGATTAATCATGACAACACGTTAAAACATGCTAGCAAACATGCGCTAGTAAAATGCTAAATAATGCTAGTAACTGGATTAATCACAATAACATGTTTAAAAATGCTAGCAAACATGCGCTAACATAATGCTAAATTATGCTAGCAACTTGATTAATCATGATAACGTAAAAACATGCTTGCAAACATGCGCTAGCAAAATGTAAAAAAATGCTAACAACTTAATTAATCACGATAACATGTTTAAAAATGCTAGCAAACATGCGCTAACATAATGCTAAATTATGCTAGCAACTTGATTAATCATGATAACATGTTAAAACATGCTATCAAACATGCGTTAGCAAACATGCGTTAGCAAACATGCACAAGCAAAATGCTAAATAATGCTAGCAACTTGATTAATCATGATAACATGTTAAAACATGTTAGCAAACATGCTCTAGCAAAATGATAAATTATGCTAACAACTTAATTAATCATGATAACGTTAAAACATGCTAGCAAACATGCGTTAGCAAACATGCGCTAGCAAACATGCGCTAGCAAAATGTTATATAATGCTAACAACTTTATTAATCATGATAACGTTAAAAAATGGTAGCAAACATGCGTTAACAAACATGCGCTAGCAAATGCTAAATTATGCTAGCAACTTAATTAATCATGATAACATGTTAAAACATGCTAGTAACATGCTGAATAATGCTAACAACTTGATTAATCATGATAACATGTTAAAACATGCTAGCAAACATGCGTTAGCAAAATGTTAAATTATGCTAGCAACTTGATTCATCGTGATAACATGTTAAAACATGGTAGCAAACATGCGCTACCAAAGTGCTAAATCCTGCTAACAACTTGATTAATCACGATAACATGTTAAAACATGCAAGCAAACATGTGCTAGCAAAGTGATAAATCATGCTAACAACTTGATTAATCACGATAACATGTTAAAACATGGTAGCAAACATGCGCTAACATAATGCTAAATTATGCTACCAACTTTATTAATCATGATAATGTTAAAACATGCCAATAAATTGTTGAATTGTGCTAGCAAACTTGATTAATCACGATAACATGTTAAAACATGCTAGCAAACATGTGCTAGCAAAGTGATAAATCATGCTAACACCTTGATTAATCACGATAACATGTTAAAACATGCTAGCAAATATGTGTTAACAAAGTGATAAATCATGCTAGCAACTTGATTAATCACGATAACGTTAAAAAATGCTAGCAAACGTGCTAACATAATGCTAAATTATGCTAGCAACTTTTTTAATCATGATAACATGTTAAAACATGCTAGTAACATGCTGAATCAATGCTGGCAAACTTGATTAATCACGATAACATGTAAAAACATGCTAGCAAACGTGCTAACAAAGTGATAAATCATGCTAGCAACTTGATTAATCACGATAACATGTAAAAACATGCTAGCAAACATGCTAACAAAGTGATAAATCATGCTAGCAACTTGATTAATCACGATAACATGTTAAAACATGCGATAGCAAAAAATGCTTAATCATGCTACCAACTTGATTAATCACGATAACATGTTAAAACATGCTAGTAACATGCTGAATCAACGTTAGCAAACCTTGATTAATCACGATAACATGTTAAAACATGCGCTAACAAACATGTGCTAACAAAGTGATAAATCCTGCTAGCAACTTGATTAATCACGATAACATGTTAAAAAATGCTAGCAAACATGCGCTAACATAATGCTAATTCATGCTAGCAATGTGTTAAAACAGGTTAGCAAAATTTTTTAAAACATGCTATCAGCATGCTAATTCATGCTAGTAACATGTTAAATTGTGCTAACAATATGCTAATTCATGAAAAACAACATGTTATCAAAATTTAAATCATGCTAGCAAAACATGCTTAATCATGCTAGTAACATTAAATCACGCTAGCAAAATGCTAAATCAATGCTAACAATGTGTTAACAAATGTCAACAAAATGCTTAAACTTATGGCAGCATGCTAATTAATTCTAATAACATAACATGCTAACATGTTAACTCATGTTAACAATGTCCTAATACATGTTAGCAAAACATGCTAGCAAAATGTTGACTCTTGGTAAACAATATGCTATCAAAATGTTAACAACATGGTAAATTAATGCTAACAATGTGTTAAAACGGGTTTACAAAACATGCTTATAACCCTAACCCTAATCTAACCCTAACCATTTTAAAACATGTTAACATGTTAAATCATGCTAGCAAAAATGCTAATTCATGTTAACAACATGGCAGCAACATGCTAATTTATGTAACCAATGTGTTAAAACATGCTAATTTGAACTAGAAGTGTTGTAAAACATGTTAGCAACATGTTAAATTGTGTTAACAACATGCTTATTCATGTTAACAATGTGTTAAAACAGGTTATCAAAACATGCTAAATTATGTTAACAACATTTTAAAACATGTTAACATGTTAAATCATGCTAGCAAAAATGCCAATTCATGTTAACCACATGGTAGCAACATGCTAATTCATGTTAGCAATGTGTTAAAACATGCTAATTTGTACTAGAAGTGTTGTAAAACATGTTAGCAACAGGTTGAATCGTGTTAACAACATGATAATTCATGATAACAAGCTATCAAAATGTTAAATCATGCTAGCAAAATGTTAAATCAATGTTAACAATGTGTTAAAAATGCTAACATGCTAAATCATGTTAACAATGTTCTAAAACATGTTAGCAACATGCTAGTAAAATGTTCATTCATGGTAACAATATGTTAATTAATGCTAACAATGTGCTAAAACATAAGCAACATAAGTCATGTTAGCAATGTGCTAACACATGCCAATTAATGCTAGCAACATGCTAATTCATGTTAGTAAAGTGTTAAATCATGATAACAATGTGGTAAAATGTTAACATGCTAATTAATCTTAGCAATGTGTTAGGACATGCTAGCAAACTGTTAAAACATGTTAACAAAACATGCTAATTCATGCTAGCAATGTGTTAAAACATGTTAATGTATTCTAGCAATGTTTTTCTTTCTTTCTCTTTCCGCTTCACTAAATTTAAAGCTTATAAAACGTTCAACCTTTCATAAGTTTTAACATCAAAGTGTGTCCCAATGAACTTTACTTTACAGTACAATGTACTGTAGTTACATTGTACTTACTTAAATAAGTACTGAGCAATATTAATTAACTACATGTACTTACTATAGAGTTATGTTTAGGGTTCGTTACTTGTAATTATGCATAATTTACTGATATTACTAAATACATGTGTAACTGCGTCACCTTAAAATAAAGTGTTACCTTATTTTTTAACCTGTTAACTGTCAGTTTTATTGCCCTATCACATATTTTAGCAATCTCATAAATTAGGTATCAAAAAATCGAGACAATATTTACAATAACACAAAATATTGTCTTCCAGGCATGCTTTCGTTTGGCTTCGAATAATTTTGTGAGTTATATTCACGATAATATGCGATGTTTAATTTGCATGACCTTCTAAAAACAAGTAATATGCTAATTTAGATTAATATAATTTAATTATAATCAGTGTTGGGGAAAGTTACTTTGAAAAGTAATGCATTACAATATTGCGTTACTCCCTTAAAAAGTAACTCATTGAGGTACTTAGTTACTTTTTAGGAAAAGTAATGCGTTACGTTACTTTTGCGTTACTTTTTCTCACCTGGGCTGGGTTTGCTTTTTTGTTTTGTTTTTTAATAGCAAAAAAAGTCCTTTTTTGTGCAAATGTAAAGACCTCTTCATACCAAAATTGAAATAATAGGCCTCAGGCTGAGGTATAAATGTGCTGCCATTCTGGATAATGGAAGAATAGGACGCAGGAGAAAAACGTTTTACCAATAAAAACAAAAAATCTAGTAATTTTTGCTCATGGCTTAACTGAATCATCAAAGGTCATCAGCACGACATTGGTCAATAAAGGTAGATTAAATGCATAAAAATATTAGTTTTATTTAACATTTATATATTTGAGGTTTGAGTACTCTGATTTTGCATTTGACTGATTTTATTCATTTTGAGGAGTACAGAATCTTTATTGTGCAAGTGAGATGAGTAAATGCTCACATTTAGTCTAGAACTACAATAACCATCATGTTCACACACAACGCCTCTCCACTTATTTTTCACAACATGGGGGCAGGAGAGCTGTCAGTCAAATAAATGTGAAAAAGTAACTTGCGTTACTTTTTTGAAAAAGTAACTCAGATATTTTGTTGTAAATTTGAAAAGTAATGCGTTACTTTACTAGTTACTTGAAAAAGTAATATTATTACGTAACTCAAGTTACTTGTAATGCGTTACCCCCAACACTGATTATAATACTAATAATAATTTGAGTGCTCTTATAAATAAATAAAATGTAGTATTATTATTAATATGAATTTCTAAACTAATAAGAATTTGGTTTGTTTTTAAAGTCCCATTGAAGTGGCTTGAAACGCGCAGCATTATTCAATGTGTTGACGTAATTTTCACAGGAAAACAGGGCGGGGCTTATCGAACAGCTCCTCCCCTTTTAAAAAATAGCCAATGGTGTTTCAATATCACAGCTCGGCCGTTAAAACCAGTTTCCTCCTAATCTCCTCCCTATGGCTTTAAAACATAGCTAACATATTCATACTAAAAAAAACTTGAGGCGTTTTGATTTCATGGGGACTTTAAATCAAAGTCAGATTTTCCCGGAAGCGCCTTTGAGATGAAGTTCCCTCTCCAGCAGGTGTCAGCAGTGACACTGCGCATGCGTGGGTCTCTTCTACACTAAACGTTTCATTGCGTGCTGACATTCATAAAATGACAACAAAACTATTCGCTTGTAAGGTCCAAATAGGGCTCGGGCGCTGCGTTGCATTCTGGGACGTGGCGGCCATGTTGATGGCCTCGCGAATGTAAACATACAGCAAATCGAACGAGGAGAAGCAGAGTTGGGAGAAAGAAAAACTATGTTAAAATCCCGAAAAGGATGTGGAATTTACCGGGATACGTTAAATAGGGAAGCCAGGGACCGGTATATGGACAAAATTGGAACTATTAACGGTTTGGATTCATATGAAATTTGCAGTTCACAAATGGATGGGTTCAGGAGCTGCAGACCATGAAGCCTATGTAACGTTAACCTTTTACCTTGAAGCATTCTGCACCGTTCTGTGTTCTCGGGTTGCACTACTTGCAAATAAACACTGAAAAATATCGGATTGTGTGACACTTCTTGCTTTTGCACATTATACGGTTATTGCGATTGTGTGACACTTCTTGCTTTTGCACATTATATTGATTTAAGTATATTTATTTTGAAGATTGTGGTATGGATGCAACAGACACTTATGGCTGTATTTAATGCACATTTATTTTATTTCAACGCTAGGGCTCATGTTTGTCAGAGCACAACATACATACACAATCTTATAGAAGAATGTCATGTCTTCGTCCTTGCTTGGCAACACCATGTGAATCGGTACTTTATCTGACAAAATAGTGTACTTGTTGCGGACGGTTACAATCACCCTTTCCACGTGAATTCGGAGGTGGGCATTTTTTCTTGTGCTCCCCACATCTCTTGCATCAGCTGACAGCGTTCTTTTGTGAAAGCAGGGATCTTTACCTCGGCACACATAAGTCCCACACTGTCCTTTATGTCAAAGCCGCGATCAGCCAACACCATATCCCCAGGTAACAGTTTGTCTTACAAGCGCGATCCAAGCGAGCCGACGACTCAGTTAATCCATTTTCGAACTTTTTCCCATGGCGATTATGTGATCTAGTGTTACACCCCACAATGCAGCAACGGTTTACCATGGTTTCCAATAATAACGCCAAATTAAGACACACGACTGAGAGGGAGCACGTCTATAAACAGTGCGCAGTAGTCCGAGTAGCAGCAAATGAGGCCATCAACATGGCCGCCACGCAAAGTAATGACGTCATACGCCCGAGCCCTATATCCTAATCGGGCTGTGTATGTCAAACAAGTGAAGATCTCGCGACACCAGCCAATCTCTATTCAACCTGCGTGCCATTCTCGCGAGAGTAGAGAATTGTTTCGATGCATGAGGGTGAGTCCCCTCATTCTCGCGAGACTCTCCCCTGCGTTCAATCAAGTTAGTGATTCTCGCGAGAGTGTGAGCGGAAGATGGCAGATGGCTCTTCCTCGTAGGGTGTGTGAGTGTGTGTCGTTTGTTTACCGTTAGATGCGTCGCCCCGGTGCGTGTTTCATTCCCGTCCGTCTCGGTTAATTCACCGGACAGTGTTCATGTTGTGCGGGCTGCTGTTTTCCACCGCTCATCTGTGTAAATATGACGGGAGAGAAGATCCGCTCGGTGCGCAAAGAGCGCAAGGCGGGCTTGGATCTGCTGGAGCCGGACGAGGAACCGGCGGCCACCGGGCCGATCAAAGCCAACCGAGGCAGCAAGATGTTCAGCGGCAGCAACCACAAGATCCCCCGCTCCAGCTCGCAGAACCAGAACCAGAGCCACGGCGACACTGGCGGCGCGTATCCCGTGCATGAGTGTGTGTTCCGGGGAGACGTGCGGAGGCTGTCATCGCTCATCCGGACGCAGAACATCGCGCAGAAAGACGTGCACGGTGAGACCCAGCGCCACAACAACACACATTCAGTCCTAATAATCACATCTAGAGCCTCAGGGACTCTAAAACATGGCGTTGGAGAACCATAATAATCCATAACCAATCTTATTATTATTCAGTAATAATCATCATGCTGATCTACAACTTAACTAACTCAATCTGGTGGTCAAGAATCATAATAGTCCTGATTCATTGCGATCTAGAACTTTTATTTTTCAGTCATAATCGTCATGCTGATCTAGAACAGTAATGCCACAAAAACATGGTGATCGAGAACCATAATAATCCTCAAATGAGTGATCTAGAACTGAGTCATAATGATCATGATGATCTAGAATTTTACTGACTCAACAACCTGTTGGTCAAAAACCATAATAATCCATAACCATGATGATCTAGAACTGTTATTATTCAGTCATAACGATCATGAGGATCTCTAGAACTATAACGCATCAAAAACACTATAATCGAGAGTCATTAATAATCCATAACACTGATGATCTAGAACAGTAATGCCACAAAACATGGTGCATTGAGAACCATAATAATCCATAACCAATCTTATTATTATTCAGTAATAATCATCATGCTGATCTATAACTTTACTAACTCAAAAACCTGGTGGTCAAGAATCATAATAGTTCTGATTCATTGAGATCTAGAACTTTTATTTTTCAGTCATAATCGTCATGCTGATCTAGAACAGTAATGCCACAAAAACATGGTGATCGAGAACCATAATAATCCTCAAACGAGTGATCTAGAACTGAGTCATAATGATCATGCTGATCTACAACTTTACTAACTCAAAAATCTGGTGGTCAAGAATCATAATAGTCCAGATTCATTGCGATCTAGAACTTTTATTTTTCAATCATAATCGTCATACTGATCTAGAACAGTAATGCCACACAAACATGGCAATCGAGAACCATAATAATCCACAAACGAGTGATCTAGAACTGTTATTATTATTCAGAGTCATAATGATCTAGAACTTTACTGACTCAACAACCTGTTTGTCAAAAACCATAATAATCCATAACCATGATGATCTAGAACTGTTAATATTCAGTCATAACGATCATGAGGATCTCTAGAACTATAACGCTTCAAAAACACGATGATCGAGAGTCATTAATAATCCATAACCATGATGATCTAGAACAGTAATGCCACAAAACATGGTGCTTTGAGAACCATAATAATCCATAACCAATCTTATTATTATTCAGTAATAATCATCATGCTGATCTATAACTTTACTAACTCAAAAACCTGGTGGTCAAGAATCATAATAGTCCAGATTCATTGCGATCTAGAACTTTTATTTTTCAGTCATAATCGTCATGCTGATCTAGAACAGTAATGCCACAAAAACATGGTGATCGAGAACCATAATAATCCTCAAATGAGTGATCTAGAACTGAGTCATAATGATCACGATGATCTAGAATTTTACTGACTCAACAACCTGTTGGTCAAAAACCATAATAATCCATAACCATGATGATCTAGAACTGTTATTATTCAGTCATAACGATCATGATGCTCTCTAGAACTATAACGCATCAAAAACACGATGATCGAGAGTCATTAATAATCCATAACCATGATGATCTAGAACAGTAATGCCACAAAACATGGTGCTTTGAGAACCATAATAATCCATAACCAATCTTATTATTATTCAGTAATAATCATCATGCTGATCTATAACTTTACTAACTCAAAAACCTGGTGGTCAAGAATCATAATAGTCCAGATTCATTGCGATCTAGAACTTTTATTTTTCAGTCATAATCGTCATGCTGATCTAGAACAGTAATGCCACAAAAACATGGTGATCGAGAACCATAATAATCCTCAAATGAGTGATCTAGAACTGAGTCATAATGATCATGATGATCTAGAATTTTACTGACTCAACAAACTGTTGGTCAAAAACCATAATAATCCATAACCATGATGATCTAGAACTGTTATTATTCAGTCATAACGATCATGATGCTCTCTAGAACTATAACGCATCAAAAACACGATGATCGAGAGTCATTAATAATCCATAACACTGATGATCTAGAACAGTAATGCCACAAAACATGGTGCATTGAGAACCATAATAATCCATAACCAATCTTATTATTATTCAGTAATAATCATCATGCTGATCTATAACTTTACTAACTCAAAAACCTGGTGGTCAAGAATCATAATAGTTCTGATTCATTGAGATCTAGAACTTTTATTTTTCAGTCATAATCGTCATGCTGATCTAGAACAGTAATGCCACACAAACATGGTGATCGAGAACCATAATAATCCTCAAACGAGTGATCTAGAACTGAGTCATAATGATCATGCTGATCTACAACTTTACTAACTCAAAAACCTGGTGGTCAAGAATCATAATAGTCCAGATTCATTGCGATCTAGAACTTTTATTTTTCAATCATAATCGTCATGCTGATCTAGAACAGTAATGCCACAAAAACATGGCAATCGAGAACCATAATAATCCACAAACGAGTGATCTAGAACTGAGTCATAATGATCATGATGATCTAGAACTTTACTGACTCAACAACCTGTTGGTCAAAAACCATAATAATCCATAACCATGATGATCTAGAACTCTTAATATTCAGTCATAACGATCAGGATGCTCTCTAGAACTATAATGCATCAAAAACACGATGATCAAGAGTCATTAATAATCCATAACAATGATGATCTTGAACAGTAATGCCACAAAAACATGGTGCTTTGAGAACCATAATAATCCATAACCAATCTTATTATTATTCAGTAATAATCATCATGCTGATCTATAACTTTACTAACTCAAAAACCTGGGGGTCAAGAATCATAATAGTCCTGATTCATTGCGATCTAGAACTTTTATTTTTCAGTCATAATCGTCATGCTGATCTAGAACAGTAATGCCACAAAAACATGGTGATCGAGAACCATAATAATCCTCAAACGAGTGATCTAAAACTGAGTCATAATGATCATGATGATTTAGAACATTACTGACTCAACAACCTGTTGGTCAAAAACCATAATAATCCATAACCATGATGATCTAGAACTGTTAATATTCAGTCATACCGATCATGAGGATCTCTAGAACTATAATGCTTCAAAAACACGATGATCGAGAGTCATTAATAATCCATAACCATGATGATCTAGAACAGTAATGCCACAAAAACATGGTGCTTTGAGAACCATCATTCTTATTATTATTCCGTAATAATCATCATGCTGATCTACAACTTAACTAACTCAACCTGGTGGTCAAGAATCATAATAGTCCTGATTCATTGCGATCTAGAACTTTTATTTTTCAGTCATAATCGTCATGCTGATCTAGAACAGTAATGCCACAAAAACATGGTGATCGAGAACCATAATAATCCTCAAATGAGTGATCTAGAACTGAGTCATAATGATCATGATGATCTAGAATTTTACTGACTCAACAAACTGTTGGTCAAAAACCATAATAATCCATAACCATGATGATCTAGAACTGTTATAATTCAGTCATAACGATCATGATGCTCTCTAGAACTATAACGCATCAAAAACACGATGATCGAGAGTCATTAATAATCCATAACCATGATGATCTAGAACAGTAATGCCACAAAACATGGTGCTTTGAGAACCATAATAATCCATAACCAATCTTATTATTATTCAGTAATAATCATCATGCTGATCTATAACTTTACTAACTCAAAAACCTGGTGGTCAAGAATCATAATAGTCCAGATTCATTGCGATCTAGAACTTTTATTTTTCATTCATAATCGTCATGCTGATCTAGAACAGTAATGCCACAAAAACATGGCGATCGAGAACCATAATAATCCTCAAACGAGTGATCTAGAACTGATTCATAATGATCATGATGATCTAGAACTTTACTGGCTCAACAACCTGTTGGTCAAAAACCATAATAATCCATTACCATAATGTTCTAGAACTGTTAATATATAGTCATAATTATGCTGTTCTAGAACTATAACGCATAAAAATCACTGTGATTGAGAATCATAATAATTCCGAACCATGATCTCGAACTGTTATTATTCAGTAATAAGCATCATGCTGATCTAAAACCTCAATTACCCATGAACATGATGTTTGTGAACCATAATAATCCATAACCATGAATCATAATGATCATGCTGATCTAGAACCTCAATGACTAATAAACATGATGTTCGAGAACTATAATAATCCATAACCATGAATCATAATCATCATGCTGATCTAGAACCTCAATGACTAATAAACATGATGTTCGAGAACTGTAATAATCCATAACCATGAATCATAATGATCATGCTGATCTAGAACCTCAATGACTCAAAATCCTGTTGGTCAAAAACTGTAATAATCCTGTAATAATCCAGAACTATGATGATGTAGAACTGTTATTATTCAATCAATTATCATGCTGATCTAGAACTATAAAAACACATCAGAAATAATACA
Source organism: Gobio gobio (assembly GCF_949357685.1). Classification (NCBI taxonomy): domain Eukaryota; kingdom Metazoa; phylum Chordata; class Actinopteri; order Cypriniformes; family Gobionidae; genus Gobio; species Gobio gobio. The sequence continues at coordinate 2,666,074 of NC_137112.1, read as the reverse complement.
GAACCATGATGACCTTGATCGGTTATTATTTAGTCATAATAATCATGCTGATCTAGAACAATAATGGCACAAAAAAATGGTGCTCGACAACAAAAATAATCCTGAAGCGCAGTGATCTAGAACTGTTATTATTTAGTCATAACGATCATGATGATCTCTAGAACTATAACGCATCAAAAACACGATGATCGAGAATCATAATAATCCATAACCAATTAACCATGATTATCTAGAACTGTTATTATATATAACAGTATATATAATGACTCACTGAATATAATGAATATAACTATAATGACTCACTGAATCTCTGTGATTGAGAATCATAATAATCCATAACCATGAGCTCTAGAACTGTTATTATTATTCAGTCATAATGATCTTGCTGATCTAGAACTATGACTCACTGAATCTCCGTGATTGAGAATCATAATAATCCATAACCATGATGATCTAGAACTGTTATTATTATTCAGTCATAATGATCATGCTGATCTAGAACTATAATGACTCACTGAATCTCTGTGATTGAGAATCATAATAATCCATAACCATGATGATCTAGAACTGTTATTATTCAGTCATAATGATCATGCTGATCTAGAACTATAATGACTCACTGAATCTCTGTGATTGAGATCCATAATAATCCATTACCATGATGATCTAGAACTGTTATTATTCAGTCATAATGGTCATGCTGATCTAGAACTATAATGACTCACTGAATCTCTGTGATTGAGAATCATAATAATCCATAACCATGATGATCTAGAACTGTTATTATTCAGTCATAATGATAATGCTGATCTAGAACTATAATGACTCACTGAATCTCTGTGATTGAGAATCATAATAATCCATAACCATGATGATCTAGAACTGTTGTTATTATTCAGTCATAATGATCTTGCTGATCTAGAACTATAATGACTCACTGAATCTGTGATTGAGAATCATAATAATCCATAACCATGATGATCTAGAACTGTTATTATTATTCAGTCATAATGGTCATGCTTATCTATAATTAAAACGCCCCAAAACGTGATCGAGAACCATAATAATCCATAACCATGATGTACTATAACTGTTGTTATTCAGCTAATGACTCATAAACATGGTGTTTGAAACTATAATAATCCATAACCAAGATGATCTACTGTTATTATTATTCAGAGTTATAATGATCTTGCTGATCTAGAGCTATAATGAATCACTGAATCTCTGTGATTGAGAATCATAATAATCCATAACCATGAGGATCTAAAACTGTTATTATTATTCAGTCATAATGATCTTGCTGATCTAGAACTATGACTCACTGAATCTCTGTGATTGAGAATCATAATAATCCATAACCACGATGATCTAGAACTGTTATTATTATTCAGTCATAATGATCATGCTGATCTAGAACTATAATGACTCACTGAATCTCTGTGATTGAGAATCATAATAATCCATAACCATGATGATCTAGAACTGTTATTATTCAGTCATAATGATCATGCTGATCTAGAACTATAATGACTCACTGAATCTCTGTGATTGAGATCCATAATAATCCATTACCATGATGATCTAGAACTGTTATTATTCAGTCATAATGGTCATGCTGATCTAGAACTATAATGACTCACTGAATCTCTGTGATTGAGAATCATAATAATCCATAACCATGATGATCTAGAACTGTTATTATTATTCAGTCATAATGATAATGCTGATCTAGAACTATGACTCACTGAATCTCTGTGATTGAGAATCATAATAATCCATAACCATGATGATCTAGAACTGTTATTATTATTCAGTCATAATGATCTTGCTGATCTAGAACTATGACTCACTGAATCTCTGTGATTGAGAATCATAATAATCCATAACCATGATGATCTAGAACTGTTATTATTATTCAGTCATAATGATCATGCTGATCTAGAACTATAATGACTCACTGAATCTCTGTGATTGAGAATCATAATAATCCATAACCATGATGATCTAGAACTGTTGTTATTATTCAGTCATAATGATCATGCTGATCTAGAACTATAATGACTCACTGAATCTCTGTGATTGAGAATCATAATAATCCATAACCATGATGATCTAGAACTGTTATTATTCAGTCATAATGATCATGCTGATCTAGAACTATAATGACTCACTGAATCTCTGTGATTGAGATCCATAATAATCCATTACCATGATGATCTAGAACTGTTATTATTCAGTCATAATGGTCATGCTGATCTAGAACTATAATGACTCACTGAATCTCTGTGATTGAGAATCATAATAATCCATAACCATGATGATCTAGAACTGTTATTATTATTCAGTCATAATGATCTTGCTGATCTAGAACTATGACTCACTGAATCTCTGTGATTGAGAATCATAATAATCCATAACCATGATGATCTAGAACTGTTGTTATTATTCAGTCATAATGATCATGCTGATCTAGAACTATAATGACTCACTGAATCTCTGTGATTGAGAATCATAATAATCCATAACCATGATGATCTAGAACTGTTATTATTCAGTCATAATGATCATGCTGATCTAGAACCTCAATGACTTATAAACATGGTGTTTGAAACTATAATAATCCATAACCATGAATCATAACGATCATGCTGATCTAGAACTATAATGACTCACTGAATCTCTGTGATTGAGAATCATAATAATTCATAACCATGATAATCTAGAACTATACTGACTCAACCTGTTGGTCAAAAACTGTAATAATCCATAACCATGATGATCTAGAACTGCTATTATTATTCAGTCATAATGATCATGCTTGTCTATAATTATAACGCCCCAAAACGTGATCGAGAACCATAATAATCCATAACCATGATGAACTATAACTGTTATTATTCGGTCATTATGATCATGCTGATCTAGAACCTCAATGACTCATAAACATGGTGTTTGAAACTATAATAATCCATAACCAAGATGATCTACTGCTATTATTATTCAGAGTCATAATGATCATGCTGATCTAGAACTATAATGACTCACTGAATCTCTGTGATTGAGAACCATAATAATCCCTAACCATGGTGATCTAGAACTGTTATTATTCAGTTAATGACTCATAAACATGGTGTTTGAAACTATAATAATTCATAACCATGATGAACTATAAATGTTATTCAGTCATAATGATCATGCTGATCTAGAACCTCAATGACTCATAAACACAATGTTCGAGAACCATAATAATCCATAACCATGGTGATCTAGAACTGCTATTGTTCAGAACTATTCATTATATTCACATAAAATAAACAAAGAAGGGAAAACGAGTCCTCATGAAACCTGTAATTCTGCAAAACTAGTTTAGTTTGTCTGTATGATGAATTATGAATCAGTCCTAATAATATGATTAATCATAACTGATTGTCATTCATTATTCAGTGCTGGGAGCTGTTTGTGATTCCTGTTTTTTTAAACAACATAACTTTACATATACTAGTCACCTAAAATGAATCCATACAATCATATTTGTTGCTTGACATAATAATATAGAAGCAGTTAATTTATCTAGATTCTCACAAGTGCTAAAATAACTATAGACATTTGAAGAAAACGAAATAGTGTTGTGTGATGTCATTTCCTGTGTGTTTGTCCTGATGGTGATTGACTGTGTATGGTCTGTCTTACAGGAAACACGCCTCTTCATCTGGCGGTTATGATGGGCCATAAAGGTGAGTCTCCCAGCTTTACCACAGCTCATGTCTGACTGTGATTGGCCGATCCCGATCATTCCAGCTTTATATTGGAGTGATATGGAAGCTGTTAAGCCCTTACAGCCTGAAGGCATTTTAATGATTTCACGTGATTTGAAGTGGCTTATAACTCTACAAAAAGTGCATAACGATGTCGCATTTGATAG
>NC_137112.1:2204649-2647149 GCF_949357685.1 Gobio gobio | reverse complement strand
TGTGTGTGTGTGTGTGTGTGTGTGTGTGTGTGTGTGTGTGTGTGTGTGTGTGTGTGTGTGTGTGTGTGTGTGTGTGTGTGTGTGTGTGTGTGTGTGTGTGTGTGTGTGTGTGTGTGTGTGTGTGTGTGTGTGTGTGTGATGGGTAGGTTTAGGGTCAGTGTAAGGGGATAGAAAATACGGTTTGTACGGTATAAAAACCATTACGCCTATGGAATGTCCTCACATTTCACAAAAACAAACATGTGTGTGTGTGTGTGTGTGTGTGTGTGTGTGTGTGTGTGTGTGTGTGTGTGTGTGTGTGTGTGTGTGTGTGTGTGTGTGTGTGTGTGTGTGTGTGTGTGTGTGTGTGTGTGTGTGTGTGTGTGTGTGTGTGTGTGTGTGTGTGTGTGTGTGTGTGTGTGTGTGTGTTATTGACCAGCTCTCTCTCTGTTTCTGTGGTTCTGTAGCTTGGAGATTTCTATCTGGAGCTCCACTGGGATTTCCAGAGCTGGGGTGAGTTCATGATGATCTGTGTGTTTATCGTGAGTCCATTATGTGTGTGTGTGTGTGTGTGTGTGTGTGTGTGTGAGTGACTGTAGACGGGAGGGGTTGTGTGTGGTGATGATGTCATCTCTATGGGCGTGGCCTTCACTTGTAACACTGACACTCCCCCTGCTGGACACACACGGTCACTGCGGTCCTCAAAGGACAAAAGATTTATGATATTTTCATGATAATTAAACATTTTTAACCTCAGATTATCATTATTGTAATACATTAATATATACATATATATATATATATATATATATATATATATATATATATATATATATATACGGTCTCTTCCTGACTGAGTTGGTGTTCCTAGCTAGAATTAATGAATTATTATTTTTATTTTTTTTTTCAGGTGTATTCATGCACTTTTACAAAGATGATTTGTTTTGATTATTATTGTCATTTTTTATTTTACTTAATTCATCACAGCTGTCTTGATTCACTTTTTTATTTTTATTTTTATTTTTATTGTTGTTTTTTGTATTTAGTATTTAATTAATTTTCATTATAATATTTTTCTTTGTTTATTATAACTTTTATTTAATTAATTTCAGGTGTCTTAAATTGTTTTAAAAAAGAAAAATATTTATTTATTATTTCTCTTTTATTTATTAATTAATTATTTAATTATTTTTACTTGATTTATTGTTAAAATGTTTTTATTATAATGATTCATTATTATTCATATATTCATTATTGATTCATTATTTTATATGTATTTTATATCCATTAACTATTCATATAATATTATATAATATAATAAGAATAAAAAAAAATTATATATATATATATATATATATATATATATATATATATATATATATATATATATATATATATATATATATATATATATATATAAATTAAATAGTTAAAAATATATATATCAGCATTAAATTAAAATGTAGAACCGCAAAAATAAAAAAGTTAGTATCATTAGAGTACTATTATAGTTTTTGTTAATATTTTAAAATATATTTTATTTGTATATTTTCAGTTTTTTAAATGTTTTTATTAGTTTGAGTTAATTGTTGTACTCCCAAGTTAAACTAAACAAAAATAAGAAAATAAATAAATTATAATACATTTTATTTTAGATGTAGCTTATTTTATTTCAATTATTGAGAAATTATTTTTTTTATGGTTTTAGTTTTAAGTTTTTGTTAACGCTAATACTTCATAATATCAAGAATTATGTCTTGGAAATGTCATAAATCATCTGGACCTAAAATAGGCTTTGTTTGGGTTTTGGTGGAGAAATATGACCCGGTTTCTGTTTTCTCTGAGACGTTAAATCAAGACCCGTGAATATGACTGAAGTCACGACTCAGTGTTTTATATTCAGTGATATATTGATTATGTATTTTCCCTCAGATGTGTGTAAAGTAGGGCTGTCAAAAGATTAATCGCGATTAATCGCAGCCAAAATAAAAGTTTGTGTTTACATAATATATATGTGTGTGTACTCTGTTAATTATTATTTATATATAAATACACACACATTCATGTATATATTTAAGAAATATTTGCATGTATATACTGTATATAATCTATAATATATATAAATATAAATGTTTTATATATAAAAAATATTTTTTTCTTAAATATATACATGCTTGTGTGTGTTTTTATATATAAATAATAATTAACAGAGCACACACACACATGTATTATGTAAACACAAACTTTTATTTTGGATGCGATTAATCGCGATTAATCTTTTGACAGCCCTAGTGTAAAGTTGTTCGTTTTCTTCTCCTCAGTGCCTTTACTTTCACGGATTTTGCCCTCGGACGCCTGCAAGATCTACAAACAGGGCATCAACATCCGGTACGTTTCCTCTCCAGACACACACACACACACACACACACACACACACACACACTAGTTAAACCGTCACAGATGATGGTTCGTTTGACAGGAAACGGTCAGTAGTTTGTCATGTTCACTCCAGTAAAGACCAGTCGCAGAGAATCTGAGTTTGTTGACATGTTTGTGTAATGGTCAGAAATGTGACTGTAAGTGTGTGTGTGTGTGTGTGTAGTTTGGACACTACACTGATTGATTTCACCGATATGAAGTGTCAGCGAGGAGACCTGAGCTTCATCTTCTGTGGCGACGCCGCCCCCTCCGAGTCCTTCGTGGTTCTGGACAACGAGCAGAAGGTTTACCAGCGGATCCATCACGAGGCACGTCCTGCATCTGCATCCGCCATCGGCACGCGTGCTCCTGTCCCTAACGCTCGCGTGTGTGTGTGTGTGTGTTTCAGGAGTCTGAGATGGAGACGGAGGAGGAGGTGGACATCCTCATGAGCAGCGACATTTACTCCGCCACCCTGTCCACCAAATCCATCACCTTCTCACGGGCGCAGACGGGCTGGCTCTTCAGAGAGGACAAAACGGTCAGAGACACACACATCTTCTCTATCGCGCTTCGCAAACAAGAACTGATGTAGGGGCGGGGCTTGAGTGAGCGTGTGGGGAGCTGATTGGATGGTTGTGGATCTCATGTGAGTGACAGGTGGCCCCGCCCTCGTCATCACGGTCTTAAAACCCACCTTTTTAGCAGAGCTTTTGATTGATTTGATTGAATTTTTCCGTCTTATTTATTCTTTTTTTTTTTATTGTTTTAAATCTGTAGCACTTTGAGATTTTGTTTAATGTAAAGTGCGTTAAAAATAAAATGTATTATTATTATTATTATTATTAGACGAGATTAAGTTATTCTGACTATCATTTATAATAAACACTGAAATATTATGGAGAACATTATCTAGATTTTTTAAAGATTCTTTTTATTACTCTAATATGATGCTAAATTATTAAAATTTTTACAAAATTCAGTTTTATTTAAATATTAATTAACTGTCCACGTATGTGTACACCATGCAACAAAGGCGTAAAATGGGACAAAAAGCTACAAATGACAATATGGAATATTGTGCTTTTATTATGTAATTTTATGCTATGCATAACAGCTCAGATATTTAAAACATTAATATTACAATATAACAACGATAAAACACATAGTGTAGGAACTATAATGCTAGTTACATATATGTGGAAACCTAATAGCAATATGGGCTGGGCTTTGCTGGCACACACTCCTCATCAGTGCGGTCACACACACACACACACACACACACACACACACACACACACACACACACACACACACACACACACACACACACACACACACACACACACACACACACACACACACTGTCCTCTGGGATATTCTCTGTTATTCTGGACTGAGTGTTTGACCTGTGCTGTCCCTGTTTGGTTGGCAAAATGCTAATTTGTCTCGGTATGAATGTGTAAAGTTGCCATTTAATGCCATAATATGTCATTTTTAATGGTTATTTATGTTGATATATTTGTTAAATGTCTGTTTTATTACAGTATAAGACAATTCAAAACATATTTGCAAAAACAGAACAGATATACTAGCAGGTTACAGAAGTCAGACTTTATGCAATCTGACTCCACTGTTGCATGACGTCCAGTTAGTTTTTGGTGTATAAAAACGTCATTTTACTCTAAATTTTAGTTTTTAAAATACTAACATATTCATCATACTTTACTGTACATAGCTCAATTGATCTCCTTATGTAAAAGTTTTACACAGATATGCCTGGGGCATTTGGCACATGGCTATCGCTGTCAGCCATCTTGGATTAATGATGTCATCAAGCAATGAATATTTGGGATTCAAGACAGTGGCCACTGTTAAAATATTGCTGTCAATCTACTGACACTGCCCTCAAGTGGTTTGGAGAGAATTATCAAGATTAATGAACCCTAAATGGAGTTAAATTAACTGTCCCCAAATGTGGACACCATGCATGAAAGGGTTAAAAAATAACTATTTTGACATTTTACAATATCACATGAGCAAGAGTGCTGTTTTACCTCAACATCAGCACGATTGCAAATGTGATATTGATTTTATACACCAGTAAACAAGAAGTTAATATTGTGAGTTACATTTTAGACACAATATTGTCTTTTTTTGCTGTTTCATCAACAAAAATGGTAAATAAAACTACAACAGAACCGTCAATAATTCAATAAAGAGAATGATTCAGCTGTGTGTGTGTGTGTGTGTGTGTGTGTGTGTGTGTGTGTGTGTGTCTGTGTGTGTGTGTGTGTGTGTGTGTGTGTGTGTGTGTGTGTGTGTGTGTGTGTGTGTGTGTGTGTGTGTGTGTGTGAATCAATGACTCGCTTATTAACTCATATTTAAAGTTCATTTAATTGAAAGAAAAGCGTTGTGTATTGTTTAGACATTAGTCTGCTAGCCTCACTTCTGCAGTGTGGAAGCATCTGAATCCCGCTCTCCGTGTTCCCGCAGGAGCGTGTTGGGAATTTCCTGGCTGATTTCTACATGGTCAATGGTCTGGTTCTGGAGTCCAGGAAGAGACGCGAGCACCTGAGCGAGGAGGACATCCTGAGGAACAAGGCCATCATGGAGAGCTTCAGCAAAGGAGGAAGTCTCATCGAGCAGAACTTTGAGGTGACCGGAGGATTCCTCTCTCTCTCTCTCTCTCTCTCTCTCTCTCTCTCTCTCTCTCTCTCTCTCTCTCTCTCTCTCTCTCTCTATATATATATATATATATATATATATATATATATATTAGGGCTGTCAAAAGATGAATCGCATCCAAAATAAAAGTTTGTGTTTACATAATATATGTGTGTGTACTCTGTTAATTATTATTTATATATAAATACACTCACAAGCATGTATATATTTAAGAAATATTTGCATGTATATACAGTATATAATCTATAATATATATAAATATAAATGTTTTATATATAAAAATAAATAAAATATATACATGCTTGTGTGTGTATTTATATATAAATAATAATTAACAGAGTACACACACATATTTTATGTAAACACAAACTTTTATTTTGGATGCGATTAATCGCGACCGCTGAATCGACTCACTGATTCATAATGCTCCAAACTGCTGAATCGACTCGCTGATTCATAACGCTTCAAACCGCTGAATCGACTCACTGATTCATAACGCTCCAAACCGCTGAATCGACTCACTGATTCATAACGCTTCAAACCGCTGATTCGACTCACTGATTCATAACGCTTCAAACCGCTGAATCGACTCACTGATTCATAACGCTTCAAACTGCTGAATCGACTCACTGATTCATAACGCTCCAAAGCTTCATGAGGCCGTGTTTTGAAATCGTCATCACTATATAAGTCGTTATTTAGGGTTTTTTTGCGCACAGAAACTATTCTCGTCACTTCATAAAGTTATTGTAGAGCCGCTGTAGTGAGATGGACTTTGTAACTTTAGTCTTTAGTGTCTTTTAAGGGTCTTGAGAGTGTAAAGTTGAGCCAATGGAGGCCTTTCAGAGCATCAGATTTACACTAAAATATCTTCATTTGTGTCTGAAGATGAACGGAGGTCTGACGGGTGTCCAACCACATGAGGCTCAGTCATTAATGACAGAATTTTCATTTTTGGGTGAACTAACCCTTTAGTGATAGGTCTGATTGGTCAGCTGGCCGCAGTCTGCTGTGATTGGTCAATCGCTACTAGAGGAGGTTTTCCAGTTTCAACACACGACTAATGAACTCAACCAGGCCCCGCCCCTTTATTCTGCGCATTAATTATTATAATGAGTAATATTGTGTCTCTCTCTGTCCTCTGATAGCCGATGAGGCGTCAGTCGCTGACCGCTCCATCTCCGAACACCATCTCCTGGGAGGAGTACATCACCGCTGAGACGGGGAAGTACGTCCGCCCTCATCTCGAGCTCACTGGAGAGAAGCGCTGTGACACTGGGGTTGATGGCCGCTCATGTTCTCTGCTCTCTTCTAGGGCTCCTCATCTGGGCCGGGAGCTCGTGTGCAAAGAGAGCAAGAAGAACTTCAAAGCCACGGTGGCCATGAGTCAAGACTTTCCTCTGGGCATCGAGTCGTAAGTGCCCCGCCTCCGCTCACAGGCTCCAGTCGGTCCGCCGGACGCTTACTGACCACATGTCATGTGACTTGTTTTACAGGCTGTTAAATGTTTTGGAGGTCATCGCCCCCTTCAAGCACTTCAATAAACTCAGAGAATTTGTTCAGATGAAACTCCCACCCGGATTTCCTGTCAAATTAGGTAAACGCATCTACCTCACATCATCATTACATCATTCACTGTTCGTTCTTGTTAACTATAAAAACAATCTGAAATTACTCAAATGCCCCCTCCTAAAGGATTATCAGGAACTAGGGCTGTAATCAACCAAAGAAAATCTTGGTCGACTGAAGTCCTGAAATTTTCGACTAAAATGACGTTAGGAAAAAAAACGTTAAATGAATTAGCTGCGCACTGTGCGCAGTACTTGGTAGCCTTGTTGTCTGCCTAAATTAATCATAAATAAACTAGTAGGCTATTTGCAGAATATTAAATCATTTTTGAGCTGATTATTTTGCACTCAAATGAGTCTGACACACGAGTCTGTCGGCTCTGACAGCGGTGCATCACGTGCACCTGCGCAATATCATAGCCTATGACTTCCGAGAATATAGTACTATGTTGTCAACTAGATATCATCACAAGAACTTTTGAGGAATATGCAACATAATTTAGACAATTGTTTTTGTCATATGTATTATAATAACTGACAGACAGTATCATTTCAGCCGCTCTGTGACGCTCAAACATAGGAGCTCAGCTGAGACACGAATAGACTATTAACTTAAAGCTTTTACTCTTAAACACAAAAGGCACGTCCACTTTAATAAAAAAGGAATATTTATTAAACAAGCCAGATCAAGAGCAGAAAAAATGCTCTCACAATTAAATAAATAATATACAAGAAAACTAGCCTTCTTCAATCTGTCTCTCTTCTCCAGTGGGTTGGGCTAATCCAAAAGAAGTGAAAACAATGGGGGTGTTCTGAAGACGGACTGATACCTGTGAAACAGCTGCTCTGAAAACACCCCCATTAGCAATTAGTGCTTTCCACCTGATGAAATGAACGCGGCGCGGCAAAACTGATTAAATGAACGCAGCAAAACTAAAGAAATGAACGCGGCAAAAAATCGACCAATCAGAATTTTGGTCGAGCCAGAACGTATCGACTAATAATCGACTAATCGACTGGGAGATTACAGCCCTATTAGGAACACCTGTTCAATTTCTCATTAATGCAATTATCTAATCAACCAATCACATGGCAGTTGCTTCAATGCATTTAGGGGTGTGGTCCTGGTCAAGACAATCTCCTGAACTCCACACTGAATGTCGGAATGGGAAAGAAAGGGGATTTAAGCAATTTTGAGCGCGGCATGGTTGTTGGTGCCAGACGGGCCGGTCTGAGTATTTCACAATCTGCTCAGTTACTGGGATTTTCACGCACAACCATTTCTAGGGTTTACAAAGAATGGTGTGAAAAGGGAAAAACATCCAGTATGCGGCAGTCCTGTGGGCGAAAATGCCTTGTTGATGCTCGAGGTCAGAGGAGAATGGGCCGACTGATTCAAGCTGATAGAAGAGACACTTTGACTGAAATAACCACTCGTTACAACCGAGGTCTGCAGCAAAGCATTTGTGAAGCCACAACACACACAACCTTGAGGCGGATGGGCTACAACAGCAGAAGACCCCACCGGGTACCACTCATCTCCACTACAAAGAGGAAAAAGAGGCTACAATTTGCACCAGCTCATCAAAATTGGACAGTTGAAGACTGGAAAAATGTTGCCTGGTCTGATGAGTCTGGATTTCTGTTGAGACATTCAGATGGTAGAGTCAGAATTTGGCGTAAACGGAATGAGAACATGGATCCATCATGCCTTGTTACCACTGTGCAGGCTGGTGGTGGTGGTGTAATGGTGTGGGGGATGTTTTCTTGGCACACTTTAGGCCCCTTAGTGCCAATTGGGCATGGTTTAAATGCCACGGCCTACCTGAGCATTGTTTCTGACCATGTCCATCCCTTTATGAGCACCATGTCCCCATCCTCTGATGGCTACTTCCAGCAGGATAATGCACCGTCACAAAGCTCCAATCATTTCAAATTGTTTTCTTGAACATGACAATGAGTTCACTGAACTAAAATGGCCGCCACAGTCACCAGATCTCAACCCAATAGAGCATCTTTGGGATGTGGTGGAACGGGAGCTTCGTGCCCTGGATGTGCATCCCACAAATCTCCATCAACTGCAGATGCTCTCCTATCAATATGGCCAACATTTCTAAAGAATGCTTTCAGCAGCTTGTTGAATCAATGCCACGTAGAATTAAGGCAGTTCTGAAGGCGAAAGGGGGTCAAACACAGTATTAGTTTGAGTTCCTAATAATCCTTTAGGTGAGTGTTACACTATATCGGCAAAAATATTGTGCCGCTCCTTCACATCACAGAGTTCAGGTGTTCAACTCCTTCATGGACACAGGTGTGTAAATCAAGCTCTAGCAGACGCTTCTACACACATTAGTGAGAGAATGGGCCGCTCTCAGGAGCTCAGAGAACTCAGTGACCACCTGTGCAATAAGTCCAAATATTATACTTAATATTCCACGCTCAACTGTTATTGTGCGTTCACACCGGACGCGAATGACACAATTGATTGTGATTTACATGTTAAGTCAATGCAAAGACGCGAAAAGACATTCGCCTATTGCTCGAGATGAAAAATCTGAACTTTGGCGCGTTAACCAATCAGGAGCTTGCTCTAGTAGTGACAACAATGAGGGAAAAATCTGTATATTAATATCTGGTTCAGACAATATGATTATCACTGTGATAACATTAAATGACATGAAACACAACCCAGTCTCTTTTTGTTAAATGCAAGTTTATGTTTGATCAATAATACAAAAGTATAAGTTAAAGGTATAATAAACTATACATGAAATAAAGCAAACAATTCAGTCAAACATTCAAAGTCAGTGCTAGTCGGCTACAACGCTAACATAAAGTTAAATAGCCTAAAAATAAAAAAGTAATGAAACTTCACTTTGTCCTCAGCCTAAACGATTTGCCAGGGAACAAATTATAGATCCATGAGAGCAAAGATCAGCCGTTAGATCTACACAAGACGAATTATAGTAAAAGTAGTTTATCCGAAAACGCCAGATCACATGATCAGAGAGGAGCTCTCTTTATAAATAAACCACAGATTTGAGCTTTAAACAACTACATTATCGCCTGAAAAATTCTTAACACTACGTTTTGTCACACATTAACAGTAGATTTTAACAAAAAAGACGTGTAAACACAGCCCATGTCAGCCATTTCTCAACGAGACTGGAGCAGAAGCCCCGCCCATGATGCGATTTCGAGTCTTTTGTGCAGTGAATGTCACGCGCGAATGAAGCTCGTAAACTCAAAATGTTCAAGCGTCCAACTTCACGCGAATAGCACGATTTATTTGCGTCATTCGCGTCCGGTGTGTGAACGCTACATTAGTGGGATTATAACAAAGTGGAAGCGATTGGGAACAACAGCAACTCAGCCACAAAATGAAATCCCAGAGCGGGGTCAGCACATGCTGAGGGTCACAGAAGTCGCCAACTTTCTGTAGAGTCAAGAGCTCCAGACCTCCAAACTCCTGTGTCCTTCAGATGAGCTCAAGAACAGTGTGTAGAGCTTCAGGGAATGGGTTTCCATGGTTGAGCAGCTCATCCAAGCCGCACATCACCAAAGTGTGAGATGCAGTGGGGTAAAGCGTGCCGCCACTGGACTCTAGAGCAGTGGAGACGTGTTCTCTGAGTGACCAATCATGCTTCTCTGTCTGACAATCCCATGGACGAGTCTGGGTTTGGCGGTTGCCAGGAGAACGGGACTCGCCTGACTGCATTGTGCCAAGTCTAAAGTTATTATGGGGTGGGGTTGTTTTTCAGGGGTTAGTTCCAGTGAAAGGAACTCTTAATGCTTCACCAAGACATTTTGGACAATTTCATGCTCTCAACTTTGTGGGAACAGTTTGGGGACGGCCCCTTCCTGTGACAGTGTATTAGGGTCCAACTCGTGTTTTGAAATGTCCTCGTTTATCATGAGAATCAACTCTTTAACTGTGTCAGTTTCAGGAAATAGCATTAGACCCCCACTTTAACCCTGTATATATATTTCCGATCGCGATGGCACTGATTCCAACACTGTTATGTATGCATGTTACGACGATGATGATGATGATGATGTGTTTCCTGTCCGCAGACATCCCTGTGTTCCCCACCATCACTGCCACCGTGACCTTTCAGGAGTTCCGATACGACGAGTTCGACGAGTCCATTTTCACGATTCCCAGCGAGTACAAAGAGGATCCCAGCCGCTTCCCAGACCTCTGAGCTGCGTCCCACTTTACCCCGCCGCCCCCCCCGTCTCCATCATCCTCCCATCCATCCCTCCGGTCACTCCTGGGGCGTTTGCAGATGGAGACGAACACGTCTCGTGTAGGAAACACTTGGACACAAAGGGATCGAAGGGAAGTGATCAACACTGCTGCACTACATGATACCGCTGAGGAACCGCAGACGTGTGGAGCTCAGGACACGCTAGAAACACGGATCACATCAGCAGGAAATATGGCATTATAAATTATTGCATAAGCCGCGTTTTCATATTATATCTTTGTACAACTGTTACAGACTTGTATACTTCACTTAAAGGAAACGTGTATATTTAGGAAGGAAGTGGGAGGTGTGTGTGTGTGTGTGTATATGATTTGAGAATACAATGTTCGTGTCATTTCTACAGATTGTAAATAGCAGTTCTTTTGCTTGTCCTTTGTGTTTCTGTTGCATTATGGGAAACGGGCTTACGGTGGCTTCACTGTGTTCAGGTGGTTTCGTTGCTTTCTCACATCCTAATAACCGGTGTTTTTGAGACGACGGGAAGGTACCGATGTAACTGTAGCAGAAGCGCTCGGGTGGACGGGAACGGTTTCACTTTGATGGATGTAAATAATTCGAATTTAAAAACGTTCTCCAATGTAGACATGTACAACTGACGAGTATGTTTATTGAGATATTAGTGTGACAACGACATCTTACTGGAGTGTTTTATATGTTCTCGTTCTGTGTGCCGAGGGAAAAGGAGCTCCTGTCACGTTTGCACCAGCAAAATCCCGTTTCAAAATGGCGTGTGTTTTTTTTTCCTCCTCCTCAGAATGGAAACGAGCTGCAACACTTCCATGACCCACTACTGGCTAGTGTGGAAATCTCTTGTGTTTTTGCTGTATTCCTTTTTTATTATGTTTTAATACCAGCTTCTTTTCCTGTGTTTGTTTTCATTGTTTTTAGATTTGCTTTATGCCTTCAACACACAGATGTTCACCCAAATGCATTGAAATCCCTGATGTACAGCAGGAACCTTGTATGAACCTGTTGGACTTTTACATGACAAATTGTAATTAATAAAATGTCCACGTATCAATCCCTTGTTTTGGTCACTTTTATTAGCACAATATGTACGATTTTTGGATTTAAATATCCAAAAACCACTAGAACGGTGTTATATATATTTAGTTGACTTGTGTACTTTATCCCAAATGTTTCCAAGAATATTTAAATCCAGAGAAATCATCGATTTTAACCAGGACACGGCCCGTGTGTGGTGCTATTGTGTAGTAACCATCGCAACATTAGCGCCGCTTTAATATTTGATGTGTTTTATTAGACACTGTTTGGATCATTGATGTTCTCCAGCTCAACACAGTTAGTCTTATTGTGTAAATCTGCTGCTTTTTACATGTTTTACCATGCCTTTTTTTGTTGGTGAATAAGCTTTTTATTTTAAGTATGTTTAAAAGGTAAAAAAAAAAGTACAGACTTGTACTCAAATCTAAAGTGTACTGTGTCAAAATGTCACTCAATTAAAATTTACTGGGGTTCATTTTAAGTATCCACGTGTAATTGTTCTTAATAGTAAACTAGCTGATGAAATATTGACTTAAGAAGTCAATTTAATTTAGTTAGTAACTTGTCCAATCAAAATTCTCGATTTAGAAACCATATCAGCGGCTTGCTGGAATACTTGATTCTGATTGGTCAGTCGCGGTGTCCGCGGGAAGACATTTCACGAAAATTAGCCTATAGCCTTATTTTTCGACTCATATAGGCCAACACAACTGGCACCTCAGAGAACAAAGTATTAATATTACTTTGTTACTTCGGTGAGTAAATGATGACAGAATTTTCATTTTTGGGATAGTTCACCCAAAAATGAAAATTCTGTCATCATTTACTCACCCTCAAGCTGTTCCAAATCTGTATGAGTTTCTTTGTTCTGCTGAACACAAAAGAAGATATAAAAAATGTAAAAAAGCAGATAGAGCAACCATTGACTACCATAGTATTTTTCCCCTACTATGGTAGTCAATGGTTGCTCTGCTTGGTTTCAAACATTCTTCAAAATATTTTCTTTTGTGTTCAGCAGAACAAAGAAACTCATACAGATTTGGAACAGCTTGAGGGTGAGTAAATGATGACAGAATTTTCATTTTTGCGTGAACTATCCCTTTAATGCTGTGTTTTGCAGTGCATATTGTTATATGTATTGTAATGGCCTATTTTTCGTAGCTAAAGCTGATGTAATGTACATGTAGATGTATATAGAACGCTTCGAGTCAAGTTCATTTTCACAAATTATTGTTGAATTCTTGTAAATATTGATAGCCCATTCGACTAAACCAGTGTTATTACTTTAATATAATGTGTGAAAAGTATTGCCTCAGAATTTCGCGCCGTTACTTATGAGTTCGCGCGC
This sequence comes from Gobio gobio, assembly GCF_949357685.1. Taxonomy (NCBI): domain Eukaryota; kingdom Metazoa; phylum Chordata; class Actinopteri; order Cypriniformes; family Gobionidae; genus Gobio; species Gobio gobio. The sequence goes on along the minus strand of NC_137112.1, from coordinate 2,633,872 downwards.
AGGACAGCGTATGGAAATTTGAATTCAAATACCGCGAAAATGTCATTAAATGTTAGAAGACTTGATGCTTTTGACCTGGCAAATTGAAAACAGATACAAGACCTAGAAAAACATATTGGATACAATGGGAATCAGACTCAGAGGTAAGTATTAATTTACATTAATGTATTCTGTCATTTCATGCCTATAGGGAGCACATTTAAGTATCCACATGTAATTGTTCTTAAAAGTAAACTTTTTAGGTTTAGAAATTAGCTACAAAACTGCCCAATAGACCCTTTTCACAGACTGTGATGATGCATTTTAACGGTAAATCCTGCAAAGTTTTTTGAATTTCATTTTTTTCTTTTGTAGATGTATGTACATTTATAACACTAATACTTTGTATTATATTACTTTTGATCAAATTACGGAAAAAAAAAAACGCTGCTGTGAGGGTGTTTCTAATACAGCGGTAAAATGAACATCTTTCTCTCTTTTCACTGTGGTTATCAATCTCACTCTATTTTTTCGTCTTTTTGAAAGTTGTGAAATCACTATTGTGGAGTTTTTCTGTTGCTATTTGAGAAAATGGGGACACAAAAAAAATATATTTAATGCATACACTCATTCACCGCTATAAAAGTTAACCCAGAAACCCGGAAATGCGAAAACGTCCATCACAAAAATCTCGTTGCCCTGACTTTAGTTCTAGAAACGTAACAGCGGCTTGCTGGAATACTTGATTCTGATTGGTCAATTGCGGTGTTCAACTTCAGCAGTAAGATATACCATAAATATTACGGCAACATACCGCTGATCGTTTGACTCGGAGAACTAAATATTACTTTAATACTGATTGTAATGGCCTATTTTTCCGTAGCTAAAGCTGATGTAATGTACAGGTTAAGGCATATAGAACTCGTTAGCTTCAAGTTAATTTTGTCTCGAATTAATGTGAATATTGATAGCGTTAAGTTTTTGCTTTGACTCCAGTCTTGTATTATTACTGTACTATAAATGTGAGAAAGTCTCACCTCAGAATTACGCGCCATTACGGAGTTTGCATGCAGGCGACAGCGTGTGAATATTTGAATTCAAATGGGCAGCAGGAAGCATGAAGTGCTCTAAAACTTCCTGCTATACGGCTGCGTTGACCTTGGACCTCAGAAAACAGTGGACCAACACCAGCAGATGACATGGCACCCCAAACCATCACTGACTGTACACTGGACCTCAAGCAACATGGATTGTGTGCCTCTCCTCTCTTCCTCCAGACTCTGGAACCCTGAATTTACTTTCATCAGAGAACATAACTTTGGCCACTCAGCAGCAGTCCAGTCTTTTTTGTCTTTAGCCCAGGCGAGACGCTTCTGACGCTGTCTGTTGTTCAAGAGTGCGACAGCTGAAACCCATGTCGTGCATACGTGTGTGCATAGTGGTTCTTGAAGCACTGACTCCAGCTGCAGTCCACTCTTTATGAATCTCCCCCATATTTTTGAATGGGTTTTGTTTCACAATCCTCTCCAGGGTGCGGTTATCCCTATTGCGTGTACACTTTTTTCTACTGCATATTTTCCTTCCCTTCGCCTCTCTATTGTGTGCTTGGACACAGAGCTCTGCCTCTTTTGCAATGATCTTGTGTGTCTTGCCCTCCTTGTGCAAGGGGTCAATGATTGCTGACTTGACAATTGTCCAGAAGACAGTCTTACCCATGATTGTGTCGCCTACAGAACTAGACTGAGAGACCATTTAAAGGCCTTTGCAGGTGTTTTGAGTTCATTAGCTGATTAGAGTGTGGCACCAAGTGTCTTCAATATTCAACCTTTTCACAATATTATAATTTTCTGAGATACTGAATTTGGGATTTTCCTTAGTTGTCAGTTATAATCATCAAAATTAAAAGAAATAAACATTTTAAATATATCAGTCTGTGTGATGAGTCAGTCATGAACTGCAGTTTAAGTCACTTTAGTATCGGCTTCAGGAGAAACTGCGGGAAGAGCCGCTAGCGCGACTTGACACAAGACCTACAAAAACACTTTGGATACAACAGGAATCAGACTCAGGGGTGAGTATTCTGTATAATTTCCTCTTAACATGCCCAGCAATGGAACAAATAGGAGCCAAGAATTTTATATGAAGTTTTATTTTCAATTTTGTAACATTGCAAACCGTACAGATAAATCATTTTCTTAGTAAACTACAGTCTATGACGACGTGTGTGTTCACTACAGATAAACATACAGCTGGACTGTCGAATGACCTGCGAGAGAAAGTAATCCAGTTTACGTGGTTTCACAACGTTCCGCAACTTTAAAAAGACAAACATCTTCCACCTAACTCAGGCTAACTATAAAAAAAACAAAACAAAATGCAATATCGTTAAAAGAAAACAAAAAAAAAAACTGCTTGACAATGTTATTCAAGCACTTTTAATTAGAGGGTAATTGCTTTAAATAGAAACCGCAAACAGACACAGCGACTGGTTGTATTTTTCAGGGAGAAATCGACTTTCTACACTAAATATACAGTATAACACCGTTCCACATCAGCCTTGAGGAAAGAAACAGCTCTAAAATCGGAGAGAGAACATTAAGACGAGCATGTACCAGTAAATACAGCAGATTCCGGGGATGCAGAGTTTTAAAAAAACCAAAAAAGGAATGACCGAGTTCAGACGGGAAAGTTTGTAGACTGATCTAGGACGAGCTTTCCTCCATCTAAACTCTATTTAACAATACATCTCAAACACTGATCAGTGGGAAAGGGCCGTTTCAGTCGCTCATGTCCATGTCTTCGTCTCGCTGGTCTTCACTGTTTCCGTCCGATTCGCCGCGGCCGGCGTCGTCTGCACTGTCCGCCTGAGGCTCTTTGGCCTGCGGCGACGAGGCGGCGTCAGAGTTCCTCTCGCGCTCTTCCTCGTGCTCGCTGTCGTAGCCCTGCTCTTCCTCATCGTAGTCCCTGGTCACCTGCGGGAAATGGAAGGTTTTAAAGGTGCAGTGTGTAATATTGACAGCCAGTGGTTGACATGGGTACTGCGGTTCAAACGACAAAATATTAAAGAGTTGTCTGGATGTCAGGTAGAATCTGCGATCTTTGACCCAGTGTGTTTGCGCCAAGTGGCAACCCAGGGTATCGAAATACTATTGGGTAATTTGGAAGTGGGCGGAGTCAGACATTACGACTCGGAACGCACATTTCAAAGTAAAATTGGCTGTAGCTTCGTTTTTGCTTGCTAACAGTTTTATATGCTAGTCAAAACAATTTCATATAGCAGCTACGATATGACATTTTTGTTATATATTTTTTTATATAAAGGCTAATATCGTGAACATAACGGCTAATATCGTGAATATAACGGCTAATATCGTGAATATAACGTGACCATAACGGCTAATATCGTGAAGATAACGGCAATTATCTTGAACATAACAGCTAATATCGTGAATATAACAGCTAATATCGTGAATATAACAGCTAATATCGTGAATATAACGGCTAATATCGTGAATATAACGGCTAATATCGTGAACATAGCGGCTAATATCGTGAATATAGCAGCTAATATCGTGAATATAGCGGCTAATATTGTGAATATAACCGCTAATATAATTAATATAACTGCTAATATCGGGAATATAACGGCTAATATCGGGAATATAACGGCTAATATCGTGAAAATAACGGCTACTAATACCGTGAACATAACGGCTAATATCGTGAATATAGCGGCTAATATCGTGAATATAGCGGCTAATATCGTGAATATAGCGGCTAATATTGTGAATATAGCGGCTAATATCGTGAACATAACGGCTAATATCGTGAATATAACGGCTAATATAGTGAATATAACGGCTAATATAGTGAATATAATGGCTAATATAGTGAATATAATGGCTAATATTGTGAATATAACGGCTAATATAATTAATAAAACAGCTAATATCGTGAAAATAGCGGCTAATATCGCGAACATATGGGCTAATATAGTGAATATAACGGCTAATATAATTAATATAACGGCTAATATCATGAATATACACACACAGGCCGTGTCCTGGGTAAAATCACTGATTTTATCTGAGATTTAAACATTCGAGATAAAATACACAAGTCAACACAATATATAAAACACTGATCTAGTGGTTTTTGGGTATTTTACTCAGAAAATCTTACATATTGCACCTTCAACAAAATAAGTTAACATTGTGTCCAAATCAGATGCCATACGATTAGAGTCTAGCAAGCAAATTGTCCATACCAGACACGACTACAAGATGCGACAAAATCAATACAGCACATGGACGGAGTCGCTCTGCAAGTGTACAAGTACTAGGGGTGTAACGTTCGGTACGTACCTCGGTTTTGAAGTCATGGTTCGGTACGAGTTCAGTACAGCAGGGGAGAGAAACCTATATATAAAATTGCTTTTATTTACTTTGATTAAACAGTGGTTTACTGAACACATTGTGTCAGTGCTTAAATTAATTCAATTAGAAGTCAAAGTTTCTTAAAGATAAAGCTGTAAACTATAGGAGCCCTTACTCACACATTACTGTAATATTAAACAGAGCCCAAACTATTAGCATAAACTCAGACGCTATTCATGTTTAGATATAATAATCAACACTCAAATAACACATTGTGTGCACACATGTAAACTTCACATAAGGCAGTTTTTGCATTAACTTCTAAATCCGTTTATAAAATTGTTTTTACTCCAGTTTGTTGTTGATATGTAATCATTTACACACAGTGGCTGTCATTTATTTAAACACACATTAATAATCCAGACATCAGTAACAGGTTCAGATGAATATCGCGAACATAGCGGCCAATATCGCGAACATAGCGGCCAATATCGTGAATATAACGGCCAATATCGTGAATATAACGGCTAATGTAATTAATATAACGGCTAATATCGTGAATATAACGGGTAATATCGTGAATAATCATGAAAATAACTGCTAATATTGTGAATATAACGGCTAATATCGTGAATATAACTGCTAATTTAATGAATATAACGGCTAATATCGTGAATATAACGGCTAATGTAGTGAATATAACGGCTAATGTAATTAATATTACGGCTAATATCGTGAATATAATGGCTAATATCGTGAATATAACAGCCGTTATATTGGTAGCCGTTATATTCATGACATTAGCTGTTATATTCACGATATTAGCCGTTATATTCACGATATTAGCCGTTATATTCACGATATTAGCCGTTATATTGGTAGCCGTTATATTCATGATATTAGCTAATATCGTGAATATAACGGCTAATATCGTGAATATAACGGCTACCAATATAACGGCTAATATCGTTAATATAACGGCTAATGTAATTAATATAATGGCCAATATCATGAATATAACGGCTAATATCGTGAATATAACGGCTACCAATATAACGGCTAATATCGTTAATATAACGGCTAATGTAATTAATATAACGGCCAATATCATGAATATAACGGCTAATGTAATTAATATTACGGCTAATATCGTGAATATAATGGCTAATATCGTGAATATAACAGCCGTTATATTGGTAGCCGTTATATTCATGACATTAGCCGTTATATTCACGATATTAGCCGTTATATTCACGATATTAGCCGTTATATTCACGATATTAGCCGTTATATTGGTAGCCGTTATATTCATGATATTAGCTAATATCGTGAATATAACGGCTAATATCGTGAATATAACGGCTACCAATATAACGGCTAATATCGTTAATATAACGGCTAATGTAATTAATATAACGGCTAATATCATGAATATAACGGCTAATATAGGTCATATATTCAGTAATAGCTGCGAGTTCACTAGAGAAATTAACTCTGTGACACTGAAGGACTTCTGAGGTCATGTGATGCTGCGTGATATTGTTCTCAAGCTGTTTTATTGACGTCTTTCCGCCGTTGAGACACTGAGCGATTACACCACATATGATGCGTTTCAGGTGTAACGTCTCCTCAACATACCTTCAGATGTTCATTCATGTTTATTCTGTGACTATGACGATCACTCGTCTTTACAGTGATCAGTCACGCCACATTAAAGAGCGGCAAAACGGCATTTATCGCTTGAGTTTCCTGATCAAATGAACTGAATACTTCATGTGGGAACTGGGATTGAAGTGTGTACCGCGCGTAAAACAAGCCGACTGTTAACTGTTAAAGATTGCATTCGGTACCGTTACACCCCTAACAAGTACATAATCAAATTTATACATGTCGCCATTAAAAATACAATTTGATATAGAAGTTTAAACTGAACACTAATGTCCTGTAATTTAGTTTTAAGATCTGAGGCGAATTACCCATTGTCACTTTTAGTACGGCTATAAAAGGTCATTCCAACATGAATTACTGCACATAATCAGGTTATAATGATACTTTGCATTTTGTAGCTCAAGTCGTGACGTTGTAGAAACAGAAACCATTTCTAAAATAGAATCCAGTCACGTTTCATGGAGTCGCGTCTGGTTAGCGTGTAAAGCACAGTTTAGTGAACACAAGATGGTCGTACCTTCACATCTCCCTTCTCACTGTCGGACTTTCGGTCCCGGTCTCGTTCCTTGTCTTTATCTTTGCTCTTCTTGCTGGTGGAACGTTCCCTTTTCTCCCGATTCCTTTCCCGATCGTCTTTCCTCTCACGGTCACGGTCTCTCTCGCGGTCCTTATCCTTCTTTTTCTCCTTCTTGTGTCTGAGGGGAAGGCATGTTTGGGGTTAAAGCAGGTCTGAGGAATGGGGCGGGATTGTGTAGGAACTGTGTGTGTGTGTGTGTGTGTGTGTGTGTGTGTGTGTGTGTGTGTGTGTGTGCATTACCTGCGAGGAGATGGGGAACGGGACAGTTTTCTCTTGGGAGAGCGAGACTTCTTTGGGGATCGAGTAATGCTGCGACTTCTCCGGTGCCGTTTGCTGGAGAAAGAAGAAACATTTGATGGGTTAAGAGGAGCTTTGACCCGGATATAAACAAGAGTCATATGGGGGCGTTTTATTGTCACAGTTCTAAACTAAAAAGCTGAAAACCTTATGCGTATTGGCCGTTTGTTTACACGACAACAGCGTTTTGGGACCTGAAAACGGGTTTTAAAGTGCAAGTTTTTTACAATCACGTTATAGTCGAGAAAATGTGAAGTGCATCATGTGTTACGTCTATAGGTGTATGCGTTTATTTACAAAGAACATCGCCATCTATTGGCTTGGCAGCAGAATACAGTGATTTTAGTCGTTTTCGGGAACACGTATGAATGGGGATCGTTTTGACAACGTCGTCGTCTGTAAGGAAAATCTTCTCCGTCTTTAGTATATCGTTGTAGTGTAAATGTATGGAAGCATATGGCTAGCAATTTTAAATGTAATGCAAAACGGCAATGCATTTCTGTATTTAAATTAAATTATCCATACTCTATGTGGAATAATATTGAAATCCAATATAATTTACATTTACGATTTCCTAAACTAGTTGACAATTTAAATTTATTTATTTAAACAATTTGCGAAATTAAAATGAAAATGTATTCCAGATATTATCAGATGTTCAAGTTAAAAATTTTAGCAAAATGATAATTTAAATCTTAATTGCATTTCCACTCACGGTTAAGACGCTTGCGATTGCATTAAATGTCCCGCAGTGAATGTAGAAAAATTCAATGTGGAACTGAAAATGCAATCCGCGCCGATCACGTCCCTGCCTGTCAATCATTGCATCAAGGCGGGGCCAGAGCTATTAGAGCGAGGCCTTTACTGGCAGATAAAGTGGACCGAGATCAGAGAAATGTCAATGATCCTGAAGATTAAGCACATTCGAAAGTAGCTGCGTTTCCATTACAGATGTGCGACAAACTTTTGCAATATTTTCTAAATGTTCTAAACTTTTGTGAAATGACGGCGTTTCCATTAACCGATGTTATGTTATGCGACTACGGGTGGGTTACAATATACCCCATTATTAATTGATAGGCTACTATAAATATATTTTACGCATGCCCTGTTTTCATTGCTTGATCAGTAACGGTGTCTCTACGTAGCGCTTTATAAAGACAGCTGACATTTTACACGTTTATTTCCTTTATTGGCAAGAGATACTTATGTCAAAGGGAGAGTTTCTGGTGGTCAATAAAGAAGGAAATTGAAAATTAGTGTTGTTGCTGTCAATGGCGAATCCATCATGGCGGCGAAAATTTATCGTAAATGGAGGTTTTAATCGCAGGTTAAATTCTAATCCCTGATTTGTTAATCTGGGTTTAAAATTAAGTTGTGCAACAACTCGATTTAAAATAAAGCCTAGATCAACAAATCCTAGATTAGCTCTAAACGGAGTTTAATTTGATCCTTGTTGGTGCAACCCACCCTAAAACTTAATTTTTTCCCTCTTGTGAGAAGTCTTTCCAAAAATTCTGGCACGCATGTCGGGTTAATGTATATCCCATCCACCGCACTGGCTGTTATTATTAATGGAAGGAGACATAGACGTGTTATCCAAGCATTAATGGCAAGGCCACATGAGGTGTTTGTGGGTGTTTCTCCCTCAGATCTGCTTCAAGGTCTTGATAACTTGTGGCATTTCTTTGTTAGAATCCAGTATTCCTGTAATTCTATTGTCTTTTAAGAGTTTAATTTAACTTCTGTCCAAACACAGCGTCATCTGTAAAGAATGATCGACTGTTACATACGTCAGGTGACCTGTAAATGGGTCAATGACATGACTGTCCGAATTCATTATTTTCCTACAAAAAAATAAATACATGTCACATATCAAATTGATCTACAATATTTCCTTTCAGGAAACTCTTAATTTTTAAAAAATTCAATTGACTTTGAGTTGTGGCGTTTCAAAGACCTAAAATGTCAGGTGGTGCGACCGGCAAATTTACATTTAAAAGTATCATCAACTCCCACTGCAATTGCAAAATGAAGTAAGAAATATAAATGTAACCATTATATAATGTATACAAATAATAAAAATAAAAAAATAAATAAAAAAACTCCTTATGGAAAATTGTGTTCTGAACACACAAAAAGTGTCCGTTTATATGAATTGGACTAAAAGGGCAATACATAGAAAAGTGAATCTACCATGTGATATACATATACAATAATTCATTTGTATATTGTATATTATTTTTAATGAATATATGGTCGCACCACTTGACATTTTCTGGGTGGAAAAATCAGAAATCTTATAATGAATAATAATAAATTAATGCGGTCTTAAAAGCTGTACAACCAATATGAATCAACACCATACGTTTTTTGGACATAAAAATACATTTTAAAACTATTTTGCTTAAAATTCTTGTTTTTTTATCTTTAGAAAAATTCTTATTTTTATTATTTGTCATTGACCCAAATGCGAAAAAACTGTTTCCATTGCATTTTTGCGGAAATTTCCTTTTTCAAATTGCCACCTCATGCACGTGTAACATTTTTTTGCGATATATGGGAGTTATTATGAAATTGACGCCTTTCGATTGGGCGTATTTTCAATTTGTGTAATTTGAAGGGTAATGGAAACGTGGCTAGTGATGCAATGAAAACCATAGATATTTATGGTTAGAACGTCACAGAGACGCTTGTGAACGTTATCGTGTGGTGCGGTCCAGTGACTTTTACTCGCAGAAATAATCTTAGGCAAGCTGTAAATTTGAAAATGTTAAATTTAAATATGCAAAATGGCACTGCATTACTAGATTACATTTAAAATTGAATATTGCTACCCATATGCTTCCATATAAATTTGAAAATGTTAAATTTAAATATGCAAAATGGCACTGCATTACTAGATTACATTTAAAATTGAATATTGCTACCCATATGCTTCCATATAAACGTACCCTAATGCAGAGTTTACAATGCCCAATTTTAACTCGCAGACAGGTTTTGCGAATATCGCAGACAAATGCCGAAATCACAGGCAAATCGGTGCTCGTTCACACAGGTGACAATCACAGTGCGAGTTATCGAAGATGCGATCTGAGAGAATATATCTGGACCTGTCAGCGATTCAAAATGACCTACAGCCAATGAGAGAGCAAGATACAGGGCAGCGGGAAGTTCAGGAGAAGATAGACCATAATATCAGTATTTTAATAGATATATTTACAATTATATCAAACAGAAACAAAGCACACACACACACATTTGCTTGACCAGCCGCAGCAGCAGCACATTGCAAAATGATTTATTCACCTCAAACTCTCTTTGAAGAACCCAATCCTTGCTCCCTGTGTCTCCCCTCCGCCATAATCTTTTCTCTTTTTCTCCTTTTCGCTGAAAATCAGCACACAGACAATTTGGATCACAAGCTTTCTACAGGCCATCATTTTTAATCACAATTTCAGTGTGGCACGCGTGCACTCGCGTTGTTTCCCCGTCACTTCTCGCGTGTGTTTGATGGTGAAACGTAGTTTGTCATAGGGGTGGGCGATATCTCGATATTTAAAATGTATCGAGATATTTTTTAAACACGATATGGATTTTGACATATCGTATATATCGATATATTGTTATATTTAATTCTGATTCCGCCACTTTACATGTTTGCCTTCTCTGTGCTGTGCTCGCCCCCGCTCGCTCGCCCCCGCCTCCTTGCTTTTGTTCCCCCTCCCCTCGCGTGTTGTCATGGCGGCGTCCGCAACCAGCTCGGAGGCTACAGAACTCGTTCCATTGGAGATACTTCGGTTTTAAGGCGTCGGACGAACAGCAGACAGAAGTCTACTGCCATGAATGCCGACAGTTGGTTCTCAAACACTTGATCCAAGATACAGTTTACCTAGGCAGCATTACTTTGCGAGACAAGAACACCCGCGACTGTACACTACGGAGAGAGAGAGATGCTTGCTTGCTGGAGAAGGTTACTTACTATGCCCTTGATTTGAGTTGTTTTATTTTTGAATGAAAATTCATTATTTGCATGCGTTTTAAAGCCTTGCGCGTAGGGCACCGCATGTGCTTTCCCGAGCGCGCGCACTAAAAGCCTGTCTAACAAGTGACTACTGGACTAAATCTTACTGCGCTAATACTGTCAAATACACACATGGTTAAAATAAACAGTCGGTTATGTCTAAAGTGAAAGTAAAATCGGCGCGTGTCTGTATATTAGATGCGTGAAAGTCTTAAATTACAGCAGGGCAGCCTATAGTGAACACGCTGCCGCTTGTCCTTAAAGAGACAGTTCACTCTAAAATTATGTAAATATTTACTCACTCTAATGTTGTTCCAAACCTGTATTAATTTCTTCTGTTGAACACAGACAGCTGATGGTAGCGATTGACATTCATATTATTATTTCCTACAATGGGGACCAGCAACTGTTTGGTTTCCAATATTCTTCAAAATACATGTTGTCCAACAGAAGAAAGAACTTTATTCAGGTTTAAAAAAACTTGAGCGTGAGTAATCAATGACAGAATTTTCATTTTTGAGTGAACTATTCCTTTAGTGGTTAATAAAATAACAAAAGACAAAGACAAAATCACTCACGGCTCTTGACTGAAAAACTAATACAGTAGCTTTAATAAGAATCAATGTATATTTTATAGGGAAGTCTATGTAGTGTTTTATTTTTACATTTATTAATTCAATCTCATACTTAAATGCTGCTGTACAGCTCTGAGCTGACACTGTAAATCTTTATAAATATATATTTGTTTTATATTATACAGTACACTAGGAATGTGTACAAGTTTTTTAAAAAGTAAAGTTTTAAGTTTAAGTAAGGTTTTTCAAGTCTTTTAAGTAAAATAAAGAAAGAGTATTGCAATAAAAAAAATAGTATTTTTTCCTCCTTAAGCTCTTGCTGTTCGGCTAAGAATAGAATAGCAAAAATCTGTTGCGACTAGCCATCAGAACCGAACCGAAAACCGTGGTAAAAAAAACCGAGGTATGTATTGAACTGTGGACTTACTGTATTGTTGCATCCCTACTTTGTTCCTACATGAACTGCCTACCTCTTTGCACTTCAATAAAAAAAAAGACTTTGTGGTATTTGGCATATATGTTTTTGCAGTAGTTTTTGGGGGGTTATTTTTCCTGTAAAGATAGAGATATATATCGTATATCAAGATATAGCAAAATATATCGAGATATATTTTTTGCTCCATATCGCCCAGCCCTAGTTTGTCACGATATAAGCGTTTCATATCGGTCGATATTGATAATTATTTATATTTAAATTTAAAATGAGGGCCAGGAGAAAAACTATTTTACACATTTTTATTTTAAATGTAACCATCCTCTGATTACAATCCCCTCAGTTATAAAGGCAGAAATGTCAACACAACCAAAGGAAACACTCAAATAATTAAAATATTCTAAAATCACAATGAACACAATTATCTCACATTAAGATGCAGTGCCTCCATTATTTCTTTGAAACTGTTACCGTTTAGACGCTTTGTCATAAGGCACTGATGCAGATTACCTCTCCATGTAGTTTAAAAAAATAAATAGCACAACTCGAGCGCGTCGAGTATAAACACGTCCCCAAATGAACGAGGCTGCGGAGCCAGACGAAAGCATAAACAATTTGTCTCCAAAAAAAAACTGCTATACTGGCGAGCTGACTTGTTTTCCTTTTTTATCAACAATTTCCTCACTCGCTGCGGCACTCGCTTTCCACTGATCACTCCACGCCGTTTCGGTTACCGAAGAATCCAATACGAGAATGATATGGCGCAGCCAAACATGATACTGTTACCTGATTGGCTGTTAGCCTGTCACTCCCAACATTGCTTAGTTACCAGAGAGTGAGTGCCTTTGTTCATGCAACCAAACTTGCTTCGCAACCTCTGGTTTCTTCCGACGAAAAAAAAACGTTTTATTGAACACTTTTTTTTATTGATATCGATTACGTGTCTATCGCGATACATATCGTTGTCGTTTTATCGCCCCCGGCCCTAGTCCAGATAGTCATGCAGTGTGAACACAGTGATCTGACGAGTTTGAAAACAGTCTGAACTCGGCCTTAGCGAACATTTAATCATTTCACTTTAAAAGACGTACTTGGAAAAAAGGTTGCGAAACACTAAAAGGGCCTGATTCTCACAATGTGGAAAATTTAGATTCTATTCATTAATTATAGACCAGGGTTCCTACACATTTTCCTTTTTAAATTCCATGCTTTTCCAGATCTCTCTGTAGATTTTCAGACCATATGAAAATCGGCTCATTTTCCGTCTCCCCTAGAGTTAACCAGTTGAGTTTCACCGTTTTCAAATCCTTTTAAGCCGATCTCCGGGTCTGGCGGTAGCAATTTTAGCATTTCTAGGCCGTTTTGGCAGGAACTATACTCTTATTCCGGTGTAATGATCAAGAGCTGTGAGCCGCCCCATGAGTGCAGCGGCGCAGTGATATTACACAGCGACTGGAAATAGTCCCAGCGCTCCCAGTGTGAGCCGGTCGTCACGTTGGTTATGTTGACAGATGTTAGCCTATTTTCAGGCGCTGTGTAATATTGCGCCGCTGCACTCATGGGGCGGCTCACAGCTTTTGATCATTACGCAGGAATGAGAGAATAGTTCCTGCCATAATCGGCCGAGAAAATCACAACTTCTCATTTCCCGTCAGTCTTAGCACATAATGTCACTACAGAAGAGTAGAGTTTTAAACAGGACAAATATGGAAACTCTTTAGTCATTTGAGCGAGATGCTAACGGTCTAATCAGACTCAATGATCTATGCTAAGCTATGCTAAAAGTGCTAGCGCCAGACCCGGAGATCGGCTGAATGGAAAACGGTCAAGCTCAACTGTTCAACTCTAGAGGAGACGGAAAATGAGCCCAAAAATAGTGGCGTGTCCCTTTAAGATAAAAATGTTTACAGGTGACGAGGCCACATCCAGACGAAGCCAGAGCTTTCCCTGGCTGATCTTTCCCCCCCTCATTTCAAGAAATATCTGCGCACACACGAAACCACAAACCGGCTGTAGTACACATGCCAGACCAGGAGGTGGTGCTGTAATTCTGCCACAGAAATGCACTAAAAACAGAGAAGACTTGTGGCTAGAAGGGGTACAGTAATGGTCAGAGGCAAAATCTCACGATAAAATAAATGTGCTTTAATCAAATAAAAGGGTCTTTTCATTGATTTTCTCAAAGTGACAACATACAGAGCCCCTAAATATAAATATATGAAACTTTTTCATGCCTTTGAGAAGCTATTCACATGCGTACTGGAAATGTTTGTGTGCTTATGCATTACAATTTCTAGTTTTATATACACTATAACCCATTTCCTTTGCATCAGAGATCCATCTGGCTTTCCTTAGGGTAGTGCCTCTAATATCAAGGCCTAATGTCCAATTTAACACATCCTCTGTGGCGATGGAGAAAGCGTGACATGAGACGGGTGTGTTTCTCGCGCTCACACTAACTGCGCGTTCACACCACCGCCGGCGAGAGCGTCAAACTTCACTCCGGCCGCCCTGCCAACGACGCTGTAGAAAGATTTGTGGACGCGATGACATAGATCGCATACTTGGGCTTTTTTAAAACGTTATTTAAAGCAGCCAAAGCAAACAATCATGTTGATCGGCATTTGTGCAAACTGACCACAGGGGTATAACCTTATAAGATTAACTCATGAAATCATTTAACGGTGAAAGTATAAAAAAAAAAAAAAAAGATCGATTGAAAGCACTTTACATGTTTGCGAACGAAAAAAAAATTAAAGCCATTTGTGTGGTGTGGCTTGTGTTCATGGTTAAGCGCTAGTCTAATTTCAACATGCAGCCGTTTGCTAGCCTCTGTCTTAACATTAATTTGTGTGCAGCCTACATTACAGTAACTGTCCTGGGTGAAGTGAAGCATTAATGCCATTCAAATTGGTGTCGTTTTGAGCTAATTAATTGCATTCCCGCTGAAAATCAAGCGTTCTAGAGTGAAAATGTTCCCTATAAACAGTGTTGGGGAAAGTTACTTTGAAAAGTAAGTAGGGCTGTCAAAAGATTAATCGCGATTAATCGCATCCAAAATAAAAGTTTGTGTTTACATAATATATGTGCGTGTACTCTGTTTATTATTTATATATAAATACACACATTCATGTATATATTTAAGAAATATTTGCATGTATATAGTGTATATACATTTATATAATCTATAATATATATATAAATATAAATGTTTTATATATAAAAATAATATTTTTTTCTATTTTGGATGCGATTAATCTTTTGACAGCCCTAAAAGTAATGCATTACGATATTCTGTTACTCCCTTAAAAAGTAACTCATTGAGTTACTTTGAAAAGTAATGCGTTACGTTACTTTTTTTCACCTGGGCTGGGCTTGTTTTTGTTTTATAACAAAAAAAAAAAGTTATATTTTTGTGCAACGGGAAAGACCTCTTCATACCAAAATTGAAATAAGCCCCAGGCTGAGGTAAAAATGCAGCTTCCCTCATGAACAGTAGAGTTTTACCAATAAAAACTAATAATCTAGTCATTTTCATCATCAAAGGTCAACAGCAAGACATTGGTAAATTAAATATAAAGGTAGATTATGCATAAAAATAGTTGTTTTATTGAACATTTAATTATTGGAGGTTTGCATAGTACTCTGATTTTATTCATTTTGAGGAGAACAGAATCTTTATTGTGCAAGTGAGATAAATAAATGCTCATATTTAGTCTAGAACTACAATAACCATCAACACCTCTGCTCTTATTCTTCTCAACATGAGGGCAGGAGAGCTGTCAGTCAAATTAATGTGAAAAAGTAACTCAGATATTTTGTTGTAAATTTGAAAAGTAATGCGTTACTTTACCAGTTACTTGGAAAAAGTAATCTTCCGTAACTCAAGTTACCCCCAACACTGCCTATAAATAATGTTGCGCGTCTTCTTATCAAACCCGCCGCCACAGCAATGATCGACCTCTCCTCTATTTTGCTTGGGAACTAATATGGTCAGAACCAAAAAGTTTACAGCACTGCGTTCTCTGGGATCCTCTCAAGCGGAGCACTTCTACATTCCCATTGGTTGCCGCCGAACCGCGTCATTGCTCATTACCATAAAGTTGAGCGGATTTCAAATATCATCGGCGCCGAAATCGTCCAAGATGGCCGTACTCACCGGCTCGTGCTGCGGGACCGCCTGGCACTGCTGTAGCTTTTCGGTGGAGTCTTTGAACGCTTTCGGTTCTTTTCATCCTTCCTCCGATCTCTACATCAAACACACACACACACACACACACACACACGCGTTTGAGGAAATGGGCCGCTGCTATTGCATGGCTTCACCTGATGACCCAACTCACCTGGACCTGGAGCGTCTGCTGCGGTCCCTGGAGTGAGAGCGCCTCCTCCTGGGGCTCTTGGACCTCCTCCGGCTCCTGGAGCGAGATCTCCGTCTGGAATGGCTCTTGGAGCGCCTGCGGTCACGACATATTCAAATCAGCCCATGATGGGATGTGCATTTCAGCTCAAGATGGCGTCTCCACAAACCTGTGTCTGGAGCGGGACCTGGACCTCCTGCGTCGGGATCTTGACCTGGATCTCGAGCGCTTCCGTTTGTCATCCTTTTTACCTGAAGAAACAAACTCTTTAGCACAATGTGCTCATTTAAAGCTAAAACACTGATTTGATCTAGAAAGTGATTGCTAAGGTGTTGCTATGCAGTTGCTAAGGTGTTCTGGGAGGTTGCGATGCAGTTGCTAGGGTATTCTGCGTTGTAACTGGTGTTGTTAGGTGGTTGCTACAGTGTTCTGGGTGGTTGCTAAGATGTTCTGGGTGGATGTGATGCAGTTGCTAGGGTATTCTGCGTTGTAACTGGTGTTGCTAGGTGGTTGCTAGTTGCTAAGAGGTTCTGGGTGGTTGCTAGGCGGTTCCTAGAGTGTTAGTAAGCAGATGCTAAGATGTTCTTGGAGGTTGCTAAGGTGTTACTAGGTGGTTGCTAAGATGTTCTTAGTGGTTTCTCAAGTGTTGCGATGCAGTTGCTAAGGTGTTCTGGGTGGCTGCCATGCAGTTGCTAGGGTATTCTGGGTTGAAACTGGTGTTGCTAGGTGGTTTCTCGGGTGTTGCTGCGCTAAGGTGTTCTGGGTGGTTGCTATGCAGGTTGCTAGGGTATTCTGGGTTGTAACTGGTGTTGCTAGGTGGTTGCTAGTTGCTAATATTTTCTGGGTGGTTTCTCGGGTGTTGCTACGCAGTAGCTAAGGTGTTCTGGATGGTTGCTATGTAGTTGCTAGGGTATTCTGGGTTGTAACTGGTGTTGCCAAGATGTTATGGGTGGTTTCTCGGGTGTTGCTACGCAGTTGCTAAGGTGTTCTGGGTGGTTGCTATGCAGTTGCTAAGGTATTCTGGGTTGTAACTGGTGTTGCTAGGGTGTTGGTAAGCAGATGCTTAGATGTTCTTGGTGGTTGCTAGAGTGTTCTGGGTGATTGCTAAGATGTTCTGGGTGGTTTCTCAGGTGTTGCCATGCAGTTGCTAAGGTGTTCTGGGTGGTTGCTGTGCAAGTTGCTAGGGTATTCTGGGTTGTAACTGGTGTTGCTAGGTGGTTGCTAATATTTCTGGATGGTTTCTCAAGTGTTGCTATGCAGTAGCTAAGGTGTTCTGGATGGTTGCTATGGTATTCTGGGTTGTAACTGGTGTTGCCAAGATGTTATGGGTGGTTTCTCGGGTTTTGCTATGCAGTTGCTAAGGTATTCTGGGTTGTAACTGTGGTGTTGCTAGGGTGTGGGAGATGCTAAGATGTTCTTGGTGGTTGCTAAGATGTTCAGGGTGGTTTCTCAGGTGTTGCCATGCAGTAGCTAAGGTGTTCTGGGTGGCTGATATGCAGTTGCTAGGGTGTTTTGGTTGTAGTCAACTCACTTCCAGGCTCGATTGCGGCGGAGATCAGAGATTGTGCCTCTCTCACTCTCTTCATGGCTTCTTCGATCTCTTTATTAGAGGCGTCCGCCTTCAGTCCAGGGGTCAGATTCAGCCCGGCGGCGAGAGGGTTCAGCCTGCAGGGACAGGAAGTGACTGATGAGAACACACTCAAGCTCAAGCACACGAGTAGGGCCCTATGATTACTGCATACGGACAGAATCGTTGGAAGACAAAATCGAAATCAAAATACGATTAATTGCACAGCCCTTATTTTGAGTTGTCAAGAATAGTGATGCACCGATCATGATTTTACATGGCCGATTCCGATTTTTTTCAAGAAAATGGTCCGATTCCGATACAATAAAGTAATGAAAGTATTCATGAACAAGATGTTTATTTGGTATTTAACAGGCTAAATTGGCTTTTGGCTAATGAAAACAAGTCCGCAATCTGAAATTAACAGGAAATTGAATTGGAAATGAAAAGGCTGAAAGGTGAAATTAAAGGCAACAACTGCATATTCTGCAATCCAAACAAAGATGTTCCTTAAATCAGCATTTGTTTTTAAATTCAGTGTAAAGAAAAAAAGTCTTTACCAGTGAAATTCAATAAAACCAAAGTATATAATTGTTCCAAACTGTTAAATCAAATAATGTTTAGTGTAACGAAAAAAGCTAAGATGCTACAGAAGGTGCTTTTTAAATCAAATTAAGTCAATGTCATTTTAAGGTAAAATAAAAGGTAACACTTTAGAATAATGGACATTAGTTAATGTATTAACTAACATGAACTAACCATGAGCAGTACATTTGTTACTGTATTTGTTCATCTTTGTTAACGTTAGTTAATATAAACATCACAGTGCATTAACTAATGTTAACAAGATTTTAATAATGCATTAGTAAATGTTGAAATTAACATTAACAAAGATTAATAAACGCTTTATAAGTGCAGTTCATTATTAGTTCATGTTAACTAATGTTAACTAATGACCATTATTCTAAAGTGTTACCAGATAATGATCATCCTATTGGCTACAGAACTGATAGCATTTCATTTCTTAAGTGCAGCATGTTCTTCTTTAGGCTACAAAAATAAGTATTTCGGCTTTTTCACAAGTTAGTCTGTTTAGTTCTCATCCGATCCAACACGTGAGAAGCTGAGCTGAACAAACGCTCACTATCTGCTCATGCAGGTGCGGAGAGGTAAGCTCGCGCAACTTCAGCTCGCGCAGGAAAGCGGCTCTTCATCCCCTTCAGCGTATCTCGTCTCTTCCCTCAGTTCTCCAGGTTCCATTTGTAACACAAGTGACATGTTCGCGGATGATTGCAATATAGGCGCATGTGCACGCGGGCACACTTCCGGAAAAAAATCGGCAGAAAAATACAAAGAAAACCGTCCGGTTGCCGATCGCCCGCTAGAAGCAAAAACCGGCCGGTTCCGGTTCGCACGCTGTCTGAGAAGCGGCTTTCTGCGTGCGCACACACAACTTCTCACTCCTGAGTTCTTTCACTTGAATATTTCAAATGGCAAGGCTTAAACTTTCGTGATGTAGCAGTTACGTCAACTGTCCCGAGATTGTTTACGCCAGATCCAGAAAGAAACAAACCTGCTCATACGGCCCTAGAAGAGAAGACCATAATGAAGGACTTACTTGGGGTCTATGGATGCCATGAGCTTCATGAGCTGCTCCGCCGACAACGTCTACGAAGAAAAACACATCAACGATTAGTGAAAGAGTGAAGCCGAATCCTTCTGAAGGTCTGGAACCATTGAAGGAGATGAAGGATGTCACACCTGAGGGTTTATATTGGGAGCCGCCATTGCCAGAGCCGCCATGGGGTCCAAGTTAGGCCCTCCTAGACCGCCAAGAGAAACTCCACCAATCTGACGACAGACAAAACATCATTAGTGCACAGAGACGGGCGAGCGTCTCGGTTTAGGGATCGACCGATATGGATTTTTTAGTGCCGATGCCGATTTTTTTGTCATCAGCCTTAGCCGATGAGCGATACGGGCTGCCGATTTTCTTGAGCCGATATTTGGAGCCGATACTGCTTTTGCTCCCTCAATTTACATCATAATGACACAATGATCGTGATGATAACATTTTAAAATTTAAATAAAAAAAAAGGAACATTTATTGAACTAAAAAAAACTATATTTAACAAATAGTAAAAACAGGTGAGGTAGAACAAGGAGAAAAAAAATAAAAAGTTGTTCAAAAAAAAAAAAAGAGTTCAGTGGTGAAAAATTCTGAAAATAAATATTTAAGCATAAATAAAATAATTACACTATTGCACACAGTATCAACAAGCGAGCAGCATAATAAAGTGCACACTGACTGTACTATACTCCATTTAAAACTATTTACAACCTAGTCATTTAATGGCTACACTCTAAAAAATGCTGGGTTAAAAATAACCCAATTTGGGTTGAATATGGACTAACCCAGCAATTGGGTTGTTTGTTTTTAAAAACATCTATATAGTTTTTATAACTTTGTATTTCTGTTTTAGTTATGTTTAGTTTTTAATGGTTTAAGTGAACTATTATAACCCTGATACTTAATTGAATATGTGTCAAATACTGGTCTTTCCTCCTGACTACGAATTAAATGGGAATGAAATTAAATACAGTTTATTGTGTAAGCAAAAACGAATATATAATGCGTGACTTTTAATTATAAACCAGCTGGAAATACACTGGGACTCTTATTTTGAAATCTCGCCTTACTATTGCAGTTGCAGGAGCTCATTCAAGTTCAGATGAGGAGATAAAAATATGCGTTTTTACAACCGTCTAAAACACATTACTATATAAACATCGTAAAGTAAACAGTGTCATTATTCATCAGCATTAGTTCATAAATAACAATGTGTGTTATTCATTGATCGTGACCCGTTCTGACGTTTTCGCCAGTGAAAAAAGGTCGTTGAAGAAAATCAGGGTTCCCACTCTTTTTCAGCGATCATTTTCCAGGACTTTTCCAGGATATATTACATTTTACTACAGTGATAATAAAAAACAAGGATCACTCCTAAAGTAATATATTGCTCTCCAAGTCTCTCTAAGGCGCACAGTTTATTGCCATGACTTAACTATAAAATCAGTTTTTAATATGAGCTCTTAATCATACATTATGACTAAGGAAGCTTGTTTCCGCCACAGAATAAAAAAAAAAAAAGGGTAATTGCGACTTATCTTGCTATTCTAAATTTTTTTTTTTTGCAATTGTGATTCTCGCAAAAAAAAATCTGTCTTTTTTCCCCTCAAACTTTTGGACGTTATGTAAATTCTGAGAAAAGTAATAATTGCAAGATATAAACTCGATATTGCGAGAAAAAAATAGTCAGAATTGCGAATTTCTGACTTATCTCAAAATATTTCTGAGTGAGATCCCACCCCTATGGGCGTTGGTTATGGGGTTATGGGGTTGAAAACATGCAGAACCGGCTCCTTTAGTCTATAGCCTCTGGCCAAAAATCCTCCGATGACACAAAATGAAGATATTTGCATCATCTGAGGATTTTTTCCAGAAATAAAATGCATAATTCTCTCGTCTCAGGGGGATATGAGGGGGGAAAGTACCATAATTCAAATATACTACCGGGTTTCTACTGATACAAAGCTTAATGCTAAATCACTGAAGTTACCCTTTAACTTTTTTTAAAATAATTTTCCAGGACAACAACAAGTTTTTCCAGGACATTTTACATTTTCTCTAACTTTCCATGTGTTTTCCAGGACAAGTGGGAACCCTGAAAATTATTCGTCAACGAAATTAACACTGGTAAAAATTGCAAATATCGGCCCGATATATCGGTCCTACACTACTCGGGTTACAGTGATTGGCACTCACAGATGGGACGGGGTTGGGCGTCGGGAGGAGCCCGCCTCCTGGCAGCAATCCTGCGACGGCATTGGCTGGAGCGAGCAGTGACAGAGCCTTGGACTCGTCAGGAATCACTCCTGCAGGACAGAAACGCCTCAGTTAAGCCACGCCGTGGTTCGCGCACCACACACACAAACAGACCCCACAAAGTGAAACTTTCTTTTTTTTTTTTTGCAAGTCTATATTTGCACTCACATCAGTACTCGCTTTGTCAGAGGAAGCTAACACATCCCTTAACATAAGCATGAAGTGCACAATACTACAAGAAAAGGAAATGACACTAGACACACTGCCAAGATGTTATCACCTGAACTTGATTTTTTAAGTCATGAACCAAATGTAAGCAAGCACAGCCGGATCTCCACTGGGATGTGCTCTCAAGTTTCATAAGTTGTATAATGAACAAGCGATTCAGGTCGGCTGCTTCGCTATAAAGCACACAGAGACATCAAGATAGACAAAACAGAGTTTATGATTTGGGTGTCAGCATCAAATGACAGATTATTAATCCACTGATGGTGTGACTTACCATGACTAAGGCAAATAACATGTGTTTAGGGGCTTTTGCTGGTATGTTTCAGAGCTAAAACTGCCTTTACCTTGGGGAAGCACATCTAAACTCATCTGTGGAGTGAGTGTGTGTGGATTTGGACTTGATAAATAAAGAGAAGAAAGGACACCTTCCAGCAAAAGCCCAGTTTAAACTCAACTACAGACTGTCAAATGCTAAAGAAAACTAGTTCAAATGACAAATGAACGTCTGGAGTCCATTGGGTGAGCGCCTCTGAAATTAATATCTCACTCCAAACAACACAATCATCACTTACACACACACACGAGAGAGAGAGAGAGAGAGAGAGAGAGAGAGAGATGAGAGAGAGAGAGAGAGAGAGAGAGAGAAACAGGACAAGCTGCAGAAGACAAAACTGTTGGGTGGCATTTTCTGCTGGGCCTGGTTTACAGGACTTGCAGAACCAGGGAAAAGAACTGGAAAACACAACAACAAAAAACAGAAACGACCGTTAAAAAACCGTCTCAGGCCTTTTTCAGTCATGTGGAGAGGAACAAAAGAACATTCTCAGACTGTTTCTTACTCAAAAAGGGAGCTTGGACCCTGAGTTTAGCTATCAATAGTGTGCATTACATGTGCAAAACACTCATGCAGAAAAGCGCTACATCTCGTCTTACCGTAGATTATCTCGTGACTAGCATGCAGTTCAATCAGAAATGAAGATTCGAGCCTAAACATTTGTGCTTTGCATGAACAAGAGCGATCGATCGATCTTTGTCTGTGAACTCGAGTGAATTCAGTTGGAGACACAAGAGAGAGGATTATAGTTTACAGCAGGGAAACACGTGGGCTGGCCGCTTTTATTTTTCTACAGGGTCACACTCAGACATCTGCCGGCTCTGCAATTGCCTTGTTCACTATAAAAATCACACACACAAATGACAAAGAGAAAAGTTTAACGAAAAAAAAAAAAAAAAAAAAAAGAATGGAACTAAACTGTTAAAAGGCAATGAGTTAGAGGATTAGTTCGCTTCGAAATGAACAACAGCGGATGATTTCCTCACCCCGAAAAAGGAAAATATTCCAGGATTTCAATGGGAACCAATGGTCCTGCAGATTCAAAGCAAGGGCATAAGAGCCGATCCCAGATGAGGAATAGGGAAACCGGACGAGGATACAAACAGGGATATAAAGTCCCGTCCTCCATCATATAACCCGGAAACAGACCGAGCTCAGCCATCTTGTAGGACATCTCAATTCTCTAATTGCGTCGCGAGGATCGAGGAGTGAGGATACATGGGTGGATCCTTCACGGAAGTGTTTATCGACCAAATGTGATGCTCGTATTAAAGGGATAGTTCACCCAAAAACTGCCATAACTTCCTGTGAGTACGGTCAAAATAGCGGCCGGGTCATAGAAATATACATAGATGCCTCATTAGTGCCTGCACGGATCGGTCGAAAGAGGATCCTACATATATATTTCTATGATCGCGCTGGTATTTTGACCTTACTCACAGGAAGTTATGGCGGTCTGAAGAGCTGATGACACTCGTCTGATATGAGGTGAAATAATAGCATAAATATCGTTGGGTTTCTCGCAGAAACTGATCGTTTGGTGTCTTAAGACATCAATGTGTCTTCACGAGCCGCTGGGTTTGATTTGAAATTGTCTGCCCATGTTTTTTTACTCTAATAGAATTGGACCCCATTGACGAGCATTATACGACTGACACACTGCAACGGTTGGAGTTAAACATCTTCATTTGTGTTCTACTGAAGAAACGAAGACATCTTGGACGCCCTGGGGGTAAAAAGGCAAACATCAAATTCTCATTTTTGGGCGAACTATCCCTTTAATTCTCCTCCCCCTTCACATCTTGCCACAGTTTATTCATTATTATTATTATTATGTTTACATGTACAAGACACAAATGTACGTCAAATAACAACTGACAGTTGCAGAATTATATCAAAGCACAAAAAAATGAAAGAAACAAACCGTAATACTATAAACAACAAATAAAAAGCAGTTAAAAACTGGGAATAATTCGTTATTATTATTAATAACTGGTAATATTAAATAAAATATGTACAAATGTGTTATTTTGTAGGGGTTGAAACTATTACAATATAGTTATCTCTAATGTTCAAGAATCCCGATGTGCAAACTAAATCCAGCGGTGTACTAATTATTTGAAGTGGCGCTAAAGTGAGCGAGGATATATTTCACTTCATTCAATTCCTCGTTCCTTGCGTCTTTTCCTTGAGTCCTTCCCTCACATCCTGAAGGGGTGGAGATAAGACGCGAGGAAAGGAAACAAGGATGCATAAATAAGAATTGAGAAGCACCCAGCTGCTTCTGGTTTGTATTCTCGTGCACTGGTTCGCTAGCTGAACAGCCAATCAGAATGTCGAATCGGCCCAAAAATAGCCGACGAGGACAAACTTCAACCGATGTTGCGGAACACACCGAAAACTTAGTTGGCGAAAAGCGATCTTTATCTAGACAAACCATCTGCTATTTTATGAAAAAATATACACTTTTTAACCTCAAATGCGTGACTTCGGTGTTATTCTTCTTCACGGCGTATGATGTCATCACGTCGGAAAGGTCACGTGACGTAGATGGAAGTACCGAAAATCGTCCGTCATCGTTGTTTTCCCTTTATTTGTGTAAAGGGCGATTGATTTAGTCTTGGCACGTTCGTTTTAACACGGGGTCGGTAGTTTCGCCTACGTCACGTGACCTTTCCGACGTGATGACATCATACATCGTGAAGAATAACACTGAAGTCGAGCATTTGAGGTTAAAAAGTGTATAAAACGTGTGTTTTTTTTATCTAGATCAGACTCTATTCCTCATCTGGGATTGGTCAGAGCCTCTGAAACTGCAGTGATTTGGACCTTCAACCGTTGGTTCCCATTGAAGTCCATTATTAGGAGAAAAATCCTGGAATGTTTTCCTCAAAAAACTTCATTTCTTTCCCACCGAAGAAAGAAAGACATGAACATCTTGGATGAGATGAGGTGAGGAAATGATCATTTTGAAGTGAACTAACCAGTTAAAGGGTTAGTTCACCCAAAAAATGTAAATTCTGTCATTAATGACTGACCCTCATGTCGTTCGACACCCGTCAGACCTCCGTAAATCTTCGGAACACAAAAGAAGATATTTTAGTGTAAATCTGATGCTCTGAAAGGCCTCCATTGGCCCAATGGCACGGTTCACTCTCAAGACCCTTAAAATAGACTAAAGACTAAAGTTACAAAGTCCATCTCACTACAGCGGCTCTACAATAACTTTATGAATCGGCGACAATAGTTTTTGTGCGCAAAAAAACCCTAAATAACGACTTATATAGTGATGACGATTTCAAAACACGGCATCATGAAGCTTCGAAGCGTTATGAATCAATGAGCCGAATGATGATTCGGATCGCGTGTCAAACTGCTGAAATTTGGCGATTCAAACCGCTGATTCGACTCACTGATTCATAACGCTCTGAACCGCTGATTCGACTCACTGATTCATAACGCTCTGAACCGCTGATTCGACTCACTGATTCATAACGCTCTGAACCGCTGAATCGACTCACTGATTCATAACGCTCTGAACCGCTGATTCGACTCACTGATTCATAACGCTCTGAACCGCTGAATCGACTCACTGATTCATAACGCTCTGAACCGCTGAATCGACTCACTGATTCATAACGCTTCGAAGCTTCATGATGCAGTGTTTTGAAATCGTCATCACTATATAAGTCGTTATTTAGGGTTTTTTTGCGCACAAAAACTATTGTCACCGATTCATAAAGTTATTGTAGAGCCGCTGTAGTGAGATGGACTTTGTAACTTTAGTCTTTAGTGTCTTTTAAGGGTCTTGAGAGTGTAAAGTTGAGCCAATGGAGGCCTTTCAGAGCATCAGATTTACACTAAAATATCTTCATTTGTGTCTGAAGATGAACGGAGGTCTGACGGGTGTCCAACCACATGAGGCTCAGTCATTAATGACACAATTTACATTTTTGGGTGAACTGACCCTTTAAACATGAGCTCCTGCCATTCAGGGATTCACTCCCAACCCATCTCAATGATATTTCTGAAATACACAATCATATGTATAACTGTACATCTAGGGTTTGAGCGGCGCTAATGCCGCACTGCGCTAATGGCGCCGTCATCTACACTGTGAAGGGATGGATCACGTGTCTGAATGCAAACATGAACGGCACAAACCTTCTGCGAAGGGGACGACGATCAGCGCTCTGTCCACGAAGACCGTGTTGGTCAGGTGCTGGGAAACTCCGACCGATTCCGGCTCGTAGAACTTTACAAAACATACACGTGAAGTCACAGGCAAGGGAGAATCACTGAAAGAAAATATAGATGCTTTTGCAAGATGTACACACACGGATCAACACACCTCCTGCAGTTTCAAACACCGCAGTGACATATTCGAGCAAATGCATCTCATCTACGGCATGTCATAAAGATCCAAGATCCGGCTCAGTTTTAGATCTGCCAGCCTCAGAGCAGATCCACCAGCGTCCTACCTTCGCTGCAGATATGATGACGCCAGATGTTTTTCGATGGGTGAAAAACAACAAAAGCACAGAACAGAAGTTAGCTACTGGAGAACCCTACATTCTGCCTGCCTGAGCAGTGAAATCAACATTAACTGCATTTACTGAGTCTGGTCAGGGCTGGAAATGTCCCAAATCGAACACTCGCCGACTGTGGGGTGTGGCAGAAAAATAGCACGTCCGGAAAATTACTATTTGGCGTTCGATGGACACTTTACTATCCCATGAGGCCACGGGAGAGGATTTAGGAATGGCGGTGAAAGCGACGCCTGTAACATGGCGGATGTAGGACGTCCGAATTCCATTCATTCTACACATATTTACACTATATATATAGAACGTACTTATATTTTTAATGGTCGCAAACTCAAATGTAGTAACTACGCAGTATGTGATTTAATTTAGTCCATCAATGGAAGCCCATTTCCACCACATTAGGAAAAAAAATATACTTTTACAATCATAATTTCAACTTTTGCGTCATAATTTCGAATTTTAAAGCGCAATTATAGGGGCCGGTTCACATAGAACACGTTTTCGCTAAAAGCGCAAGGTCTAGAAACACGTTTAAAAGTTATTTTAACCTGAGCGCAACATTTTTAGAATGACGTCATGCGCGAGACACAAAAGACGCGAAAGTTAAAGATGTCCAACTAGCACATTTACGTTTTTTATTTTATTTTATGGAAAAGTAGCACGGTTCTGTGTGAAAAAAAAACACGTTTCTAGACCTTGCGCTTTTAGTATGTGATTAAGTCAGACAAAAAAGTTACAATTGTCATCGACTTAAATCTCATACTGACTAAATAGTATGCCAGTAATTTTTACTTTATTTCATAATTATAACTTAGGGCGGTTCACACAGAATGTGTTTTTGCTAAAAGCACATGGTCTAGTAACGCGTTTAAAAGTTTAACTTATTTTAACAGTAGCACAACGTTTTTTGAATTCCGACACGAGCGCAACGCTTAAAGACGTCTATCTAGCGCATTTATATTGAAAAACAACGGAAAAGTAGCGCTGTTCTGTGTGAACGTCACTTATGTTAATTTTAAATCGTATACTTACTAAATAGTAAGCCAATAATTTAGACTTTTTATTTCATTTATAATTTAGGGAGGTTCGCACAGAACACGTTTTTGCTAAAAGCGCAAGGTCTTGAAACACGCTTAAAAGTTGAACTTATTTTAACAGTAGCGCAGCATTTTTAGAATGATGTCATGCGCAAGACGCGAGCGCGCAACGTTAAAGATGTCCAACTAGCGCGTTTAAGTTTTTTGGGTTTTTTATGGGAAAGTAGCACGGTTCTGTGTGGAAAAAAACACGTTTCTAGACCTTGCGCTTTTAGTATGAGATTAAGTCAGACAAAAAAATTGAAATTGTCGTCGACTTAATCTCATACTGACTAAATAGTAAGCCAATATTTTTTACTTTTTATTTCATAATTATAACTTAGGGCGGTTCGCACAATGTGCAAGGTCTAGAAACGCGTTTAAAACTCAATTTTTTTTAAATTGTAGCGCCACGTTTTTAGAATGACATCATGCACAAGATACTGCAAAACACGTTGGGAAAAAAAAAAACGTTAAAAGATGTCCAAATAGCGCGTTTACGTTTTATTTTTATGGAAAAGTAGCGCTTTTAACGCTAAAGTTTAACGCATTTCAAGACCTTGCGCTCTTAGTATGAGATTACACAAAAAAAGTTGAAATTAACATATGTATGTTAATTTCAATTTTGTCGACGACTTAATCTCATACTAACTAAATAGCATACCAATAATTTTGACTTAATTTCATAATTATAACTTAAACGTGTTCTGTGCGAACCGCCCTTTGCTAAAAGCACATGGCCTAGAAACGCTTTTAAAAGCTGAACTTATTTTAACAGTAGCGTCGCGTCAGACGCAAACGCACAACTAACTTTGAGCGCTTGCAAAATTTATAATAAATTGATTTTTTTTCTGTTTTTACTCTGAATTTGTATATTTACTTCCCCCTGGCAACTGTTTTATTTATTGTAAATTATCATCTTTTTATACTGTTTCTTGATACTGTGTTATTGTTCTTTGAATAAAAAAGACGTGAATACGCAACGTTAAAGATGTAGCGCGTTTACATTGAAAAACAATGGAAAAGTAGCGCCGTTCTGTGTGAATTTAGCAATTTCAACTTTATGTCTTCTTAATCTCATAATGACCAATTAGCCTTTTTATCTCATATTTATAACATCGTATGTTCTACGATTTACCCAAAACATGATTATGGGGCGGAAACGGGCTTCCATTAAACAAAGTAACGTAATGACGCAAAGACGCAGAGTTACGTGCGTGACGTCACGACGGCCCTTTTATACAATAAAGCGCAACTACTGAAAATACACAAACTGTGAAATATACGTTAGCTGTTAGTGTTTTAATAATGCGAATTCATTATGAGAAGGTCTAACGATCACACGCTAATAAGCTGGAGATATTATTAAAACAAAATAAGACAAAACAACCGGTTGAACTAAACGGATGAGTTTGAGCGCTTTAGCTACACTGGCGAGAATATATAGAGCTAAACTGTGGCTGTTTTGAGCCTATATATGCACTTAAGCGGGATGAATAGACACAACTATGGTATTGTTATGCAGCCGAACGGCCGCGTGTGTGTTTAAGAGATTCTGTATATTGAAGATGTTTATATGGGAGTGTTTTGGAACCGTTTTCTACTCACTCTGGAGGAAAGAGCTTGAGCTCGTCGATGGTTCCGATGAAGCCGAACAGGGTCCGCATCTGCTCCGCGGTGCTGCTCGGCGACACGTTCGTCACCTGGATCACATTGGTGCTGGACGTCATTATGGCTCCGATCTGATGATGCTGGACATCAATCGAAGGACATTTAAATCCGAAACGCGATTTTACTCGATTTCGTCTCAATGAATCCTCTCGATCGTCTCGCGGCCTTCTCCCTCACACGCGCATGACTGCGGGTTCTGTAATGGCGGCGCTCGTGCTGCGGTGTGAAGCGCGCGCTCATAAGAACATGGCGGCGTCTGCGGCAGATTTCAAAATAAAAGTCACGCAGATGTTTGTTTTCAAACTGGAGCTGTGGACCCCAATTTTTCGCCGCTAGAGGTCTCTTATTCAAAACCAATTCTGTCCATGAATTATCCAAACACAGTTGCTCATCTTTCTAATAAAACACACCATATTATTAAAGCGTCTACCATGGTTTCTAAACAATAACACCGGATATATAACGCGGGTGTGATGTCACTGAAAGGCGACGCACACACACGGGCCGTGTCCTGGTTAAAATCACTGATTTCTCTGGATTTAAACATTCTTGGAAACATGTAAGCAGACAAGTCAACAAAATATATAACATTGATTAATTCATTTGCATACGTTTTTATTTTCTCCCCCGTAGAGTGTCCCTGATATAATTATAATATGATTAAATTGACATAGTTTGACGTTACAGTTTATTCTCTTTTCTAAATATTCGCTTCTAATCATATTAATAACAGTTTATTTGTTATGTTTTATGTTTCTCTTCAGGTTTATACATACATTAACAGGAAACAGATATGTACATTTTGTAAATATTTTTAATCATTTTTTTACTGTATAAATGGTTCTTTAAACATGATATATCATGGGGGTATTTTTATATATATATATATATATATATATATATATATATATATATATATATATATATATATATATATATATATATATATATATATATATATATACACACACTCTATATATTAGTGAGCAAACAAAGAGTTAAAATCAGTGTATAGAAAAAATGCTTTTATTTCAAAATAATTTTTGATGTAAAAATCATACTAACATTATAAGAACACTACAGGAAACATTATAAAACAATAAAGCAGTTCATGACCCCTTTAACCCTTGTGCATTGTTCAAAATCACTAGCCTTTCGTTATGTTTGGGATGAAAACAGCCACTAAATGAAACTGCTGTAAAAATGTATCAGATAAATATTTTTTATTTATTTTTTGGCATAAATCTATTAATCAACCTCAGTCCTAATCAAAACTACTAAATGTAAAAAAAAATCATGATTTTAACTCTTTAATTGCCAAATTCATAAATTATGTCACTGATTATGGGGGAAAAAAACACACAATGACTATTTTCAATATAAAATGTGATTGTGGACTGGAATTTTTTTAACCTTTTATCACAGTCTTGGACAAGATTAGAAAAAAACATCCATTATAACCACATTTTTTGATTGCAACGCCATGACACCATATACTCATGCATTTTTGATTGCTGATGGTTTTCCCTGTTGGGAAGAGGTCACATTTGTAAATTTGACAGTTGATAACCAGGTGGCACCATTAACCCTTTAGATAGGACTGTGCAAAAAAAGCTTAGTTTCTGGCTTTTCAATGGAGTTTTATATGGAGCATATTATTGTGTCTGTGTGTGTGTTTCTAATCTTGTCCAAGACTGTGATAAAAGGTTAAAAAAAATCCAGTCTACAATCACATTCTATATTGAAAATAAGTAATTTTGTGTGTTTTTCTCCCCCAAATCAGTGACATCATTTATGAATTTGGCAATTAAAGAGTTCAAATCCAGAATTTTTTTTTTTACATTTAGTAGTTTTGATCAGGACTGAGGTTGATTAATAGATTTATGCAAAAAAAATATTTATCAGATACATTTTAACAGCAGTTTCATTTAGTGTCTGTTTTCATCCACAAACATAACGAAAGGGTAGTGAATTTGCCCAGAGTGTACTATTGAGTTTTTGAAAAATTTCACAATATGTCAAAATAAGATTTGTCACCAAAAAACAGAGAAAGTTATGGCCAAATGGTGGATGAAAACATCCCCAACATCACATAAGGGTTAAGATAAACTTAAATCATCACCTAAGCTGTAGTTTAATGTCTTTTACAAAGCCAGAGTTCATGTCAGAAAGCAAACTAAGAAACATCTACAGAAGTCAAATCTCTAGACAACTTGACATACAGCAATCCTAAATCATACCTGCATTCAAAACACATTACAAAAGATTAAATGTGAAGCAATCTTTAACGCATAATTAAACATCAGAAGAAAGCAATCTGTTACTGTCAATTATGAAACATACTTTATGCACATATATTTAAGACACCCCTTATATACACTATAGCTTAACGAGATTATATATTTGTGTTTTACACTTAACATGCTTATCCTGAGAATTATATAAAAAATTGGGTTCAGGTGCATAAAAGTATCACCTTATTTTTTTTGTTGCATGATATAAGTTATGCACATCAGATCTTATACTGTCAAAACAAAGTTAACTCACACACACACACACACACACACACACACACACACACACACACACACACACACACACGCACGCACATCATATTAAGATAGTTTTAGTGAAAAGAGGCTAAATCAAACGACACTCCAAATCTCCATCCACAGGTCTGAGGACAGTCACTCAGTTCACTCCTAGTTTTCAATCTGTGGCTAAAAATGGAAAAAGGGCCTAAAAATAAAGACATGAGATGTTATTTTGAGATCGTGATGCAATTTACCTAGAACCTTTCCAACGTGATGACGTCATACGCAGGTTAAAAAGTCTATAAATGTGTATTTGTGCTTGTAAATGTGGCCGATGGTTTGTCTAGATCAGACTCTATTCCTCATCTGGGATCAGTCAGAGCCTCTGAAGCTCTTCCTCTGAAACTGCATTGATTTGGACCTTCAGCCGTTAGTTCCCATTGAAGTCCATTATGAGGGGAGACATCCTGGACGGTTTTCCACAAAAAACTTAATTTCATTTCCACTGTAGAAAGAAACACATGAACATCTTGGATGAGATGGAGTGAGGACATGATCAGGAGATGTTCATTTTGAAGTGAACTAATCCTTTAACTCTAGCTTTGACTGCCTCACACCTGCTCTGATCTTCTCTTTATACACTCATCCTCCAGCAACCCTCGCCCTCCTGCCTGGCCTTATGATGTGTTAAGAGGATGTGTGTCAGGGCTTCCATAAACAGGAAAGGAGAAGGAAGACACCAGGCCTAGCCTGTCTGAAGTCCTGTGCGGACCAGCAGGTCTCGATGTCACAAAGATCTTCAGCAAATCACTGGAGCTGTGTGAAGTCCCTTCCTGCTTCACAGGCTCCACCATCACCCCATCCCAAAGAACTAGGGGTGTAACGGTACACATATTCATACCGAACCGTTTGGGTAAAGGACTTCCGGTGCGGTGCACGCGTGTGCTGAACGGTACCGAATGTAATCTTTAACAGTTAACAGTCGGCTTGTTTTACACGCGGAACTTCAATCCGAGTTCACACACGCACATATGAAGTATTCTGTCCATTTTATCAGGAAATTAAAACCTTTATTTATATTTAGGAAAATGTGCATGTATATACTATGTATATATTTTTATTAGGGCTGTCAAAAGATTAATCGCGATTAATCGCATCCAAAAAAAAAAAGTTTGTGTTTACATAATATATGTGTGTGTACTCTGTTAATTATTATTTATATATAAATACACACACAAGCATGTATATATTTAAGAAAAAAATATTTTTTATATATAAAAGATTTATATTTATATATATTATAGATTATATAAATATTTATACATGCAAATATTTCTTAAATATATACATGAATGTGTGTGTATTTATATATAAATAATAATTAACAGAGTACACACACATATATTATGTAAACACAAACTTTTTTTTTTTGGATGCGATTAATCGCGATTAATCTTTTGACAGCCCTAATTTTTATATTATAACGTCTCGGTTACGTATGTAACCCCTGTTCCCTGAAGGAGAAACTGACCGACGAATTGGGGATAATTTTCAGAGACCCAACTACTTTGAGTGTATAAAAACGAGCCAGTACACATTGGCATGCGGTCCACGCACCGTCCTGCTGCGCGGGTATAAATACGGAAGTGGAATACCACATCCTCCCTTTTCCAACTAAGGAGCCGAAGAAGTGACGTCACGTTTGACGTACGTCGGAACTGTCACTGCTGTTTCTGCAAGACCCACTCAGTGTGACTATTGGATAACGCTGGGAAAGCGTGCCTGTCTCGGGGAGATGGAGCGCTGCGGAGCCACGTGCTCCAGAGGAGAGGTGGAGAATACTCATAAGGACTAACCTAGCATGGTAGTGCAACATATGGCAGTCTCTGGGGTGGATCCAACCTGGTCCCAGGGGGGAAAGAACACCACCAGAGACGACGGAGCGAGCTCTGTCAAGGGAAAGACACGGGGCTAGCCGAGTAGGGTAGCTGGTACTATGGAAGAATACACATATGGGGTAGCCGTGAGGGGACTACTACATATGGAACCTAGCCTACACACACGTTCCACAAGCATACGGGTGCAGGCCTGGCGTCAGACGGCCGCCACGTCTAACACCGAAGGGGTGATGGAGGAGCTTAACAGGGTTCGCCATTTCTGGAGAACACAACTGGAGACAATAGACACACATATCCGGCCCAGCAGGCGGGAGTGGCATTGCAAGCCAACACTAGAACGGGCACTTCAAGCTTACCGGCCACTTGGGGTGAGTACACGAGGAGAAACCAGCTCTACATGGAGGCTATAGAATCTAGTGAACGTGATAGGTGTCGCCCAGCCCGCAGCTCTACATATACCTGTCAGCGAGGCGCCTTGAGTCAGCGCCCAGGAGGAAGCAACACTTCTAGTTGAGTGCAAGGCACGTCTTGCGATTGGTACGCTAAGACGATAGCATCCACTATCCAGTGGGCTAACCTCAGCTTGGAGACAGCCTTTCCCTTCTGCTTGCCTCCGTAACAGATGAAGAGCTGCTCTGAGGTCCTAAAGCTTTGAGTCCGGACAACGTAAGCGCAAAGAGCGCAGACGGGACATAAAGCCAGGGCTGGGTCTGCCGCCTCCGAGGGCAGCGCTTACAGGTTTACCACCTGGTCCCGGAAGGGAGTGGTGGGAACATTGGGCATGTATCCGGCACGATTCATTGACCAAAAGTGCATACAGGCCAATGCAGTCAGGAGTACTGTCTTTATGGACAGGATTTTTAACTCTACAGACTACAAAGGCTCAAAGGGAGGACTCTGAAATGCCCTGAGCACCAGAGTTAGATCCCAAAAGGGTACCAAGTGTGGATGCGGAGGATTTTCCTGGAGGTCAAGAGAGCTAGTCGGCTGTCTGATTGAGCGCACCAGGGATGTGAAGTGTGGCCAAGTATGGTGACCCATCCAAGTGCACACACACAGTAGTGAGCACACACACCATGAACACACACCCAGAGCAGTGGGCAGCCATATTTCTGCGGCGCCCGGGGAGCAGTTGGGGTTCGGTGCCTTGCTCAAGGGTCTCACCTCAGTCGTGGTATTGAGGGTGGAGGAGAGCGCTGGTTTTTCACTTCCACCACCGACAGTTCCTGCCGGACCTGAGACTCGAACCCGCAACCTTCAGGTTACAAGTCCGACTCTCTAACCATTAGGCCACGAATGCCCCTTACATGAGACATGTGAATGGCCCGAAGCGACCTCAGAAACTTCTGACTCCACAGGAGGAGATGGTAGGTGAGTTGCAGCATGCAACAGAAGCATAGACCACCCTGACAGATGATGTACGCAGCGGCCGCAGTGCTGTCCGTATGTACCAGTACGTGCTTGCCCTGTAGCGGCATTTTGAGGCGGCCCAGGGCAAGACTTGCTGCTAGCAACTCCAGGCAATTGATATGCCAATGCAGTTGGGGCCCCGTCCACAGACCCGAAACTTCATGCCCGTTGTACGTGGACCCCCAGTCGGTGGACTGAAGGTTTGGCAACAGTACGGAGTAACTGGGACCCGGTACTCGCCGAGCTGCGACGGCCATGAAGCCAGTGCTGAAGTGGTCTCATATGAAGCAATCCGAGCGGCGTTATTGAACGTATTCAAGCAGTTCAACACTGACCAGATTTGATCCTCTGTGAGGCATGTAGTCTGGTTGACCGAATCCAGCTCCATGCCGAGATAAGAGATCCTCTGTACTTTCTCTGACAGAGTTTTCTCTTTTCCTTTGGCTGACCCGAAGGCCCAACAGGCTAAGGTGATTCAGCATGAGCACACTATTATAGGGGGAAACACAGCATCATTTCCAGCACATAACAGGCCAATCTCCGATGCAGCAATTGACATCTGTGCATCCGCCAGAGCGGAGGACAGAAAAGGACCAGCAATCCTGTCTGAGCTTCCAGCAGGCATGTGAGACAGTGGGCGTAGCCGCCAGACTCAATGGCACACGGCGCGCTGAACACTCAAGCCCCTATGAAAGGGGCAGGACGAACAACGCACCGACGTGGCCATGTTCTCTTGAGAGTCCTTGAACCACCCACGAAACAGTTACAGCATGCTTGTGTTGCGATAGAGGAGTGGGGGCCCGAGGAGATGTACCCGGCGGGGAAGCCCCACTGTAATCCTCAGGTCACCAAGGCTTATTAGCCAAAGTAGCCCTTTTCTGGTGCACCAGAAAAGAAACTAGATCGGGGAATAAGCAAAGGGACTCAACCCCGTTTGAGGTTTCATAGTCTGAACGCTCAAGCCCTTACGAGAAAGGTGAGACGAACAACGCGCTGACATGATCACGTTCTCGTGATCGCAATCTCACATGTTTATTTACGAGACATCGTGGCCGTCAAATTTGGACAGGAAACAACCACATCCAGAAACACACGGTTTGAATGACATCTTGAAAAAGACGCAGGGTCAAACCATGTTGCTGAAGGAAATGCTCTTTTAGAAGTGCTGAAGCACTCAGGGAGATGGCCACATTCAGTTCCGACGTCCGTCGAACGTGACCGACTGAAAGAGTAATATAAATATTTAATATATAAATAAAAAATTTCTTAAATATATACATGCATGATGTGTATTTATACATACATAATAATTATACACAGTACATACACATATATTATGTAAACAGGAACTTTTATTTTGGATGCGATAAATCGCGATGAATCGATTGACAGCCCTAATTAAATATATAACTATACACACAAAACCCTATTCATTCAAATATAACATGTTTCTTTATGCTCATAGAATGGCTCATGAAAGGCCCGTGTGAACACATGCACAAGACTTCACTGAATCTTTACACAAGTGTTTCTGAGGAAATGGACTGCAAGAAAATCAGCAGGTGTGTGTGGAGACGGTCAACTTACGGCAACTCCTCCATGGAAAAGCCCCCAGCAGTCAGAGAGATTTTCTGATGAATTAACCCATCGGTGGAGTCATATCCGCTGTTTGTAGCAAATAACACAGAGATGTGCTGATGTATTTATGAGGAGTATCTTTTACATATCTTTAGTGTCTTTATATCTTTATATATCTTTAGTGTATATATATATATATATATTTATATATATATATATATATATATATATATATATATATATATATATATATATATATATATATATATATATATATATATATATATATATATATATATATATGTGTGTGTGTGTGTTTGTGTGTGTGTGTCCACAAAACAAGGTCAAATTTTGCCCTTGTTTTGTTGTCCACGAGGAACCGAGCTTATAAATCACACAGAATTATTCAGTGATGGGGAGGTTTACAGTTAGGGGACAGGATACTGTATTTGTGACTTTTGTTGCGGTGTTCATTTTGTGTCAGGTCAGACAAAGCAACTGTTTAATTAAAAGGCACCAGAATACTGGAAATGATGGAAGCTTGTTTTCCACAATTCTGTGGCGGAAACAAGCTTCCATAGGAAATAGCATCTACTCCAGTAAAAACTATTTTGGGAAGGACACACACAGACACACAGACACACACAAACCCTAACCCCACACACACTTTTGTTTTTTGCTTCTGACGTCCATGGACTAAATTATGTTTCACAGATGCTTTTATATCTTCTACTTTTGTATGTCAGTGGGAAATCAAACAATATCAAATATATTAATATTACATCATGATGCACTGATTTCTGTTCCACTATAAATTATGAGCAAACATATCAAATATGATGAGATATTTATAAACCTTAAAGCAATACTAACCCTTCAATTGTCAGTTCACAGTCTGGCCTTGTGTGTGACTTCTGCAAAAGCCTGAGTCCATCCTCTGGTACACGATCACAGTCTATCCTACAGTATGAACATATTCACACATTAATACAGTCAACTCATGTTTGCATTGTTTACACTGTATTAACATTTACAGGCATTCTGTGCAATATCTTGAGTGACAGAATTCTGTTCCACTGTGTAATATTGCACTTATGAATGGACATAAATCTGATGAGGGCCCATGTTTTTCTGACCAGTGCTTTGTTTAGTTAAAGTCATTTCTTCTTTGTTACCTTAGCATGAGATAATATGAGTATGCACGAGTGATTTCATGAGATCATGTCGTACCAGAGTTCTCTTAGACTGGGGCAGTTTTCACTGAAAGAGATCATTTGAGTGACATGACGTTCAGTCAGACCCCACACACTCAGCTCCATCATCTTCAGTCCAGGCAAAGATTGGAGGGAAAATATTGGCATATCTCTGTTCTCATCATCTTTCCCAGCTTGAATTTCTTGAAAGATGTTTGTCCAGTCAAAGTGAATTATAGTGGACTGTGGAAACGTGAAAGTGACTTGAATCACACTGGTTCCTAATGTATATATACAGACTCTAAAAAGCAATTAAGGACAGAGTTAGTAGTTTATATCACAATTCTTTGGAATTGCAGTAAAAAATAGCAAGATTAATTGAGCAGCTTAATACTTACTTTATATGTATTTAATTAGATATTAATATTATATTATATGATATGTAATAATAATATAATAAAGGCCTAATATATGTAATTTATATTTAAATGTAGAATCATGAAAGTTTAAATTATGCTTGAAAAGGGGATTTTTTTCTTTACCTGGACAGATCTTCACTGATTAACAGATTCAAATATATATTATAGTTGCAACATTGCTTAAGGTCTTCACTGCAAAGACACAGAAAAACAGAAAAACAAAAATATAAAAGTCAAAAACAAACATTGAAGGGATTTGTGCATGTGAGTCTGGTATAATAAAGAAATTACCTCTATGAGTTAGAGGGCCCTATTTTAACGATCTGAAACGCAAGTGTCAAAGCGCGAAGCGCAAGTAACTTTGTGGGCGGGTCTCGGCGCTGTTGCTATTTTCCCGGCGGGATAAATGGCTCTTGTGCCCGGCGCAAATCTAAAATGGGTTGGTCTGAAGTAGCTTCATTATTCATAGGTGTGGTTTGGGCGTAACGTGAATAAACCAATCAGAGCGTCATCCAACATTCCCTTTAAAAGCAGGTGCGCAAGTTCCATTATGGATTGCTATTATTATGGCGTATTTACCAGGCGCACGCCAGGAGCGGTTCACAGCCGAGGAGACTGATGTGCTTGTAAGAGCAGTGAAAGACAGAGAAGTTGTGTTGTATGGGGATGGGAGAAACCCACCCAAAATAGCGTCGGTTAAACAGGCGTGGGAGGAAATAGCCACAATTGTTTCATCAGCTGGCATCCCCAGGACGTCGCACCAGTGCCGCAAGCGCTACAATGACATTAGAAGACGGGGAAAGTCCAAGCTTGCCAGCATCAATCGGGCACGCCGTGTAACGGGAGGTGGATCTGCCTCTACTCAGGACCTGACGCCAGCAGAGGACATCGCTGCGTCCACCCTCACCCATTTTTTTTCCTGGTTCTTGATGGACAAACCAATTTGTTAGATGTCCTTATATACATATACGTCTTGCCAGAAGTTGCCACTATTGGGCAAACAGGTCTCCTTAATTATTAGACTACAATTAGCCTGAATAATTTGTAAGCTAGATTTATGTCTATTTTTTCACATCTTCGTGGCACACCACAATGATTTCCGTCATCTCATGTGTTAATATTTTTTAGTGTAACAATTTATGATTTGCAAAAATAACTGTTGCATCTGTGTAGATTACATGAGCAAAGTGTATGCGCGTTGTGCACGCTATACATTATGGTCAAGCATGCGCCCTTAAAATAGCATAATGAACAACGCGCAACGCGCCACTGACTTTAGACTAGGTTTTTTCTGGTCAGTGGCGCAATTGTTTAATGGAACAGCAAAATAGCACCAGGGATTGTTTGCGCCGGAACACGCCTCCTTTTTTGCGCTGAACCGCCCAGGGAGCGCAAGTTCATTCACTAGTTTAGCGACGTGCTTCTGTGGAGGGAAAAGCGCGCTTTGCGCGGGTGCAAAATAGGAATGACACATGCGTCGGTGTACAAAGTCAATTGCGCTGGGTGCAAGATAGGGCCCTTAGTGTTCGTTTAATCTGCTTTTTATTTCTTTATTTAGTCGAGTTTTATTCTTTAGTCTGGGGATTTTAGTTTAGTTATGGTCAATGAAAACTGTAAAATGGCTAAACTGATAATCAGAATGTATTGATCTTATAATCATGATTATTGATAATGACTGCTGTCCTTTGAGAGATTTCTGTTTACATTCAATCAGAATTATTGCACTTTTACCCGAGCACGAATCAAGAGAATGACATTATTTTACCCAATAGTTTTCTGATTTAAAATATCTCTCTACATTAAAACACACCTCAAATGTTAGCCTTCATTTACAGCTCGAGAGAGAAAACTGGTGCTTCATTTGTCACTGACACTGCAAATGAGGAGAATCTCCAAAGATTCAATTATGACATTTTTCTTTACCTGAGAACTTCACGGATAACCACAGGTCCCCCGATTTTAACACTGCAAAGGCATAAAGAGAAAAACAGTCTCTGAGATATTAAAGTGAGAAACAGAAACCAGTGAAAGAGCATTGTGTGTGTGAGCCTACATTACCTCTGTGAGCTCAGTGTCCGTCCTCTCAAGACAGCATGAATTATAGCAACCACATCAGAATATGATTCTGTGTCCAACCTTTAAAATCAAATAAAATATATCCAGTTATGAAGACTATATTTCATGTTGATTTTATAAACCTCATGTAGCCCTGCCCCTTTCAGCGCTCGGTGTGTTCTGTCTTCCGGTTTTCAGTTCTACAGACAATAGAAACTCTAAAGATGTTTGCACATTTCTGTGTTGATTTTGATGTTTGTTTCGGATCATTGTCCTGATGGAAGATCCAACCACGTCCCATTATCAGATTTCTAGCAGGTTTTGATGTTTTATCTGCTGTGTTTGCTAGAATCCATGATGCCATGTGTCTGAACAAGAAGTCCAGGACCTCCAACAAAAAAATAGGCTTCAGCATTAAAGATCCAGCGGTGTATTTAACCGAGGGCATGGGGTCTTTATATCCCATCTGGTGTGTTTTCTGCCCAAAAGCTCTTGTTTTAGTGTCATGTGACCACAGAAGCAGGTCCGTCTGAAGCTCCAGTCGTGTCTGAGCTGAATATGCTGGAGTTTGTTTCTGGATGAGCGAGGAGGATTGTTCTTCAAACCCTCCCGAACACCATGAGCTGATGTAGGAGCTGTTTGGTCATTATTTTAGTTCAACTAATCTCTGCACTTCTCCATCTGTGACCCTGTGAGAGGGTTTGTCCTCCTCTTGTGCATTAGGACGCTACACACACACACACACACACACACACACACACACACACACACACACACACACACACACACACACACACACACACACACACACACACACACACACACACACACACACACACACACACACACACGTCCTCTTCCAGATTTAGAACATCTTTAGTTGATTGAACTTCTGAATTATTGC
Organism: Gobio gobio; assembly: GCF_949357685.1. Taxonomy (NCBI): domain Eukaryota; kingdom Metazoa; phylum Chordata; class Actinopteri; order Cypriniformes; family Gobionidae; genus Gobio; species Gobio gobio. The sequence goes on along the minus strand of NC_137112.1, from coordinate 2,592,282 downwards.
CCTGATGGTGGAAATGGGGATTCTTTACAGACACTTTCTACAACCCCAAATCAGAAAAAGTTCAGACAGTATGGAAAACGCAAAAAAAGAAAAAAGAAAAAAGAAGTGATTTCTAAATTTACTTTGACTTGTATTTCATTGCAGACTATATGAACACAAAATATTTCATGTTTTGTCTGGTCAACTTCATGTCATTTGTAAATATGCATCCTTTCCTGTCATTCAGACCTGCAACACATTTCAAAAAAAGTTGGGACAGTAAAGCATTTACCACTTTGTAATGTTGCCATTCCTTTTCACAACACTTAAAAGACGTTTAGGGACTGAAGACACCAAGTGATGAAGTGTTTCAGGTGTAATTTTGTCACATTCTTCCTGCAAACAAGTCTTAAGGTGGGCAACAGTACGGGGTCTTCGTTGTCGCATTTTGCGCTTCAAAATGCGCCACACATTCTCTATTGGAGACAGGTCGGGACTGAGGCAGGCCAGTCAAGTACCCGAACCCTCTTCCTCCGCAGCCAGGACTGCAGAATGTGGTTTTGCATTGTCTTGTTGAAATATGCATGGACGTCCCTGGAAAAGATGTCTTCTTGAACGCAGCATATTATGCTCCAAAATCTCGATGTACTTTTCAGCATTAATGGAGCCTTCACAGAAGTGCAAGTTACCTTTGCCAAGGGCACTGACACAACCCCATCCCATGACAGACCCTGGCTTTTGGACTTGTTGCTGGTGACAGTCTGGATGATCCTTTTCTTCTTTGGTCCGGAGCACACGGCGTCCATTCCTCCCAAAAAATACCTCAAATACTGATTCATCTGACGACAGTACACGTTTCCACTGTGTGATGGTCCATCCCAGATGCCTCCGAGCCCAGAGAAGTCGACGGCGCTTCTGAACACTGTTAACATAGGGCTTCCTTTTGGCACAGTACAGTTTTAACTGGCATTTGTGGATGTAACTACGTATTGTGGTACTTAACAAAGGTTTGCCAAAGTAGTCCTGAGCCCATGTGGTGATATCGCTTATAGATGAATGACGATTCTTGATGCAGTGCCGCCTGAGGGATCGGAGATCACGGTTGTTCAGCTTAGGCTTGCGCCCTTGTCCTTTACGCACTGAAATTCCTCCAGATTCCTTGAATCTTTTAATTATGTTATGCACTGTTGAATGTGAAATATCCAAATCTCTTCCTATCTTTCTTTGAGGAACATTGTTTTTAAACATTTCAATAATTTTCTCACGTATTTGTTGGCAAACTGGCGATCCTCGGCCCATCTTTGCTCCTAAAGGATTAGACCTTTCTTGGATGCTGCTTTTGTACCAAATCATAATTACAATCACCTGTTGACATCACCTGTTTCAAATCACATCATTATTTAACCATTTTACCTCATTACTAGCCCTGAATTGCTCCTGTCCCAAGTTTTTTTTAAATGTGTTGCAGGTCTGAATGACAGGAAAGGATGCATATTTACAAATGACATGAAGTTGACCAGACAAAACATGAAATGTTTTGTGTTCATATTGTCTGCAATGAAATACAAGTCAAAGTAAATTTAGAAATCACTTCTTTTTTTTTATTTATTTGCGTTTTCCATACTGTCCCAACTTTTTCTGATTTGGGGTTGTATATTGTGAAGCTCAACACTCATCAGCTGCACATCAGAACTATATTCTGTGGTTTTGCTCATTGTGATGATGATGTGTTTCCTCATATTTATACTCCTGTGGGACAGGAAGTCATGGCTGGACCGTTTCATGCTCATAGTCACCCTGGTGTGCTAAAAATTTAAATATTAATGGGAATATACTTCAGAAATATTTTACTCATAAACAATTCTACGCGTGCCAATAATTATGGCCAATGTGTTTTGGAGAAAAGCATTTATTTCATAATGGAGATTTACCCCACTTTCCATTCTTTTACTTCAATGAAAGGTCAGATTTTTGTGATTATTTTTAATGCAAGATCAAAAGGATAAACAATGCAGATTTATTTTCACAGCCATCTTTGATCATATTTACCAGAGGTGCCAATAACCTCAACTGATCACAGTGAGTATAAAAGTCTACACCCCCTGTAACAATTACAGATTTTTTTGTTAAAGCACTTAAAATCATGTCAGATCTTTTTCCACCTTTGATGCACTATTGAAACAAACAACAAGATTCAAAACTAACAAAAATAATTTTTTTAAGGAAAAACTAACAAATATAAAAGTCTTAAACACCTGATTGTAAAAGTGTGCACACTCACACTTGTTTGAAACACATTTATCTTTTAATACAGCAGACAGTCTTTTTGAGTGAGAGTCTGTCAACTTAGCACAACTTGATTTATCAATTTTTCCCTTGCAAAAGAGCTTCAGATCATATTTTGGGGATCTCCTGTGTACAACCCTCTTCTAGTCATTCTATTCCAGTTTTTTAAATTGGATTTAGGTCTGGGCTCTTCTTGGGCATTTTTAAAACTCAGTTTTTCTATTTCTGAAGCTGTTCATTTGTTGAGTTAGATTTGTATTTGAGGTTATTATAATGCTGAAATATGACATTCCTCTTCTGCTTGGTGGAGGAAGGACGTTTTGTTCAAAACAACTTACTAGACTTTGGTTGCGGTGTTAATTTTAACCGTTAACCGTTTTGTGCTATAAATGTCACATGCCTGTCCTGTCTTGTGCTGCATATGGGTGTTTTGTTATTTTGGGCCATGTGCTCGAGTCGTTGTCTGATTCCTCCCTCTTGTTATCTGATTAGTGTTTGATTTCACCCACCTGTTCCCTCTTGATCATTAATCCTTTATAAGTCCCCTTGTGTTTGCAGTCTGTGTCAGTTTGTTTTGTCCATCGTCTCCTGTTTCCCCGTGACCCCGCACCTGGTATTATCTTAGTTGGTTTTGTTATTCCTAGTTTTGTTTTCCCCCTCATGGGTTTTGTTTTGTGTTTATGTTTACTGTGTTAAATAAACCTTCATTTTTCTGCACATGAGTCCTCACCTCAGTTTTCCTTTGTGTTGAACGTAACATAACGAACCGACCAAAGAGAACTCATCAGAAGATGAAAACCTTCCTTTTCCCATCTCCCTGCCCCTCTGTTGCACAGACGGCAGAACGACGGAGCAAGCTCCTTTCCCTTCGACAGGAGGGAGCCAGCGTGAGGGAGTTTGCTTACTGGTTCGTTTTCGCAGCGGAGGGGCTCAACATCAGTGACACAGAGCGTAAGGACATTTTTAACAACAGCCTGAATGAGCCTGTCAGCACCTGGGAGATGGGAATGCTGGGGATTTTATCATTCTGGCAGTTTGTGGGGTTCATATACAATCGGGGTGGTGGAGGAGAGTTCTGGAAGGGGGGTCTTCCACCTCTTGGTCCTCCCCCACTTATCCTCACAGACTGCCAGGTCCCCAGTCCTCCGATGACCCCTTCGGGGAGAGGGAGGAGGAAGAATTTTTGGACTTTTTTAATATGGAGTCGTCCACCCTTTGCAGCTCTAACAGCTTCAACTCTTCTGGGAAGGCTTTCCACAAGGTTTAGGAGTGTGTTTATGGGAATTTTTGACCATTCTTCTAGAAGTGCATTTGTGAGGTCAGGCACTGATGTTGGACGAGAAGGCCTGGCTCGCAGTCTCCGCTCTAATTCATCCCGTTCCTCCACACCAAACTTGCTCATCCATGTCTTTATGAACCGACGCTGTATGCACTGGTGCGCAGTTATGTTGGGACAGGAAGGGGCCGTCGCCAAAATGTTCCTGCAAAGTTGAGCATGAAAATGTTGTTGTAGTTCCCAATTACTTCCACTTTGTTATAATGCCACTAACAGTTGAGCGTGGAATATTTAGTAGTGAGGAAATTTCCTGAATGGACTTATTGCACAGGTGGCAACCAATCACGGTACCACGCTTGAGTTCACTGAGCTCCTGAGAGCGACCCATTCTTTCACAAATGTGTGTAGAAGCGTCTGCAGGCCTAGTGCTTGATTTATACACCTGTGGCCATGAAGGGATTGAACACCTGAACTCAGTGATTTGGAGGGGCGGCCCAATACTTTTGGCAATATAGTGAAGTAACACGCACATTTTAAAAAGGCCTATTTAACCCTCCCCCCTTTAAGATTCCTTTTGTTTGTTGCATACATTCACAATTAAAGGTGGAAAATATCTGACATGATTTTACTGCTGTAAATTTTTTTACATTTCAAAAAGCTGCAATTTTTAAAGGGATTTTTTGACTTTTTATGCCTACTTTTTGAGTTCACTGAGGGTTTGTTTTGGATACTTACTCTAATTCCTCGAACTTGTGGAGTACAGGCAGGATCACAGCCAGTTTTTCAGATGTTAAATCGCATCCATTGAGACTCAGTTCTTTAATGCTCTGACAGCACGGACCGCAGTACAGCAGCGCCCAGCAGTCTATTCTTCTTAGAGGTGTATCCTGAAACGAAACTTCACTCTTTACGTTCAGAACTTCTTTCACAAATCTTTCTTCATGGAGCTCAAAGAGATGATGAAGAGTCTCGAGAGAATCCCTCTGTTGGAAGAGCCAGTCTTTCAGAATGTTCTGTGTGTTTGGATGAACACACACACCGTGTTTCCTCTTAAGTGTGTGTCTAACTTCTTCATTCATTAGACCGAAAAGAAACTTCACCACAGCTGCAAATTGTCCCTTCTCACACACGTTTGTGAATTTCTCCTCAAACTCGTTTCCATCCAGTGAGACGTAATACAGAGCAGTGAAGAACTCCTGAAAGCTGAGATGCATGAAACTGAACATCATCTCCTGGTGGACTCTCCTCTTAAAGAGGAACTTACTCAGGAACGGACTGCCAGCAGGGTCTGCAACCGTTTCCTTAACCATCTTCTCATCCAACAAGACTTGCTGTTCCAGCATCCCTTTCTCTGCCAGCTGACCCAGACTCCTCAGCAGGGCCGGGACGGACTGACTCAAACCCTGGCAGTGATGCTCCAGTAGAGTGGACACAAAGTCAGCGTAGATGGAGGTCGTGGTTTCAAGGCCGCTTTTTAAATCTGAACCGTCATTGGATCTCTCTCGCATAACCGTGCAGATGATCCAGCAGATAACAGGGATGGAGCAGGCGGTGATGAGGGTTTCATTTGCCTCCACATAATCATAAGCCTTCCTGAAGAATTCCTCAGTCCGGAAGAATCCCTGGAAGTACTTCTCAACCCCTTCACTTGAAAACCCCATGATCTCAGTGAATCTCTGAGGTGCTTTGAGCAGTTTACTCAGTGTGTCTGTAGCTGTAGATCTGGTGGTGACCAGCAGGAAGGACTCTGGCAGGATTCAACCCCTCAAAAGGGCACAAAGAGTGACCTCAGGTGGGGCTCTTTTATTCAGGGCAGTGTGTGGAGACTTGGGATGATCGTCCTGAGTGAGTCTCAGCTCGTCAAATCCGTCAACGATGAAAAGCATCTTCTCTGGCGTCTCCTGTAAAACCTGTGAGATCTGATCTGATGTTAAACTGCAGCTGTAGCTCAAGATCTCCTCCAAACTCTTTTCTCCAGACATGCGATTTATTTCCTTACACTTTAAGTGGAACACGATATTGAACCGCTGTTTGTAGAGGTCACCAGATGCCCAGTCCATCATGATCTTCTGCACAGTGAAGGATTTCCCGTTCCCAGAGTTCCCCTGCAGTATAACAGCTCTAGGGCTGATTCTGCGGTTATCTGGATCGAACAGACGGTTCAGATGGACAGATTGATCACTGCTCCTGGAGCTGCAGCGGATGTCTTCTTCTCTCTCTTTCTGATCTCTGTGGCTCTGAATGATCAGGGGCTCTGTGAAGCGCTCAGACAGCAGCACCTGTTCACCAGGCAGTGAGTTATACTCGCTCACATACTGATACTCACTGCAGATCAGCTCCTTATATTTGTCAATCACTGAGCTGATATCTGTAGAAATGATCAATGCACAGAGTTAGTGGATTTTAGACATTCTGATTAGTGAAAAATGTCAGACCAGGAGGAAAATACTAAGGTAACATATTACTATTAAATCCATCGGTCACCTGAGGATTTGTGTGCGATGCCCAGAAACACCTGGAGAACATTAGAGACAATTAATATTGGAAAATGTACACATTTCATATATGTAGTGTTGTTTTTGGCGGCCTGTTTTAATTTTAGTTTTAGTCTAGTCTTTGTGTCAAGCTGTCATTTGAGTTATTAGTTTTAGTCACGTTCATACTATTTTTAGTCTAGTCAAGTTTTAGCCGACTAAAAGTCTGAGCATTTAAGTCTCATTTTAGTCAGAATTATCTTGACTATTTTCGTCTAGTTTTAGTCGACGAAAATTGGATTTTAGTCTCTTTTTAGTAATGCAATTGTATTTAACCCAGTCAATATAGTATAAGTACCTAGTGGTATAGACAAAACCAAAATCTTCTTTTAGCCAAACCCATTTCAAAAAAGGTTACCTTATAGACTCAAGAATACATCCATGGTCTGATTTGAATTTACAAAATATTTATTTTACCAACAAAACATGTTAGAAGTACACACGCATACATTTAAATAAAATAAATAAAAATATTGAGATGTCTCTTCAGGTTCGTGGTGTTTTTTCCTGTGATTTTGTGGCCACATTCTCCCCATCTTTTTACACAACACATTACGTTTTATTTTCCACTTCAATGTTATTAAAGTTTTTCCAAATGTCGTAATAAGAATAAATGCATATTTAATTTAAAATAAAAGCCTAATTATTAATTATTTAAATCTGTTTAAAATTAGACCCACATTATCGTTAAAATGGTTTTCTGTCTTGTATTTTATCTCAAAATAAAGGATGTCATTTTACTCCACATGGAAATGAGCGGAAATAAGTGAATACAGCCTCTTATTCACTTATGAGGTAAACATAATGCTGCAGTTATTTTATCATGTATAATTGCTGCCGTTATAACGGCCCATTTCGAATGTTTTCTGTTTTGTTTGTTTTGAGCGGTGATGAAATATATTGCTCTTGTAAATACTTCAGTAATAAAAGTCTAGATCTTTAAAATGCATCCAAATGACAGCGACGTGTAACCGGGGGTCCGTTCTTCATACCTCGCTTAAGACATCTAAGATGATTTGACAGATCCCAGATCTTCTAATCCTGATAACTGATCTCTGGCTAATTTGGTTCTTCAAACGATTTTGCAGATTGGATTAAAATATCTGGATTAAATTATCTAAGATCACTGCGCGTTCTTGTGTTCCCTGAAGAGGGCAGATGCATCGATACTCGAAACCACGATCAGCACTGCAGCGATTGGCTGGCGGCAAGACAGCAACGTGAATTACATCATGCCTAATTTGAAAAAGCCACCTGGCAAAAAACTTGGCAAATTACACAAAAAAGCCCCACAAATTTCTGGACCTTTATAAGGAACCAGCCAAACGACCAAACCAACATTAAAGTTATAATAGATCAATTATGTTTTTTAAAAGATGATTACCAATTGTTTATATTCACGATTTTATAGTATTTGTACACTCTTTACATTTTTTTTAAATGTTGTAATTAGCAATTCATTTCATTTTTAAGTTAATTTAGCAGATTTGTTATTGTGGCAGTATTAAAGTTCAAGATCAAGTTATCTGCTTCTCCTGCGCTGCATCAAGCCATCCCATAATATCCGTCATCACTCAAATTAATGCACGGCTCAGAGTAACTGTACAAGTAACTGTAGCATGTGTGTAAGACTGCAATAACATTATAAAGTAATTATTCCATCACAAATAAATATCTTAATCAAGTGGCTGTGTCTGTAGTATACACCTTTTACACAACATTATAATATTATTTTTAAATACATTTTGATATTATTATTATTTAAAATGATTATTGCCCCTGGTTCAGCAATTAATTCTTGTAATAAAGTAGCAGTGGCTGGGAAAGATTTTAAGTATCACCTCAAGATGCAATCTAATCCTGTTTACATGGAATAAGCCGCTCGCGAGCAGGGGTCCGTTCTTCGTACCTCGCTAACTCTGGATCTGATTGCTGATGATTTGGCATGATCTTGGATTGTTTGGTTCTTTGACGCTCATCCTGGACTTGCTGTCATAGCAACAGCTCCGTAAACTCAAACCTGCTCATGAGCGGCTTATTCCATGTAAACAGGATTAGATCACATCTTGAGGTGATACTTAAAATCTGTCCCAGCCACTGCTACTTTATTACAAGAGTTCATTACTGAACCAGGGGCAATAATAATCATTTTAAATAATAATAATAATAATAATAATATAAAAAAGTTATATTGTATATGTATATGAGAATGTATATAATATTATAATGTTTATATAATGTATAAAGTGTATAATACTATAGACACAGCCACTTGATTGAGCGATTTATTTGTAATGGAATAATTACTTTATAATTTTATTGGAGGTTTACACACATGTTGTACAGTTAATCTGAGCCGTGCATTAATTTAAGTGATGATGGATATTATGGGATGGCTTGATGCAGCGCAGGAGATGCAGAGAATTTGATCTTGACCCTTAAGAAACTTGAATACTGTCACGTTACAAATCTGCTTCAAATTGATTTAAAAATTGAATTACAACATTGAAATAAAAATGTAAAGGGTGTACAAATAATGTATAAAATCGTGAATATAAATAATTCGTAATCATGTTTAAAAAAAATATAATAATTTATCATTTATCTATTATAACTTTAATGTTGGTTTGGTTGTTTCCTTATAAAGGTCCAGAAATTTGTGGGGTTTTTTTGTGTAATTTGCCAAGTTTTTTGCCAGGTGGCTTTTTTAATTATATGATGTCATTACGTTGCTGTCTTGACGCCAGCCAATCGCTGCATTGCTGATCGTGGTTTCGAGTATCGATGCATCTGCCCTCTTCAGGGAACACAAGAACGCGCAGTGATCTTAGATCATTTAATCCAGATATTTAAATCCAATCTGCAAATTCGTTTGAAGAACCAAATTAGCCAGAGATCAGTTATCAGGATTAGAAGATCTGGGATCTGTCAAATCATCTCAGATGTATTAAGCGAGGTACGAAGAACGGACCCCAGTGCTCTGCAGAATATAAACAGTGAATTCTGAAGTGATATATTGGATTCCGACGGCACCACACGACCTTGGTGTTTGTCAAACAGTAACGTTAGATAATTCGGCCGGGGATTTTTACACGGGTGGTGGGAGGAAAACACTGATATTCTGACAACAATAAAATCACTGACTAGCCCCTGTAAATGATGAAAACACCATACGACCGCAGGAGAAACAACTACCATCCGAACAGGGCTTACGAAGCCCGGCCATCTGCCCCTTTCTCTGTGTCAGACTTAACTTTGTTTGATGTTAACTCACCGCTGCAGAGTGGAGCAAGACTCCACACAGCTGCATCTTCTAAATAATGCTGTGTGAGTGGGGTTTGAAGAGAGTGACGCCGCCTGCGTCTGCGCAGTGCGACCTGATACCGCCCCTGAATGACCAGAAATACTGCCTAATAATAATAACGAGACGGAATAACGTTATAACAACGAAAAGACATTTTAGCATAGTTTTTCTTTTGTGAACCACATTTAGTCTCGTTTTTATTTGTCAAGAATATTGCATTGTACATTTAATTATAGTCATCGTCGCATGACCAGCATTTACGTTGCGTCTCGTTTTCGTCATGTGATAAAGGTTCGTTGACGACGATATTTAGTCATACTTTTCGTTGACAAAAGCAACACTACATATATGCATACAGTACTGGTCAAATTGCTCACCAAGACTGCATTTGATCAAAAATACAGAAAAAAACAGTTATATTGTGAAATATTATTCCAATCAAAAATAGTGGCTTTCTATTTTAAAGGGTTAGTTTCTGCCAGTCTCATGTTAATCTTGAGTATCTATAGAGTAGTATTGCACACACACACACACACACACACACACACACTATACATTGGTGTTGTTCACATTATATGCACTTACACACCGAATGCAAACAAAACACTTATTTGTTCAGTTTCACTCACCGCCTGCGGTTTCCACTCATGACCGGGAACACACACACACACACACACAAACACACACACACACACACTTGGAGAACTCCGAAAACACAAACTGCATCCACTGTTCCCTTAACGCTGGGTTATTTGTGAAGCTGAACGTCTCGGTTACGTATGTAACCCTCGTTCCCTGAGAGAGGGAACGGAGATGTAACGTCAGACTGACGAATGGGGGTTTTGTTTAGAAGCCAATCGCCTTTGAGCTCTAACAAACCGAGCCAATGGCATGAAAAGGCCATGGGTCTGTGGAATTTCCATAATGCAAGCCCACCCAACCGCGTGGGTATAAAGGGTGTCGCATAGCGGCCTGAGCGGCCGGCCGTTCCAGCGGTACAGCTGAAGTGGCTGAGGGACATTACGTCTCCGTTCCCTCTCTCAGGGAAAGAGGGTTACATACGTAACTGAGACGTTCCCTTTCGTTCAGTCACTCTGAGTAACGTCAGTGACTGACGAATGGGGGTCCCGATTAAATCCCGCCACTCGACTGTCTTCCAGTGCCCTGCGCAGTGCAAGCTCCCTGTCTTAAACGGACGAAGGACTGCACTAAACAAGAATACCAAGATACAGTGGGAAGCATATCCCACGTGGAGAAATGCAACATAATGCCTGCCCTAAGGGGGGGACTTAACATATGGAGTAAACCGGGGTATCCAGCCGCAGGTTGAAACATTTTAAACCCCAGGCGTGGCAAAGTGACTTGCCAAGGGAAGACATGTGCTCAGAGAGACTTACGGTGGAGATACACATGTGGGGGTTACCCAACGGGGGAACCATGCACACGGCGGCACCTAGCCGAACGCGAAAGCTGACCACTTTGGCAAACACTCTGCCGTCGACATCATAAGTGCTGGAGGAGCTCAGGGCCTACTGAGAAGCTCACCTGAGTAGAATAGCGCACGTATCCAGTACGCGGAGTGGAATGGCGCAGCAAGCGATGACACCTGAGCCTGTCCAGTTACTGGCCATTTGGGGCGAGTACACGAGCGGACACAGGCTCCACTCGGAGGTTATAAAACCTGGCGAATGTGTTAGGTGTCGCCCAGCCTGCAGCTCTACAAATGTCTGTCAGCGAGGTGCCACGCACTAAAGCCCAAGAGGTGGCAACACTCCTAGTGGAGTGTGCTCTCACTCCAAGGGGGCATGGCATGCCTTGAACCTGGTAAGCCAGGACAATGGTGTCCACTATCCAGTGGGACAACCTCTGCTTGGAAAGGGCCTTCCCTTTCTGCCGCCCACTGTAACAGACAAAGAGCTGGTCTGAGGTCCTGAAACACTGCGTCCGGTCTACGTAAGCGCGAAGGGCGCGTACTGGACAGAGCAGTGCCAAGGCTGGGTCTGCCTCCTCCAACGGCAGCGCTTGCAGGTTCACCACCTGGTCCCTGAAGGGAGTGGTGGGAACCTTGGGCACGTATCCAGACCGGGGTCTCAGGATCACGTGAGAATCGGCCGGCCCGAATTCCAGGCACGCTTCGTCAACCGAAAATGCCTGCAGGTCCCCTACCCTCTTGATGGAGGCCAGTGCAACCAGGAGTGCTGTCTTCATTGACAGGATTTTAAGCTCAACTGATTGCAAAGGCTCAAAGGGAGCTCTCTGCAGGGCTGATAAGACCACTGCGAGGTCCCAAGAGGGCATCTGAGGAGGGCGAGGTGGATTTAGCCTCCTCGCCCCCTCAAGAACCTGCTGACCAGGTCGTGCTGTCCAACCGTTTTGGAATCCACTAGGTCATGATGGGCCGATATAGCGGCCACATAAACCTTCAGGGTGGAGGGAGACAGCCTTCGCTCCAACCCTTCTTGGAGGAAGGAGAGCACAGACCCGATCGGGCATTTCCTGGGGTCTTCTCGGCGAGAAGAGCACCAGGTGACGAAGAGGTTCCACTTCAACGCATAGGCCTGTCTCGTAGACGAGGACCTAGCGGAAGTGATGGTAGCCACCACCTGAGGTGGTAGGGTACTCAAACCTGCCGCGTCCCGTCCAGGACCCACACGTGTAGGTTCCACAGGTCGGGACGCGGGTGCCATAGGGTGCCCCGTCTGTGAGTCAGAAGATCCTGTCTCAGAGGAATAGGCCAGGGAGGGGCTGTCGCAAGGAGTGCCAGTTCTGAGAACCGGGTCCGGCCAGGCCAATACGGGGCAACCATGAGGACCTGCTCCTTATCCTCCCTGATCTTGCACAGAACTTGTGCGAGAAGGCTCACTGGGGGGAACGCATATTTGAACTGTTCCCAAATCAGCTGAACCGTTTGGGGATGGAGACGCCATTCCCCCGGCAGCGTCTGAACACGTGACAGCTCGTCGGCTGCACGATTCAGTTCTCCCGGGATGTGAACGGCACGAAGCGACCTCAGATGCTTCTGACTCCATAGGATGAGATGGCGGGCGAGTTGCGACATCCGGCGGGAGCGTAGACCACCTTGTCGGTTGATGTACGCTACTGTCGCCGTGTTGTCTGTACGGACCAGTACGTGCTTGTCCTTCAGCAGGGCTCGAAAGCGGTGTAGGGCAAGACGTACGGCCAGCAACTCGAGGCAATTGACATGCCATGTGAGCTGGGGTCCTCTCCAGGAGCCCGCGGCAGCATGTCCATTGCACATGGCACCCCAGCCCGTGGCAGAGGCATCTGTTGAGACAACAACATGCCTGGAAACTCGTTCTAAGGGAACACCTGCCCGTAGAAAACTAAGGTTCAACCACGGGGTGAAGGTCTGACGGCAGGCGCGAGTGACTGAGACCCGCAGCGTGCCCTGTTGCCATGCCCATCTTGGGACTCGATCGCGGAGCCAGTGTTGAATCGGTCTCATATGAAGCAAGCCGAGCGGCATGACCGCCGCTGCGGATGCCATATGCCCCAGGAGCCTCTGAAAGTACTTCAGTGGAACCGCACTCTTGCCCTCGAATTGACGAAGGCAAGTCAGCAGAGACTGTGCATGCTCGCTCGTGAGCTGAGTCGATTTCTATACCGAGAAAAGAGATCCTCTGCACTGGACAGAGTTTGCTCTTCTCCCAGTTGACCCAAAGGCCCAGACAGGCGAGGTGCCGGAGCCATGTCTCTGTGTTCGCACACCTGATCCCGAGAGTGACCTAGTATCAGCCAGTCGTCGAGATAGTTCAGGATGCAAACCCCGTGTTGCCTGAGTGGCACAAAGGGTGCCTTGACAACCTTCGTGAAGACGCGAGGAGACAGGGCTAACCTGAATGGGAGAACTGCGTACTGACATGCCCGCCCCTCGAAGGCAAACCGTAGGAACGGTAGCAGCGGACCGCCGGGGCAGGATATGTTTAATAGCCTCAGTCTGCTTCTGAGTGGTTGAGAATTGTGGGGCGAAATCCTCAACCGCCCCGCCGAATAGCCCAGCCTGGGATATGGGGGAATTGAGGACCCGGTCCTCTCAGCTTCCCGCATATCGGCCAGGTTGAGCCATAGATGGCGCTCCTGGACCACCGAAGTGGACATCACCTGACCTAGAGAGCGCGCGGTCACCTTCGTCGCTCGTAGAGCGAGGTCGGTGGCCGTACGCAACTCTTGCGTTAACGCAGGGTCAGTACCACCCTCGTGCATGTCACAGAGTACCTTGGCCTGGTAGACCTGCAGCACAGCCATGGCATGCAAGGCGGACGCGGCTTGGCCCGCAGCTCTGTAGGTCTTCACCACCAGAGTAGACGAAAACCTACAGGCTTTGGACGGGTGCTTAGGGTGACCACGCCCCGTCGAAGCGCTCTGCGGACACAGTTGCATCGCAACAGACCGTTCGACAGGGGGCACCCCAGTGTACCCTTTCACCGCGCCACCGTCAAGGGCAGTAAAGGCGGAGATCGATGACGGAGACTCCCATGATTTCGTCACCTCCTCATGCACTTCCGGGAAGAAAGGTATTGGAGGCTGGCGGGCGCCTTCGGCGCGGGCCGCCCCCAGATACCAATCGTCCAGCCTTGAGCGCTCGGGACATGGCGGAGGGTTCCACGCAAGCCCGAGGCTCTCAGCTGCCCGGGAGAGCACGGCCGTCAGCTCCGGATCCGACTCGGGCAATGCTGGCACTCCCGAGGGAGGCAACACAGCCGAATCATCATCTTCGGAGGTATCCTGCCCGCCCTGTGATGCGGCAATCGACATGGCATCATCCGCCGGCGCGCCGAATGACACGCTGGGCCCAGGACGGGAAACACCAGCGCCATCATCCGACAGCACCACGGGTAACAATGTGCTAGAAGGGGGTGTGGCCCGAGGAATATTCGTCGGGTTGTTCCACAGTCACCCTCAAGTCATCCTGACCAGCAGCCAAAGTGGTCCCACACGGGGTGGGAACAGATTGGGGTGTGGTAGAGGGGACCCTCCCTCCTTTACGGAGATCACTGAGTCTCGACCGCAACACTGAGATGGTCATGTTCCCGCAGTGAGAACATGAGTCATCCACGAACGCACGCTCAGCATGCACGAGGCCCAAGCATGCTAAACAGCGTTCGTGCCCGTCAAGCGGAGAAACCATGTGACAGCACCCAGAAACGTTGCAAGGGCGAGCCATCTTGAAAAAGACGTGCCACTTGCGCTCTTTTTGTGAGGAGATTTGCTGCGCAGATATGCTGAAGCGCCCAGGGAGAAACGCACGCTGTGCTAATCACTGCACAGATCAGACAGGAATACGAGTCTCGCTGGAACGCGCCATCACACCAACACTCTGGGGAGCTGCTCGTCTTGAAAGAGGTAAACAAGCGCGCGGAGAAGCGCGCGGAGACTGAAGGAACGCATTGAAGCCGTGTGTAAGTGTTTTTTCAAATTTCTCAGTTTGCTGTATTTGCTCAGCGTATTACACTCTATCAAGTGGGTACATTTCGATTCTGTAGTTATTTGTGGATTTATAATTTTACTGGCTAAGATAATTGTATTTGAATTAAAACCAGTGCTGTTTTAGCCGTCGGCACTCAAATATTATTTCTGGACATTCGCACGAGTAAGTGATAGTTTCGCTTTAGCTGAGCCATTGACAGGCTGTTACCTTGATTGTCTGAGCGAATTACAAAAGTGTCCTCACCTGTTCTGAGTGTAGTGATTAGCATCTATTTAATACGCTCGTTAACGCTGGTGCGGAAGCGTCAGCGGGAGCGTTCAGCCTCCTCGCGTGAAGACCGAAGAGTGTAAAGACCATCGACTCTACTCTGCGCACACAACACACACTCCTCCGCAGATCACCTTTCGGCGTAATCTACGCTCGCTCTCTCCCTCCCGTCTATCCACTATGGTTTCATCCTCACTCCCTCCACCTGCTCAGTTCTCAGCACTAGACACTAACAGTGCCACTGACAGTCTTTGCTCCACTCTAACATCTTGCCTAGACAACCTCTGTCCCCTTACATCCAGGCCAGCCCGCGCCACCCCCTCTGCCCCCTGGCTGTCCGATGTTCTCCGTGAACATCGCTCTGGACTCCGGGCGGCAGAGAGGAAGTGGCGCAAAACTAAAAACGCTACCGACCTAACCCTGTATCAGTCTCTTCTCGCTTCTTTCTCTACTAATGTCTCCACTGCTAAAACTACATACTACCACAACAAAATCAACAATTGCTCCAACTCTCGTGCACTTTTCAAAACATTGTCTTCGCTCCTTTGTCCTCCTCCTCCCCCTCCTTCATCAACTCTTACAGCTGATGACTTTGCATCATTCTTTACAAACAAATCCTCTTCCATCAGCAGCCAATTCTCCACACCACAAACCGACACACAGATCTCAACGACCATCACACCCACGCTTCCCTCCTTCTCTCTGCTCTCTGAAGCAGATGTCTCCAAACTCATCCTTTCCAATCATCCCACTACATGTCCGCTTGATCCTATCCCCACTCACCTCCTTCAGGCCATTTCTTCTTCTGTTACTCCTGCACTCACTCACATTGTCAACACCTCTCTTCACACCGGGACCTTCCCCACAGCATTTAAGCAGGCTCAGGTAACCCCACTGCTTAAAAAACCCTCTCTAAACCCAGCACTTTTAGAAAACTACAGACCAGTATCCCTTCTACCTTTCATTGCAAAGACACTTGAGCGGGCTGTGTTTAATCAGCTCTCTACGTTTCTTGAACAGAACAATCTCCTGGACATCAACCAATCCGGTTTCAAAAGCGGCCACTCAACTGAAACTGCCCTGCTCTCAGTTACGGAGGCACTGAGACAGGCAAGAGCAGCCTCCAAATCCACAGTACTTATCTTACTGGATTTGTCTGCTGCTTTTGACACAGTTAATCACCAGATCCTCCTGGCAACTCTCATAAAGATGGGCATCTCAGGAACTGCTCTCCAGTGGTTCAAGTCTTACCTCTCAGGTAGGTCCTTTAGGGTGTCATGGAGAGGTGAAGTGTCTAAGTCACATCATCTAGCCACTGGAGTTCCCCAGGGCTCAGTGCTTGGACCACTTCTATTCTCCATCTACATGTCATCATTGGGATCGGTCATTCAGAAACATGGTTTTTCCTATCACTGCTATGCTGACGACACTCAACTCTACTTCTCATTTCAACCTGATGATCCATCGGTTGGTGTTCGTATCGCTGCCTGCCTAACAGACATTTCAGCCTGGATGAAGGAACATCACCTGCAACTCAACCTTGCAAAAACAGAACTGCTTGTGGTCTCAGCCAACCCAACACTTCACCCCAATCTCTCCATTCAGCTAGGATCATCAACCATAACTCCGTCCAGGACAGCCAGGAACCTTGGGGTTGTGATTGATGATCAGCTAAAATTCACTGACCACATCACTGCAACAACCCGGTCCTGCAGATTTGCACTATTCAACATTAGGAAGGTTAGACCCTTCCTATCAGATCATGCCACACAACTACTGGTCCAAGCTCTCGTTCTCTCCAGACTGGACTACTGCAATGCTCTTCTAGTGGGCCTTCCGGCATGCACTGCCAAACCCTTGCAACTGATCCAGAATGCAGCGGCGAGGTTGGTCTTTGGTGAGCCGAAGAGAGCGCACGTCACGCCTCTCCTCATCAGTCTGCACTGGCTACCAATAGCCGCTCGCATTAAATTCAAGGCACTGGTGCTCGCCTTCAAAACATCCACTGGCTCTGCACCAATATACCTAAACTCGCTCGTTCAGACTTACACACCCTCCAGGAACTTGCGTTCTGCTAGTGAACGACGCCTTGTGGTGCCATACCAAAGAGGCATGAAATCGCTGTCACGGACCTTTTCCTGGACCGTTCCCACCTGGTGGAATGACCTGCCTATCTCAATTCGTGCGGCCGAGACTGTGGCCATTTTCAAAAAACGTCTAAAGACACATCTTTTCCAGCAACACCTGACCGGTCGAGAATAGCACTTATCATTCTATTCATCATTCTATTCATTGTCTGTCTGTCTAATTTATTTATAAAATAAAAATAAAAAAAATTGTTCTGTGCTAGACTAACTGAGACTTGTTACAGCACTTGCATATTGCTGATATTGTTGCCCTTCGACTGCTCTAGCTGCTTCTATTGCCCTCATTTGTAAGTCGCTTTGGATAAAAGCATCTGCTAAATGACTAAATGTAAATGTAAATGTAAATGTAAACACGCTCAGGCTGTAATATCGGCTTTGAAGCAGAAACATGATGCGAGATTGCTATGCGACGCCCTTTATACCCACGCGGTTGGGCGGGCTTGCATTATTTTTTTTATTTTTTTATTGTAAACAAGAATGAAGTTACAAACAAACTACAACAAAACAATAGACACGAGTACTACACATAATATTAGAATATTATCTTGACATGAAATTGAGCGTCAGCGTCAGTTCTGGCAGGCCAAGTAGTCAAGACGCTGCTAACGCTATTGGTAACAACACTGTCTCATCAGCTGATTTGCATCAGCTGTTTCAACTCCCCTTGCTGCTAATGGCTACGCTAAAAGCAGGGCGCCTATTTAAAGCAGATCCAGTTCGCTCTTACTACTAGCTGCTCGCTGTTTTGCAACCAGGATAAGAATGTATTGGTTTTCCTTTGCTTATCACTATGTATTTTGAGCAGTCTGCTTTAACAAATCATCGAACATACACAAGGCTCTTTTAAAGTGCATTGCCTTTCACTCTGTGTTGAGTGAGATAAGTATGTGTTGGCTAATGATTCAATCATGCAATGTGAGCATTATTTTTTGCAAATAATGTATTCAATATTACATACAAACGCCAGCAGCTGCATTTTCAGCAGAATTATATCAGGACATATACTATTTCATAACTATGGGAGCAGCAACAATTATGACCATGTGTTGGATACTTTCGTCAGCTTATTTCTAGACTAAATGCTGTCTCGTAAGAATTATTAATTTTTTTCTCCTCCAGCTTATCCGAGTGTGCCGGTTCAAGTTCCCCGCTTGATGAGCCTGTAATTATATCATTTGGCAAACGTTTCACTGGGTTCTGTGTCTCGGGCTCTGGGATACGTCGGGTGTTCCATTGCGGCGTGTTTAGCAGCGATGGGCGGCGGCCGATCGTCATGATCCTGAGAGGTGGCCGTCAGCGAGGTATTATTAGTTAATTAGTTAAAATGTATTATTATTAGTTAAAATCACTCACTGCTCAAATGCATGTTTTGCTTTAATACATGATTTGTCAGGAGCTAATTAAATGGGGAATTCGGCAGGCAAAACAGAATCATATCACAAGGATTTGTGCAGTGCGAAATATAGCGAGCAATTCGCCCCCACACGGTTCACCTCACATTCATTCAGGTTGTAAACTTGAACTTGCGATTTTGTCGCATGGTTCATAAACTGTCTAATTTGGAGTTTGCATCGCTGCATTATTTTCATGAACTCTCTGAAGTTATACTTAAAACTTTATGCGACTGACTCAAGAACAATTTCAGAGAAATCTGCACTCCACAAGTTAAGTATATCAAGCATATGTCTCAGCTGGCAATTTTCACTCTCATTCATCTCTGTGTCTTCATGAAGCTAAGTAGTTTTAAAACCGTGTAAAAAAAAAAAAGAAAATATATATATATATATATATATATATATATATATATATATATATATATATATATATATATATATATATATATATATATATATATATATATATGTATATATATATTATATATATTTTATTAGGTAATTGGCAGCGTAATTGACAATGGTATCTGCATTGCTTAAGCTTAGTCATTTTCAGTAAATGCTAGGCTTATGGATATTGTTCTATCTCTATAGTGGTATTTGTAAATGTGTAACTCGTTTTAAGCTAAAGTTGCTATTGGATATTGTCTTAAGCTATAGTTGAGATTAAGAACAAGTGCGTTCCCAAAGCTATAATTAATATTGGAAGTGCTTGTTCTTAAGCTATAATTAATATCTGAAGTGCTTGTTATTAAAGCTATAATTAATATTGGAAGCATTGTATTAAAGCTATAGCTAATATTGGAAATGCTTGTTAAAGCTATAATTAATATTCAAAGTACTTGTTCTTAAAGCTATAATATCGGAAGTGCTTTTTCTTACAGCTATAATTAATATTGGAAATGCTTGTTCTTAAAGCTATAGCTAATATTGAAATGCTTATTCTTAAAGCTATAGCTAATATTGGAAGTGCTTGTTCCTAAAACTATAGCTAATATGGGAAATACTTGTTTTTAAAGCTATGATTAATATTGGAAGCGCTGGTTCTAAAGCTATAGCCAGAGGTGGGTAGAGTAGCCAAAATCTGTACTCAAGTAAAAGTACAAGTACTTACAGAAATATTTACTCAAGTAAAAGTAAAAGTAACAATCGTAATATTTACTTGAGTAAGAGTAAAAAAGTATTCGATGAGAAAACTACTCAAGTAGTTAGTTACTAGTTACTTTCGATCTGATTGATAAGCGAAAACCCTGAATTTCAGGCTACTTGGAGAGCTTTCACACACCTCTCTGTAACACTTTACAATAAGGTTGTATTAGTTAACATTAGTTAATGTATTAGTTAACATGAACTAACCATGAACAACACCTCTGTTCAGCATTAGTTAATCTTTGTCAACGTTAGTTCATAAAAATCCAGCTGTTCATGGTTTATTCATGTTAGTTCACAGTGCATTGACTAATGTTAACAATATTTTAATAATGCATTAGTAAATGTTTAAATTAACATAAAGATAAATAAGTGCTTTATAAGTGCAGTTCATTATTAGTTCATGTTAACTAATGTAAGCTAATGAACCTTATATATATATGTATATATATATATGTGTGTGTGTGTGTGTGTGTGTGTGTGTGTGTGTGTGTGTGTGTGTGTGTGTGTGTGTGTGTGTGTGTGTGTGTGTGTGTGTGTGTGATTAATGGTTAAACAGTGTAAATTAATGGTGTGCTGGGCTAACTAGAACTCTTCTTAAAACATACTTTGTTCTTATATTTGTATAAGTAGGCTATATAGGCTATTCTTTAGGTAGGATTAAAATACAATACCGTTTTTATTTGTATGTAATTTCTACACTTCAGACAGGTGTCTGTCCGGATTTGTGTATAAATGCAAGACGTCACATTAGGCTATTCAATTTGTTTCGTTTTGTGAAGAAAAGGATATGTAAATGTGAAGATGTGAATGTTTGTTCGTGGACGTGTATTGTTTGGAGGATTCAAACGATTCATTGCTTGCACAAGAGCGCATATGAGGAAAACACTCGGACAGTGTGTGAAATAGTATTATAATAAGGGAAAATTTCCCATAGTTACCAAATGACCGTTAATAGTGTTCAAATATAGGCATCATTGTGACACTTACCGCTACATGTTCTTTTCAGGGTGGAATTCTTGTATGCTGAGAGATGTCAGTTCGTTTTGGTGCACACAACATGCATCGCATTATGAAACTATTCTTTTTGACATCTTGGAGTCAAAACATAGACTGAACTTGAGGCCACGGGCAATCTGCCTCCCGTAGCTCAAACACATCTTCCGACTAAACGCGCGCTAATTATAAGCGGGTGATGCGTAGGCCTATAACCTCTCGCGAAGCAGCCTCTCCAACGTTTCGCGAGACTTGCGAAAGTCATATTCACTTATTTTAATATATATAATATAATTATTACCATTTGACAGTAACGGAGGAACGCCACCGAATGTAACTAAGTAAAAGTACAGTTTTTTCACAAGAAATTTACTTGAGTAAGAGTAAAAGTACCCATCTTTAAATCTACTCTAAAAGTACAAGTTACCCAAAAAATGTACTCAAGTAAATGTAACGAAGTAAATGTAATTCGTTACTACCCACCTCTGGCTATAGCTAATATCGGAAATGCTTGTTCTTAAAACTATAATTAATATTGGAAATGCTTGTTCTTAAAACTTTAGCTAATATTGGAAATGCTTGTTCTTAAAGCTATAGCTAATATCGGAAGTGCTTGTTATTAAAGCTATAAATAATATTGGAAGCACTGGTTCTTAAAGCTATAGCTACTATTGGGATGCTTGTTCTTAAAGTTCTAATTAAAATTGAAAGTGCTTGTTCTTAAAGCTATAGTAATATTGAAAATTGCGTGTTCTTAAAGCTATAATCAATATTAAAGCTATAACTAATATTGGAAGTGCTCGTTCTTAAAGCTATAATTAATATTGGAAGTGATTGTCGTTTAATTAATAGTTGATATCGGGAACATGCTTGTTTAAAGCTATAATCAATATTGGAAATCGCCTGTTGTTAAAGCTATAGTGTCTGATGCATGCTTGGCTTAAAGCGATATAGCTACTGGCAAACTACTTTTTCTTAAGCTATAGATGTTGGTAATGTGCTTGTCTTAAAAAACAACCCCAAATCATAAAAAGTTGGGACAGTATGGAAAACGCAAAAAAAAAAAAAAAAGAAGTGATTTCTAAATTTACTTTGACTTGTATTTCATTGCAGACAATATGAACACAAAATATTTCATGTTTTGTCTGGTCAACTTCATGTCATTTGTAAATATGCATCCTTTCCTGTCATTCAGACCTGCAACACATTTCAAAAAAAGTTGGGACAGTAAAGCATTTACCACTTTGTAATGTTGCCATTCCTTTTCACAACACTTAAAAGACGTTTAGGGACTGAAGACACCAAGTGATGAAGTGTTTCAGGTGTAATTTTGTCCCATTCTTCCTGCAAACAAGTCTTAAGGTGGGCAACAGTACGGGGTCTTCGTTGTCGCATTTTGTGCTTCAAAATGCGCCACACATTCTCTATTGGAGACAGGTCGGGACTGCAGGCAGGCCAGTCAAGTACCCGAACCCTCTTCCTCCGCAGACAGGACTTTGTAATGTGTGCAGAATGTGGTTTTGCATTGTCTTGTTAAAATATGCATGGACGTCCCTGGAAAAGATGTCTTCTTGAAGGCAGCATATTATGCTCAAAAATCTCTATGTACTTTTTAATTAATGGTGCCTTGACAGAAGTGCAAGTTACCTTTGCCAAGGGCACTGACACAACCCCATACCATGACAGACCCTGGCTTTTGGACTTGTTGCTGGTAACAGTCTGGATGATCCTTTTCTTCTTTGGTCTGGAGCACACGGCGTCCATTCCTTCCAAAAAAAAACTTAAATACTGATTCATCTGACCACAGTACACGTTTCCACTGTGTGATGGTCCATCCCAGATGCCTCCGAGCCCAGAGAAGTCGACGGCGCTTCTGGACACTGTTAACATAGGGCTTCCTTTTGGCACAGTACAGTTTTAACTGGCATTTGTGGATGTAACTACGTATTGTGGTACTTGACAAAGGTTTGCCAAAGTAGTCCTGAGCCCATGTGGTGATATCGCTTCTAGATGAATGACGATTCTTGATGCAGTGCCGTCTGAGGGATCAGAGATCACGGTTGTTCAGCTTAGGCTTGCGCCCTTGTCCTTTACGCACTGAAATTCCTCCAGATTCCTTGAATCTTTTAATTATGTTATGCACTGTTGAATGTGAAATATCCAAATCTCTTCCTATCTTTCTTTGAGGAACATTGTTTTTAAACATTTCAATAATTTTCTCACGTATTTGTTGGCAAACTGGTGATCCTCGGCCCATCTTTGCTCCTAAAGGATTAGACCTTTCTTGGATGCTGCTTTTGTTTGTTTTTTGTTTTTTTTTGCGTTTTCCATACTGTCCCAACTTTTTCTGATTTGGGGTTGTAAATTACGAGAATAAAATAAATGACAGGAGTGAAGAAACAGAAGGGGGGGGGGGGGGGGGGTTGTGGGGGGGGGGGATTTGGGAGTTGAGTACGGATGGTGGATCTGGGAATGTGGAAGTGGTGGCCTTGCGGGGTTGGGGGGGGTTTAATGAGTATGTGGGAATGTCCGTGTGTTAGTGTGTGTGTGTGTGTGTGTGTGTGTGTGTGTGTGTGTGTGTGTATATAAGGAGTAATGCTGGCTTATTGTTGGGCTGGGGTGATGGAATCACTTAGGATGGTTACAGAGGAAAAAATAAATAAAAAATTTGTTATTTTCTTTACATAGGATAAAAAATAAGTGGAATAAAAAAAATAGAAATAATTGATTGACTGACTGATTAAGCAGACTCCCTGGGCACCCATACATAGCCACAGTGCCCCCCGGCCCCCGCACAAGGTATACCATGGTGAGGCGGCAGAGGGAAGGCCCTGCGCACCATCCGGCCGGGCGGGCTTGCATTATGCAAATTCCGCAGACCCATGGCATTTTCATGCCATTGGCTCGTTTTGTTAGAACTCAAAGGCTTCTAAGCGAAACCCCATTCGTCAGTCACTGATGTTACTCGGAGTGACTGAACGAAAGGGAACAAGGTGATCTTTCCCTCACACACACACAAACACACTTCTTTAGTGACATTGTTGATCTCGTGGCTAAAAACACAACGCCAGCACCACTGACGGCTCCCGTAACCCAAACGAAGCTGTTGATGGACGTGCTCTTGCTCTCACTCTTGGTGATGTGTGTGTGTTTGTGTGTGTGTGTGTGTGTATGTGTGAGAATCAACTCTTTAACTGTAAATAAAGCAGAATGCAGGAAACAGCATTAGACCCCCCCCCCCTCCTTAATATACTTATATGATTTCTGAAGGGTCACGTGACACTGAAGACTGGAGTAATGATGATAAATTCAGCTTTGAACACAGGAATAAATTAGATTAAGGTATATTTATTTTATTTTCAATTGTAATAATATTTCACAATATTACTGTGTTTTCTGTATTTTTGACTAAATATCTGCAGCCTTGGTGAGCATAAGACACTTATTAAAAATAGTAATATTTCTAAACTTTTGATCATTGTGTGTATATATATATTTCTTACCAGGTGCATTATGTGTGATGTGGACATCGCCTGCTATTGTACTGTTAGAGAATACAGGTGCGATTATTTGACCTTCACTCTGAGCTGTGGCGCTGACATTTAGCCCAGCGTCTAAAAATGAAAAGGGGAAAAAAATTCAGACAAAATAGCAATTTGATATACCATAAATATGTTTCTGCTGTGTTTCTAGGCTAAAATATCATCAAATTCACTACTTAGTATTCACAAATTATAGAAGCCTAACTTGAGGAGAAGAGAAAAACTTTACATAACAAAACTAAAACTTAACAAGGTGATGAATAACACACTAACATACTGTAGGTTCATTAGCCATTGTCTGGTTAAGTCATGTTACAACTAAAATTAATATGTTTTTATTAAAACAACAAGTTTGACATACTGTCACGACTCGGGTCCCGGCTCATTCTGTGCAAGAAAAGAAATACAACAATTAGACAATAAATCAGGAATATTTACATGGGGGTGGGAGGGTACTTTGATTTGATTGGTTTTCTCAAATATTTTGACATTGATGAGTAGTGACGGACCAATGAGGCTCAGATGAACACACACACCTGGGCTGCGTTCCACTCCACTTTTAGACACACACTTGTGAACTTCCCTAAGCACTTCCCCTTAGGGGAATCCCTGCCGCCATTTTGAAGTGCATTCCACTGCATATATCGTCACCGCATATATCGCGTTTAATTTATCCCACCACAAACAACTATGATATATTAATTCCAAGATTCCAAGTGATCAAGGGCTCAGGACGTTCCAGTCCAGCCCAAAAGTTGCGCCTGTAGTGGACACTCATGCAACGTAAGCAATGACACACATCCAAGTGTGCCAACCAAAGTTGAGTAGTTTTACCTAATTTTATAATAGACTTGGTCGGCATTACTGGGAAAGCCCACAAAACGTCATATCCACCATATGCCATGGGGGAAAACAATTCATTAGAATGAACGCGTGTAGACCTTGTTAGACACTTTATCTTTACTCTTTGTAATGATTACAATTGATTTTTGCTTGGTGAAGTCCCGAAAAGTTGCGTTCTGCACCTCTAGTAAGTTAAAAAACCCTTATCTGAAGTTTTATACTGCCAAATTCTGAAAGCCTGTGCAATACGTCCATTACAATTAAACATCTGCACTACATGATGATGTATTATTGTAAAGATTAAAAAAGAGATTTAATTAATTGCAATGGCAAAAGTTTGTTGAACAAAACGCCAATAAAGTCATAATTGTCATGGGACTCAATGTTTTCCACAATGAGCGATCACATATCCACATAAAGCGTGAGGTTATTAATGTACAACACATTCAGAAGTCTTCTTTATTTCATGATGGGAAGGGCTGGGCTCAAGCTGATAGTCACATTATATGTGCGACACTTGTACATTTTCTTGTCTAAATGCAGCTGCTCCCTCAAATATTACACAATATAATAGCTAGGCTACTTCATAAATCACACAGACTTTTGATGAAGACGGTTGCTATAAAAAAGTAAATGAAAAACTTTGCTATTGTCAGTAATTCTAATAATATTGTGACACTGACATGTCAACTCCAAATATCAATTTCATAGCACAAGACACATTTTAAAACGTTAAATGTATGTCATATACATACTTTTAATCCATTAAATTCAGGAACACTGAATTAACGTCTTCATGGAAAGATTTATGAAGTAGGCATGTCATACCCATATGGGGGTCGGCGGAGCAGGCCGGAGTGTTTTGATGAGAAAATGACACCTGGCCATTGATTCTGTTGGGTTGTTTATCAGTCACAGATACTGTACAGACAATCTGACCCAATATGGCTCAGTTTTTCTATATATCTTACTCTGTCGAGCGGCAAAAGTGATTCTACACAGGCTATACTGGGTTAACCCCATGCATTTACATTGTGGGCGAATGGACTGTTGCTCCGCCCCCATGCCACGCCCCCAGCTATGACACGACACCGACCAAGTCTATTATACACAGCATTATAATATTATTTTGAAATACATTTTTACAGGGGCGCCGCTAGCAATTTTGGGCCCTATGAAAAAATTTGATGTTGGGCCCTCTACCACAGCTACCTAGCTATCCAAGATCATCTCAGGGGGCCCCAAAAGTGTGTGGGCCCTTAGAATCGTCCTAACTTTCCCCCCCTTAGCTGCGCCCCTGCATTTTTATATTATTATTATTATTTAAAATTATTATTGCACCTGGTTCAGAAAAAAACTCTTGTAATAAAGTAGCAGTGGCTGGGACAGATTTTAAGTATCACCTCAAGATGCAATCTAATCCTGTTTACATGGAATAAGCCGCTCGCGAGCAGGTTTGAGTTTACGGAGCTGTTGCTTTGACAGCAAGTCCAGGATGAGCGTCGAAGAACCAAACAATCCAAGATCATGCCAAATCATCAACAATCAGATCCAGCTGAGTTAGCCACGTACGGAGAACGGTGTTGTGTCGGGTAGATTGGGGGAAAACGCCCCCCTTAAGGAAAATGTGACATTACAGTGAAACAAAACATAAATGTGACTAGAATTGCCATCCCGGTTTTGAGTGACTATGGCAGGAGTTATTCACCAAATATTAAAATTGCTCAGCCTTCATAATTAATTAGTATTTTGACTGAAAATATGTTTGTACAAAGGGGGCGTTTTGCCCCAGCGGTGGGGTAAAATGCCCCCTTTCTTACCAACCAGTTTGCTTCATAGATCAACAGCAAAATTAGCAGACTAGTTTTTAATCTCTAAAAGTAAAAGGCAAGTAATGTATCAACATGTATAGGCCTATTAATATTTATTTGAGGAATGTCCAACAGAGGTTGAGATTTCTAAGCCTTTATGGGGTTGATAATTGATGTATTTGTTCACCACTATCACCAAACAGAAAACCCTAAATAAATATTAAACTTATACATTTTTATATTTATGTAGTGTAATATAATATATATTCAATAAATGCATTAAAAGCCACTATGTTTTATCATTGGGTCACCTAACCACCTTCCATCAGTGAGCTAACTGTGCTATCAAGCTAGCCTAATGCTCACTTGAGGTAATTTTTATTTTATTTTGTTCAAATATTTTGATTTTACCACCTAGTTATACTGCATTAAGTGTCAAACAAAGGATTTGATAAGACAGAAATATGTTATAAAAGTAATTATGATAGAAACTATGCCCTCTGGGGGGCGTTTTAGCTATGACTTTTAAAAAATATAATTAAATATTTAAAAAACTTTAAAAATATAATTAGCCTATATTCCTTATAAATAACAACATATCCTCTCAAACTACAGACTTCACTATTCATCTATCATACATCACGGTGATATCCTGCAGAACAATATTCTCTTAAACCAGGGTTCCCCAAACTACGGCCCGCCCCCACATTTGGACCGGCCCTCTGAACCAGAGTCCTGCACGGGCGGGTACCCGACGGGTGATCCGCGAATATTGCTGAAACGGGTGAAAAAAACATCCTAACTGTGTCGGGTGCGGGTCGGACAAGGGACAAACACGGGTCTAAACACTGGTTTTAAACAGTAACGTGTTAACGAATATATATAAAAATATATGCATGCATATTGTAGATGTGTTCCTTAAAAATATATGCATATTTTTAGGAACACATCTACAAAAATATGCCTGTATTTCAAGTTGATAAAATAATTTCACATCCATATCAGTTTATTTTTATCTCCCAGAAGAATCACAACCGCACGCGCAATCTGCCTGCAGTGCAGTTGTCAAGATGGATCCTGAGGAGTTGAAGAAAAGATAGCCGCAAATGTGGAACTTCATCGCTGAGGAAGCACGCAGATAACTGTGGTAACAAACCAAGCACACGCAGTTCTATCGAACAGTATTTTTGAATAGGGGACAGAACTGAATGTGCCTCGTAGATATGGGGCCTGTTCTTCGTACGTTGCTTATTACATCTGAGATGATTTGACAGATCCCAGATCTTTTAATCGTGATAACTGATCTCTGGCTAATTTGGTTCTTCAAACGAATTTGCGGATTGGATTAAAATATCTGGATTAAATGATCTAAGATCACTGCGCGTTCTTGTGTTCCCTGAAGAGGGCAGATACATCGATACTCGAAACCACGATCAGCAATGCAGCGATTGGCTGGCGTCAAGACAGCAACGTAATTACATCTTATAATTATAAAAAGCCACATGGCAAAAAACTTGACAAATTATACAATAAAAACCCCACGAATTTCTGGACCTTTGTAAGGAAACAGCTAAACCACCAAACCAACATAAAAGTTGTAATAGATCAATGATAAATGTTTTTTGTTTTTTTAAACATGATTACCAATTATTTATATTCACGATTTTATACAGTATTTGTGCACCCTTTACATTTTTATTTCAATTTTGTAATTTAATTTTTAATTCAATTTGGAGCAGATTTGTAACGTGACAGTATTCAAGTTTCTTAAGGGTCAAGATCAAATTATCTGCATCTCTTGCGCTGCATCAAGCCACTCCCATATTATCTGTGATCACTTAAATTAATGCACGGCTCATATTAACTGTACAACATGTGTGTAAACCTCCAATAAAATTATAAAGTAATTATTCCATCACAAATAAATCGCTCAGTCAAGTGTCTATATTATTATATACAACATTATAATATTATATACATTCTCATATACATATACAATATAACATTTTTATATTATAATTATTATTTAAAATTATTATTATTGCCCCTGGTTCAGTAATGAACTCTTGTAATAAAGTAGCAGTGGCTGAGACAGATTTTAAGTATCTCCTCAAGATGTGATCTAATCCTGTTTACATGAAATAAGCCGCTCATGAGCAGGTTTAAGTTTACGGACCTGTTACTATGACAACAAGTCCAGGATGAGCTTCGAAGAACCAAACAATCCGAGATCATGTCAAATCGTCAACAATCAAATCCAGCTAACTGAGTTAACGACGTACGAAGAACGGGCCCATGGACACATAACCATGTTTGACAGCTCAGAAGTTGTCCTTGAGTTAATGGTCGTGTAATAACTTCTGTATGCTGGCAATAAACATTTTTGAAAGTGTGTCTATAATGTTATGCTGAACATTAGGTTTTTAGTTTAATAAATACATTTAAAATCATAATAAAATCTCCACAATAATACTGCTAGTCACTCCGGCCCATGTCATTTGACCAACCCGGCCCCCCATTAAAGAAAGGAAAAATGATGTGGCCCATACAGAAAAAAGTTTGGGGACCCCTGTCTTAAACACTTGTTTACTAATATCTGAAAATTATAGCGCTTGTCACGTAATCCTCTTCTCTTCAAATACGTCGCTGGTGTCAGCTTCTCCAGGGAGATTTGTTTATCCCCGTTGTCAAATGTAGTGCATAGCAACAGTGAAAATGTATCTTGACTCCCTCTAGTGGTTATTGCTGTAATATGATAAATCATCTGAGTCATTTTGCCTGATTGATTACAGGCTTTCAGATAAATAGGTAAAGACACAGAGCAAACAATGAGCGAATAACCTATGCTCTTCACCAACTGTGCATTGTTTTGAAAATGTGAACTGTTGCAGTTAATGTTTAACATTGTAACTTTAATTATCTTTTCGAAATAATCTATGAAACAGGTTGCGATTTGAGGAGCGTGCACTAATATTTTCAGTTCCATTTGTTTGCGTCATCTCAAGACCACGCCCACAACAAGAATATATTATGAATATTCATGCAAGGGTGTAACTTTGGTTTGAGAAGTCGGGGGACACAAAATGGGGAAAAATGTTTTCGATTTGAATCCCATTTCCTCCATTTACATACAGTTAGGGACTATGGTGATACAAAATCCAGGAAATAATTAAGTTTTTTATAATGATAAATTCTGCCAAAAAGAATAATAGGCTACTATGTATAAGAAAAAGATGTCTTACTTTATTTATTGTTGAATAGCCAAGACTTGAGAGAATAATTTTATAAAGTCAAAAACTTTCACTAAAAATGTTCATGTTTTGTGTGTGAATATAATTTAAATAATGTGAAACACAATTTCCACTGTTAAACAAACTTTTATTTCAAACTAACATTACAAACTACATTTGTCAGAGACACATCCACCAAACCGCAGGTACACAAGATTATTTGTTACACAAGATGCAAAATTAAAACACAATCTCACAAACATAAAAACAAACATGTAACTTTAATATAAAGATATTTTTTCATTGTCCTCCATCTATCAATTCAATCCCATTTCTCCATATACTAACTATTCAACCTTCTATACTGTCCTGTCTCCTCACATATCAGAACCAAACACATGCTTCCTGGTTGCCATGGTTGGGTTCAGCATCCTGCCTGCCTACCTGCACTTCTTCTTCGCTTGCGCCTGTTCAATGTCTCACCTATGAAATATGAAAATGTGCTAGCCTGTTTCTGACATGACATAATTAAAATTAACAGAGGTGGAAAGTAACGAATTACATTTACGCGTTACTGTAATTGAGTAGTTTTTCTGCGTACTTCTACTTTTTTAAGTAGATTTAAAAATATGTAATTTTACTTTTACTTAAGTATGTTTTGTTTGAAGTATTGTACTTCGCTACATTTTAAACCACATCCGTTACTGAGTAAAAAATAAATAATACAAAGGGGGGAAAACGCGAACAGAAATGACTGCATTGAATTGAAGGCGGGAGAACGAACGCACAAAAATCACAAAAAGATGGAGACAGACGGACAAGACAGACGTCAGACCCAGCTGAAAGCGAAACGCCGTCGTGAACCCCTGGATAGTATGGAAAAACTTTGGATATATACAAAAAATAGCCGGGTGTTGTCCTGGAGGATATCAAATTAGCAAAAAAATGTTGATGCAAAGGAGGAAACACATAGAACATGTTCGGGAACACCATCCCTCTGTGAGGATAAAGGTACGTTTATAACTTAAGGCCGAATGTTTTCTGTGATGCAGAGGGAATCAGTATTATACAGTATTATACAGTATTACGCAGATGTCACGTAAAACACGCAAACTGATGGATGAATGAATACATCGACAGTAGAGCTGTACAATAAATCAAATCGCGACATGGTCTGTGAATATTAAAGCTCAAAACACTGCTATATGAATATATGATCTGCTTGTTCTGTCTCTGTGTGAATGAGCAGCTCCGTTTCATCTACTAGCCTACATACTTAAGTAGCCTACGCGATGCTTGTGGTGTTTAACGTCTCAAAAAACATATTTGGGCATGAACATACAGTATGAACATTTCCAGAGCTGATCTGAGACCCCCTAATAAACATTTTCATCATTTTATTTGATTAAAAGCCATTATCAAATACACTCTGAAACAGATCTTCCCTGAAATAATAGGTCCTCACTAAAACCCGTCAAAATAAACGGTTTATCTAGATGAAATTGTGACAGAAATATATTACTATTGTAGGCCTATAGAATACTTGTCAAAATAATAATAATAACAATAATAATATTAAATAATTTAAAAATTATTTAAGAATATATTTTTAAATCCATGGTTTAATTTAGTAAAACAGCACTGCTTTGCCCAAAAAAATTAAAGGATAAGTATTTGATTACCACCGTTTTGGTAATATATTTGTCAGTCCTTCCAGAAAAATGCGGCTTTTTTTTGTGATTGTTGCGGGCAAAAATCCTTGATTATGCGGCACGTTTTCTTAAAAAATGCGATGAAAAAGGCGGGATATTTATGCAATTTTATGCGATAAAATTGCGGGAACTTGCAAAAACTGCGGTTTGATGAGAAAGAGAAAAAAAGCACTACATCACAGAAAGTGCTGGAATATTTAAGTTCTCATCTTGTTTTATTGAAGACCTTAATAATGGCTCAAATTTACAAAACATTTAGTCAATCAAGTTCTGTAGCTTTACAAAAGGAATATGCTACAACTTCTGAAAAAATTAATAAATAACTTCCTGTTTTACAGATGTCGCTATACAAAACAGACATTTGAGTGCTTCCAATGCACAAAGTGCAATCTCTTAAAGGGTTAGTTCACCTAAAAATGAAAATTCTGTCATTAATGACTTCCCTTTATGTTGTTGGACACAAATTAAGATATTTTAGTTGAATTCCGATGGCTCAGAAAGGCCTCCATTGGCACAATGTACACTCTCAAGACCCATAAAAGCTAGCCTACTAAAGACGTCGTTACAAAGTCCATCTCACTACAGTGGTTCTACAATAACTTTATGAAGCGACGATAATAGTTATTGTGTGCAAAAAAAACTAAATAACGACTTATATAGTGATGACTGATTTCAAAACACAGCATCATGATGCTATGAATCATCGAGTCGATTCATGATTCGGATCGCGTGTCAAACTGCTGAAATACGTGACTTTGGCGATCCAACCCGCTGAATCGACTCATTGATTCATAACGCTTCAAACCGCTGAATCAACTCATTGATTCATAACGCTTCAAACCGCTGAATCGACTCATTGATTCATAACGCTTCAAAGCTTCATGATGCTGTGTTTTGAAATCAGTCAGCACACAGGGAAACTGCTTTGCTCTTTTGCTGTTATTTTTGTTGGCCAATGGGAGTTTGTGCTTCATCATGGTTTCACCGGTATCTATGGTTTCTCCACGGGGTTTGAAGCTTTTCGATGACGTTCGCGTCGGGTAATCACGTCACTTCAAAACGTTCCCATGGCAATAGGCGGAAATGGCGGCTCTTGTGTGAAGTAAACGAAAAATTTTCAACTTTCTGCTAATATATATGACTTTTTTTGCAACGAAAATGCGGGGATTATGAAATCATGATAGCCCCGCATATTTTGCACGCGGAAATAGGCAATTTATGCGGCGAAAGTGCGGCGTATTTGAAAAAATGCGGCCCCCGCATGAATATGCAGACTTTGGCTGATTATGCGTTAAATCACGCGATCGCATAATCGCGTTTTTCTGGAGGGACTGATTTGTATTAAATCATAAAAAGAAAAATTTCTTAGGACTCTATTATTCTTAAAGTTGTTAATCTAATTCATAATAATTTATTAGACATGTTTTATTGAAATTTTAATAAAAAAGTTAAAAAAAAAAAAAATGGTTTCAAGTTTGTTATAATAAAGCATTTGTTCAACCAAAAAAAAAAAAATCAGTTCCCATTCAGTCGGTCACGTTCGACGTACGTCGGACGTACGGACGAATTGGGATCACTTCTGGGAGCCCCTATCAGCTTCGAGCTATCTAGAACCGGCCAATGAACAATTGGCGTGCGAGATTTGCATCTCGCGCTCCGCCCCGCACCGCGGGTATAAACAGGAAGCGAGAGCGAATGCACGCTGTCATTCACTTCGGAGCCAAACGGCAATCGAAGACCACTCAATATTGAGTTCGCTGCTATCAGCAATACAACAAAAAAGAGTTTGAAAAGAACCGGAGAAGAGGAGAAACGCGTGTTGGAGAGACGGCACATTCCAGCGGGATCGCGGAAGACTCATCTGCTGCCTCTGTGGTACAGAGAAAACTGCTGTTTTCACAGCAACAAATTTCTGTTGGTCTGGTCTGAGCGTTTTCCTGTTTTGAGTACAGGCACGGGCTGCACTACAATCCCGTGCGCTGTCGCGTTTCCCCCTGAGTGCTTCAGCACAGAGCGTTTCCTCACAAAAGAGTACACGGGTGACGCTGCGTCTTTTTCAAGATGTCATTCCACCCGTGCGTTTCTGGATGCGGTCGTTCCCTGGCGCCTACTGACGGTCACAATCGCTGTCTCACGTGTTTGGGCAAACAGCACGCTGAGGCGGCGTTTGTGGATGACTCATGTTCCCACTGCGGGAACCTGACCATCGCGGAACTAAGATCGAGACTCTCCTACCTCCGGGCTGGGGGAGTCCCCTTACCCATCCCACGAACCAGGTCTGCCCCTAACCCGGGTGGACCTGCTTCTTTGGATGGCCAGGGTGATCTGAGGATCACGTTTAGGGCAAACCCGCCGAGTGAAACTCCGCAGGCCCCTATTCCCTCGGTTCCGCAGCCGGTAGAGCTCCCGAGAGAACCCGCTGGACCCTCCCACGGGAGACCAGTGGTGTCTTTCGGAGCTCCGGTGGACGAGCAGATGTCGATCGCTGCATCGGAGGGGGAGTTTCAGTCCTCGGAGGATGAAGGGTCAGCTGTACTGCCTCCCTCTGGGAGAGTGGCAACGGCTGCCCCGGACCCCGAGATGACTGCTATGCTTGCCCGGGCCGCCGAAAGGGTTGGGCTCGTGTGGAACCCTCCACCGTGTCCCGAACCCTCTAGGTTGGATGATTGGTTCCTCGGGGCGGCTCGCGCTGGTTCTCAGCGTCCCGCCCCGACACCTTTCTTCCCGGAGGTGCATGAGGAGCTCACGAGGTCGTGGACGGCACCTTTTTCTGCCAGAAACCGGCCGAGTGACTCCTCCCCCCTCACTACCCTCGACGGCGGGCCAGCCAAGGGTTACGTGGGGATCCCGCCAGTGGAGCGCGCCGTCGCGATGCAACTGTGTCCGGCGACCGCCTCTAACTGGCGCGGTGACCCACGTCTCCCGTCCCGGGCCTGTAAGTTCTCTTCCGGTCTGACCGGGAAGGCTTACAAGGCCTGCGGGCAGGCTGCGTCCGCCTTGCATGGCATGGCGCTGCTTCAGGTCCACCAGGCCCAAGCGCTCCTTGACATGCACGAGAGTAGGCCTGACCCAGAGCTCCTCCGGGAGCTCCGGACGGCGACGGACCTCGCCCTCCGGGCGACGAAAGTCACCGCCCGTTCCATTGGTCAGGCGATGTCCACACTTGTGGTCCAGGAGCGCCATCTCTGGCTTAACCTGGCTGATATGAGGGAGGCCGATAAATATCGGTTCCTGGACTCCCCCATCTCGTCAGCTGGGTTATTCGGTGACGCGGTCGAGAGCTTTGCCCAGCAGTTCTCGGCCGCCCAGAAGCAGACGGAGGCGATCAAACACATCCTGCCCCGGCGGCCCGCTGCTGCCCCTACACCGCCGCCGGCGGCAGCGCCTCCGGCTACTCATCGCCGAGGACGTCCACCCGCCGCCGCCTCCGCCCCCGCCAAAGCCCCGCAGCAGCCTAACACCGGCCGTCGGCGTGGGGCCGGTCGTGGGAAGGACGTCCAGCCCGCTCAGGCCGCTGCCAAGCCAGGTGGCAAGCGCCGTCGCAAGCGACCCTGAGACGGGCCGCCCAGAGATGGAGGAAACTGCTCTGAGGGAGATGGCTGCAGCACCACTCCCTCCCCCGGAGGAGGGCCGGGGGAGAATCTTTTGTTTTTCTGTTCCGTCGCTGGCCCCAGTGCCAGCGGCACCCAAAACTTCAATAAAAGAGCAGTTTCCAATATCTCTGGGTGCCAAGAGAGCGCGCTTGGCGGTGGTCGACGCTCCCATGCCTCGCCACCCTCAAGTACCTCTCCCTTCGCCAGCAGGGGACGCCGGCTGTCGGGACGCACACAAGCAGCCTCCCCACACTCGCACGTCCCCTCCGCGGATGCAGGTAAGTGTTGCACAGCACACTCAGATCCCGCTTCGGGCCGCTCCCATGCCGTCCGAGCCGGATCCCTGCGTTCCGCCTCGCTGCCCCGCTGCGGGTACGTCTGTGGTGCCGATGATCCCCCTTGCTCGGAGTCTGGGAACCTGGCTAGCGCTTCCCAGCCCGTCTCGGTGGCTCATCCGTACCATCAGACTCGGCTATGCGATTCAGTTCGCCCGGCGTCCCCCCAAGTTCGGGGGCGTTCACTTCACGACTGTAGTGGAGGCGAACGCCCCCGTGCTCAGGGCGGAGATCGCTGTCCTACTGGCGAAGGACGCGATAGAGCCGGTCCCTCAAGCCGATATGAGGTCCGGGTTCTACAGCCCGTACTTCATTGTACCCAAGAAAGGCGGCGGGTTACGACCGATCTTGGACCTGCGATTCCTGAACCGGTCCCTTCACAGGCTGCCGTTCACGATGTTAACGCAGAAGCGCATCTTCAGGTGCATCCGTCCCCGAGATTGGTTTGCAGCGATCGACCTGAAGGACGCGTACTTTCATGTCTCGATTCTCCCTCGACACCGGCCCTTTCTGCGCTTCGCGTTTGAGGGACGGGCATATCAGTACCGCGTCTTACCCTTCGGCCTGTCCCTGTCGCCCCGCGTCTTTACGAAGGTTGCGGAGGCGGCCATTGCTCCCATGAGAGAGCATGGTGTTCGCATTCTCAACTACCTCGACGACTGGCTGATCCTTGCCCAGTCGCGGGAGCAGTTGTGCGAACACAGGGACAAGGTGCTCAGGCACCTCAGCCAGTTGGGACTTCGGGTCAACTGGGAGAAGAGCAAACTCTGTCCCACACAGAGGATCTCTTTTCTCGGTATGGAGATAGACTCGGTCGCCATGACAGCGCGCCTCACCGAGGAGCGCGTCCAGTCAGTGTTGAACTGCTTGAATTCGTTCAGAGGCAGGACAGCGGTACCACTGAAACATTTTCAGAGGCTCCTGGGGCATATGGCATCCGCAGCCGCAGTAACGCCGCTCGGATTGCTTCATATGAGACCGCTTCAACGCTGGCTACACGATCGAGTCCCGAGATGGGCGTGGCACAGCGGTTCCCTCCGCGTCCAAGTGACTCCGAGGTGCCGCCAAACCTTCGGCCCGTGGTCGGACCCTTTGTTTCTCCGGGCGGGAGTTCCCCTAGAACAAGTGTCCAGGCACTCCGTTGTCTCCACGGATGCCTCATCCCCGGGTTGGGGTGCCACGTACAACGGGCTTGCAGTTTCGGGTCTGTGGACGGGGCCTCAACTGCAATGGCATATCAATTGCCTCGAGTTGTTAGCAGTTCGTCTTGCACTCAGCCGCTTCAAAGGGCCGCTCAGAGGCAAGCACGTTCTGGTCCGGACGGACAACACTGCGGCCGTAGCGTACATCAACAAACAAGGTGGTCTACGCTCCCGTCGCATGTCGCAACTCGCCCGCCATCTCCTCTTATGGAGTCAGAAGCATCTGAGGTCGCTTCGTGCTGTTCACATTCCGGGCCTGCTCAATCGTGCGGCCGACGAGCTGTCACGTCAGCAGGTACTTCCGGGAGAATGGCGACTCCATCCCCAGGCGGTCCAGCTAATCTGGAGTCATTTCGGGGCCGCACAGGTAGACCTGTTTGCCTCCCCAGAGACGACCCACTGTCAGTGGTTTTATTCCTTGACCGAGGGAACCCTCGGGTCGGATGCCCTGGCCCACAGCTGACCCCGGGAAGAACGCAAGTATGCGTTTCCCCCAGTGAGCCTTCTTGCGCAGACACTGTGCAAAGTCAGGGAGGACGAGGAACAGGTCCTGTTGGTTGCTCCGTATTGGCCCGACCGGACTTGGTTCCCGGAACTGGTGCTCCTCGCGACAGCACCTCCCTGGCCCATTCCTCTGAGACAGGACCTCCTGACTCAGAGACGGGGCACCCTATGGCACCCGCGTCCAGACCTCTGGAAACTCCATGTTTGGTCCCTGGACGGGACGCGGAGGTTCTAGGTGACCTACCGCAAGCGGTAGTTGACACCATCACTTCCGCTAGAGCCCCCTCTACGAGGCGCCTCTATGCGTTGAAGTGGAACCTGTTCGTCGATTGGTGCTCTTCTCGCCGAGAAGACCCCCGAAGATGTACGATCGCTTCTGTGCTTACCTTTCTACAGGATGGGTTGGAGCGAAGGCTGTCTCCCTCCACCCTCAAAGTTTATGTCGCCGCTATCGCCGCTAATCATGAGTTCGTAGATGGGAAATCTCTAGGTAAGCACGATCTGATCGTCAGGTTCCTTAGGGGAGCGAGGAGATTAAATCCGCCTCGTCCTCCCTCCATACCCTCTTGGGACTTAGCTCTGGTGCTAACTGCACTACAGAGAGAACCCTTTGAGCCTCTGCAGTCAGCTGAGTTGAAAATATTGTCGTTAAAGACTATACTCCTGATTGCGTTGGCCTCCATCAAGAGGGTAGGGGACCTGCAGGCATTTTCGGTCGACGAATCGTGCCTGGAATTCGGGCCCGGTAACTCTCATGTGATCATGAGACCCCGGCCTGGATACGTGCCCAAGGTTCCCACTACTCCCTTCCGGGACCAAGTGGTGAGCCTGCAAGCGCTGCCTTCGGAGGAGGCAGACCCAGCCCTAGCTTTTCTCTGTCCCGTCCGTGCTCTCCGGACTTACGTGGATAGAACGCAAAGCTTCAGGACCTCAGAGCAGCTCTTCGTCTGTTACGGAGGACAGCAGAAGGGAAAGGCTGTCTCCAAGCAGAGGATGGCCCACTGGATAGTGGATGCCATCGTTTTGGCTTATGAGTCCCAAGACGTGCCCTGCCCGCTCGGGTTAAGAGCCCACTCCACTAGGGGTGTTGCCTCTTCCTGGGCGCTGGCTTGTGGCGCCTCGCTGACAGATATTTGTAGAGCTGCGGGCTGGGCGACACCTAACACGTTCGCTAGATTCTATAGCCTCCGTGTAGAGCCGGTCTCTTCCTGTGTGCTCACTTCCCATAGTCAGTAACACCGAAGTACCCGTTCTAGTGTCGGCTTGCTGCGCCATTCCCTCCCCTATGGTAGACGGATGCGTGCGCTTATTCTGCTCCAGTCGAGTTCCCCGGAACGGCAAACCCTGTTGAGTCCTCCGCAACCTGCGGCAGTCGGACGTGGCGGAGCGTTCGACGCCAGGTCTAACACTCGTATGCATTGGTGGAACTTGTGTTAGGCTGGGTTCCATATGTAGTGACCCCCACGGCGGTCCCATATGTGTATTCTTCCACGATACGGCTCCCTACGGCGAGCCCGTGTCTTTCCCTCGGCAGAGTGTCCTCTGCCGTTCCAGGTACGTGTTGTTCCCCCTCCACTAAATTGGCCGGGGCCACCCCTGGGACTTCCGTATGTTGTGCTACCCACGGCCAGCCCATACGTGTATTCTCCACATGTTAACTCCCTCTGGGCATGATGTGGCTTCCGCAGCTGCCTTCACAGGCACGCTTTCCCAGCGTTATCCAATACAGTCAGCTGAATGGGTCTTGCGGAACAGCAGCTTGGACTCTCCCTGCGTGAATTCCCGCCCGCATCAGATCGGGGTCTGAGGGGCTCATCGCTGGGCGCTGGAAGTGGTAGTAACTATGGCGTTTTCCATAAGGGATCCCAATTCGTCGGTACGTCCGACGTACGTCGAACGTGACCGACTGAATGGGAACGTCTCGGTTACGTATGGTAACCCACGTTCCCTGAAGGAGGGAACGGAGACGTACGTCCCGTCGCCACAGTTGCTGTACCATCACTGCAGGTTGAGCCGCTACGTTTGGCTCCTCAGTGAAAAACAGCGTGCATTCGCTCTCGCTTCCTGTTTATACCCGCGGTGCGGGGCGGAGCGCGAGATGCAAATCTCGCACGCCAATTGTTCATTGGCCGGTTCTAGATAGCTCGAAGCTGATAGGGGCTCCCAGAAGTGATCCCAATTCATCGGTACGTCCGACGTACGTCTCCGTTCCCTCCTTCAGGGAACGTGGGTTACCATACGTAACCGAGACGTTTTCATTAATTTAATGCCATTTTAACTGGTGATAATAATAACCGTAATTTAATAATACAGTTTATTTATTAAATAATTAATACCGTGATGCTGTGAAACTGATGTTTTCATATCGTGAAAATCTCATTATATTACAACCCTACATGGGAGAGTCCCCCACCCCGCTGTTAAAAAACTAACTTAGTAACTTTTACTCTGAGTACATTTTAAATAAACTACTTTTTACTTTTACTTGAGTACATTTTTAGACAAGTACTTTTACTTCTACTTAAGTAAAATTTCATTGAAGTAATAGTACTTTTACTTGAGTAGAATATTTTGTTACTCTTTCCACCTCTGAAAATTAATTACCTGACCCTTTACACAGCACATACCTGCAACTCTGAGCTACTTCTCCCTGTCTCACCCTCCCTGTCTTTAAGCAGCTTCACCTCATCTGTTCTCTGATATGAAAGCATGGCATAAAAAAATAAACAAAAATTTATCACAACTGAAACTATATTATAACAGTCAACAGAAAAATATCAGGGCCTGATTCTGTTTCTCTCCCACCACACAAGTGAGCAGGTAAATAATATGAAACCACACCCATGTGATGATGTGACCATGTTAAAAAAATATTCTAAACAAATAACAACACGCAATTTGGCTCCTACAAGAAGAACATTTAATTTGATAATATTCAAACTGTATTCACTATTTATCATGTACACTTCTTCCCTTTTATCACCAACAAATCAAAATCACCTGGCCTTTCACACAGCACATAACCTGTAACGTTGTGCTGCTACTGCTTTTCCCTGTCTCACCCTCTCTGTTCTGAAGCAGCTCCACCTCATCTGTGCTCTGATATGAAAACAACTGAGTTATGATCATATTGAGTCCACATAGCCAGAAAAGAGTCTCTGGATGTACATTTTAAAAACTGGGTGTGCCACATTCATTTTCAGATTAATGTGTAAAAAAAACCATGACTGCATATCAATAACTTTACAGACTAGACTGGGCTGATGTGTAAAACTATACTCAGGCTCACCACATAACCATAACACTATATAAAATATAGGCTAACTCAGGCTAGCTCGACATTAAGCCTTTTCTTTGAACAAGTAAATCAATTTTTTTACAAATTAACTTCCATTTTAAATGAACAAATAACTGTTATTGTAAGTGAACAATAATAACGCAAGTTTAGAAAAACATTTGTTATTAAGACTTATTTTATTTCTGCATCTGAGTATGAGTTGAGTAGCCTATAACAGCAGCCAGAGTCTGCTTGTCA
Source organism: Gobio gobio (assembly GCF_949357685.1). Lineage (NCBI taxonomy): Eukaryota > Metazoa > Chordata > Actinopteri > Cypriniformes > Gobionidae > Gobio > Gobio gobio. The sequence goes on along the minus strand of NC_137112.1, from coordinate 2,551,194 downwards.
TACATTGCTGACAGAAAACGCTGCTGTTTAAAGTGGACACAGAATGTTCTAGGCAACATTAAAATGTTTAGGTTAGCTAGCTAACGGTCTGAAGTTACCTAGAAACAGTGTATGTTAAAGGGTTAGTTCACCCAAAAATGAAAATTCTGTCATTAATTACTTACCCTCATGTCGTTCGACACCCGTAAGACCTCCGTTCATCTTCGGAACAGAAATTAAGATATTTTAGTGTAAATCTGATGCTCTGAAAGGCCTCCATTGGCACAATGGCACTTTACACTCTCAAGACCCTTAAAAGACACTAAAGACGTCGTTATAAAGTCCATCTCACTACAGCGGCTCTACAATAACTTTATTAATCGGCGAGAATAGTTTTTGTGTGCAAAAATCCCTAAATAACGACTTATATAGTGATGACGATTTCAAAACACTGCATCATGAAGCTTCGAAGCGTTATGAATCAGTGAGTCGATTCAGCGGTTTGAATCGCCAAATTTCAGCGGTTTGACACGCGATCCGAATCATGATTCGACTCACTGATTCATAATGCTTCGAAGCTTCATGATGCCGTGTTTTGAAATCGTCATCACTATGCAAGTCGTTATTTAGGGTTTTTTTGCGCACAAAAACTATTCTCGTTGCTTCATAAAGTTATTGTAGAACCGCTGTAGTGAGATGGACTTTGTAACTTTAGTCTTTAGTGTCTTTTAAGGGTCTTGAGAGTGAAAAGTGCCATTGTGTCAATGGAGGACTTTCAGAGCATCAGCTTTACACTAAAATATCTTCATTTGTGTCTGAAGATGAACGGAGGTCTGACGGGTGTCCAACCACATGAGGGTAAGTAATTAATGACAGAATTTTCATTTTTGGGTGAACTTACCCTTTAACGTTAGCTCATCAACAGGTGTAGACCATAGACTGTACAAAAATAAGTAGACAGACATTTTGATTACCCTGACCTGAGCTAATTTACTGAATCAACCAACTCACATCTCCTTTCTTTTTTTCATCATCCATGAAGACATTAAAGTCATCTGTTGCTGGCGTTTCATGACTGACTGCGATACGGCTGCTCAGTAGAACTTTCAGTGCGCTTACACTATAGAGTGTGCACGAGACGTCCCTGCCTGTACGCGGACGCGTGCATCGACACAGACAGGCAGGATGTCTGCTCCTCCGTGACGATGACGGCGCGCGGTTAAAAAAAAATAATAACGAACTAATTTGAAAGGGGGGGGGGGGGGGGGGGGGGGGCACGAACGGGATTTTGAAAAGTGGGGGGGACATGTCCCCCCTGTCCCCATAGGAAATTACGCCCGTGTATTCATGTATACTCCATCCACTGGAACAGTTTTTCACAGGAACTGAATATTACTCAACAACTGACCCCAGGACTGATATACAGCGAACAGTTGTGTTTGATAACCAGGAAAAAATATAACCTCGACAAACAATCTCCACTACAATTAGAGAATTTAGAAAATACAATGAAAAATGCAAAGCTTTTCAAATATGGGAATCATTTAATATGTGTCAGAAGCAGAGGTGGGTAGTAACAAATTACATTTACTTCGTTACATTTACTTGAGTAAATTTTTTGGGTAACTTGTACTTTTAGAGTAGATTTAAAGATGGGTACTTTTACTTTTACTCAAGTAAATTTCTTGTGAAAAAACTGTACTTTTAGTTACATTCAGTGGCGTTCCTCCGTTACTGTCAAATGGTAATAATTATATTATATATTTTAAAATAAGTTAATATGACTTTCGCAAGTCTCGCGAAACGTTGGAGAGGCTTCTTCGCGAGAGGTGGCTATACGCATCACCCGCTTATAATTAGCGCGCGTTTAGTCGGAAGATGATGGCCGAAGCAGAGGAAGATGTGTGTGAGCTACGGGAGGCAGATCACCCGTGGCCTAATGTTCAGTCTATGATTTCACTCCAAGATATAGAATAGTTTCATAATGCAATGCATGCTGTGTGCACCAAAACCCACCCTGAAAAGAACATGTAGCGGTAAGTGTCACAATGATGCCTATATTTGAACACTATTAATGGTCCTTTGGTAACTATGGGACATTTTCCCTTATTGTAATACTATTTCACACACTGTCCGAGTGTTTTCCTCATATGCGCTCTTGTGCAAGCAATGACAAATCGTTTGAATCCTCCAAACAATACACGTCCACGAACAAACGTTCACATCTTCACATTTACATATCCTTTTCTTCACAAAACGAAACTAATTGAATAGCCTAATGTGACGTCTTGCATTTATACACAAATCCGGACAGACACTGAAGTGTAGAAAATACATACAAATAAAAACGGTATTGTATTTTATTCCTACCTAAAGAATAGCCTATAGCCTATACTTATAAAAATATAAGAACAAAGTATGTTTTAAGAAGAGCTCTAGTTAGCCCAGCACACCATTAATTTACACTGTTTAACCATTAATCACACACACACACACACACACACACATTACATATATATATATATATATATATATATATATATATATATATATATATATATAGGTTCATTAGTTTACATTAGTTAACATGAACTAATAATGAACTGCACTTATAAAGCATTTATTTATCTTTGTTAATTTCAACATTTACTAATGCATTATTCAAATATTGTTAACATTAGTTAATGCACTGTGAACTAACATGAATAAACCATGAACAGCTGGATTTTTATGAACTAACATTAACAAAGATTAACTAATGCTGAACAGAGGTCTTCATCTGACGAGTCTTCATCTGACGAGTCTTCATCTGACGAGTCTTCATCTGACGAGTCTTCATCTGATTCACTGTCAGAGGATTAGATTAGATTAGATTAGATTAGATTAGATTAGATTCAACTTTATTGTCATTACACAAGTACAAGTACAAGGCAACGAAATGCAGTTTAGGTCTAACCAGAAGTGCAATAGCAGCAAGTGCAGGATATACAACGTTTGCATAAGTGCAGGACATGAATATGTACTGAGTATATATAAATATATCTATAAATAGAGAGATGGTTATTACTATAAACAGAATTTACAGGTGAATATGTACTATGAATATAATATAATATACAGATGGCTATTACTATAAACAGAATTTTACAGATAGAGGTATAGAATGATCTGTTAGGCTAAAATGAGGAATATGGCAGTGGATATAAAAACAATATAAAAACAATATAAAAAAAAGATATAAAAAGTCTGTGATATAAAAACAACTAAATAAATATACACACACACACACACAAACACACACACACTCACACTTGTGCCGACCCAGTGTTAAAACCATAGACTTATGTCTAAATATGGACGTAGTGTCCGTGACGTCACCCATAGGATCTGATGAGCCGTTCTGAAGCGCAAAGTATGGACGAGATGGCCGTCGCCATCTTGGCAGCGCGTCATCGCTCGTCACTCCCGGATAACAGAAAATGGGCAAAAAGGCGGGACGTGGGCGGAGCTTAAGTGACGTGATGACTAACAGACAGCAGATAAATGGCTATCCACCTGTCACTCGAAGTGGCCACGCCCTTAATTATGCAGAACTTTAATGCTTTATATAATGTAAACGAATGAGTTATAAAAACATTCCCCCCCTCACAGTCGTCATGAAGGGCAACATTAGCCGTACAGACCAAAAGCACAGTTTGTACCAGACTGTAAACATGTTTTATTCTGCTGTAAAGTTGGCCATTTTAACATGAGCTCAGTGAGATTCTGCTCCTTCTGGAGCCTCTAGTGGCCAGTCCATGAACTGCAGTTTAAGGCACTTTTGTATCGGCTTCAAGAGAAACTGTGGGAGGAGCCGCTTGGTTAAAACGAACGTGCAAAGACTAAATGCCCTTTACATAAATAAAGGGAAAACAACAATGTCAAACGATTTTAAAGTTGGAGGAGTTTTTCGGCACTTCCACCTACATCATGTGACCTTTCTGACATGTGTTTCTTCTTCAGTGAAAAGAAATGAAGTTTTTTGAGGAAAACATTCCAGGATTTTTCTCCTCATAATGGACTTCAATGGGAACCAACGGCTGAAGGTCCAAATCAATGCAGTTTCAGAGGAAGAGCTTCAGAGGCTCTGACCAATCACAGAGGAATAGAGTCTGATCTAGACAAACCATCAGACACATTTACAACAAAATACACATTTATACACTTGAATAAATGCTGGACTTCGGTGTTGTTCTTCTTCACGGTGTATGATGTCATTACGTCGGAAAGGTCACGTGATGTAGGTGGAAGTGCCGACCCAGTGTTAAAACTAACGTGCAAAGACTAAATCAAACGCCCTTTACAAAAATAAAGGTGAAACAACGATGTTTTAAAGCTGGAGGAGAACATGAGATGGAGTTTTTCGGCACTGGGTCGGCACTTCCACCTACATCATGTGACCTCTCCGACGTGATGACATCATACACCGTGAAGATTAAAATTTGTAATCGATTGACAGCCCTAATTAAAATCTAACTAAACACATGCTTTTAAAAGATTGCCATATACACAAAACCATATTCATTCAAATATAACATGTTTCTTTATGCTCATAGAATGGCTCATGAAAGGCCCGTGTGAACACATGCACAAGACTTCACTGAATCTTTACACAAGTGTTTCTGAGGAAATGGACTGCAAGAAAATCAGCAGGTGTGTGTGGAGACGGTCAACTTACGGTCGCAACTCCTCCATGGAAAAGCCCCCAGCATTCAGAGAGATTCTCAGATATATTTTCTCATGAAATCTCCCATGTTGGTATGAACACTTTGTCCTGTTTGTAGCAAATAACACAGAGATGTGCTGATATATTTTATGAGGAGTATCTTTTACAGTACAGTATATATATATACATGTGTGTGTGTGTGTGTGTGTGTGTCCACAAAGGTAGTAATACCAGCTAATTTTGCCCTTGTTTTGTTGTCCACGAGGAACCGAGCTCATAAATCACACAGAATGATTCAGTGATGGGCAGGTTTAGAGTTAGGGGTCAGGAAACTGTATTTGTGACTTTTGTTGTGATGTTCATTTTGTGTCAGGTGTTTGGGAACTGCTTTAGGCTATAAAAGCAATTGTTTAATTAAACGGCACCAGAATACAGGAAATGATGGAAGCTTGTTTTCCGCCACAAAATATTTAAAAAAAAAAAGATAATTGAGCTTTTTACTCAGAATTGCATGATATAAAGTCGCAATCAGTTTTTTAATTTTTTTATTCTGTGTCAGAAACATAGGAAGTAGCATGTACATTTCCTGAAGAAAATGTGAGTGGTGCTTGCCGTGGCAAAACTCGGCACCCGGTTCTACTGTGATGCAAAAAAGCCAAGCAACATGTCTGTACGATATTGTGGAGCTGAGATATGGCTTCTTTATGTTGCAATACGGTTGCTAGGGTGCTCTAAATGGTTGCTAGGGTGCTCTGGTTGCTAGGGTGTGGCTATACAGTCAATGAGGTGATATTTAAAGACTATTGGCCAGTCTGAGTCAAAAGAGCCCAACTCTGTATTTCTACAATGCTCTGGTGCTGAGATATGGCTCGTTAATGTTGATATATGGTTGCTAGGGTGCTGTAACTGCTAACACAATTAGCATAAAGCTAACATGTTTTTAAGATGTTAACACGATTAGTATATAGCTAGCATGTTGCTAGCATTATGCTAACATGATTAGCATATTGCTAGCATTATGCTAACATGATTAACATTTTGCTAGCATAATGATAACATGATTAGCATGTTGCTAGCATGATGTTAACATGATTAGCATGTTGCTAGCATAATGTTAACACGATTAACATGTTAACATGATGTTAACACGATTAGCATTTAGCTAGCATGTTTTTAAGAAGATGCTAACACGATTAACATATAGCTAACATAATTAACATGATGTTAGCATTATGTTAGAATGAGTTAACACGATTAGCATGATGTTAACATTATTATTAGCATGTTGTTAGCATTATGCTAACACAATTAGCATTTTACTAGCATTAATGCAAACATGATTAGCATGTTGCTAGCATGATGTTAACACAATTAGCATGATGTTAGCATTATTAGCTAACACAATTAGCATGTTGCTAGCACACACTCACACTCTCACACACACACACACACACACGCTTTTATATCTTCTGCTTTTGTATGTCAGTGGGAAATCAAACAATATCAAATATATTAATGTCACATCATGATTAACTGATCGCTGTTCCTCTAAATTATGAGCAAACACATCAAAATAAAACTGAGATGAGATATTTATAAACCTTAAAGCAATACTAACCTTTCAATTGTCAGTTCACAGTCTGGCCTTGTGTGTGACTTCTGCAAAAGCCTGAATCCATCCTCTGATACATCTCTACACTTTATCCTACAGTATGAACATATTCACACATTTATACAGTCAACTCATGTTTGCATTGTTTACACTGTATTAACATTTACAGGCATTCTGTGCAATATCTTGAGTGACAGAATTCTGTTCCACTGTGTAATATTGCACTTATGAATGGACATAAATCTGATGAGGGCCGATGTATTTCTGACCAGTCCTTTGTTTAGTTAAAGTCATTTCTTCTTTGTTACCTTAGCATGAGATAATATGAGCATGAGATAATATGAGCATGCACGAGTGATTTCATGAGATCATGTCGTACCTGAGTTCTCTTAGACTGGGGCAGTTTTCACTGAGAGAGATCATTTGAGTAACACGACACTCAGCCAGACTCCACACACTCAGAAACATCTTCTTCAGTCCAGGCACAGATTGGAGGGGAAATATTGGCATATCTCCGTTCCCATCATTCATTTCTGTCCAAGCTTGAATTTCTTGAAAGACATTTGTCCAGTCAAAGTGAATTATACTGGACTGTGGAAACGTGACAGTGACTCCACTCATATTGGGTCTGAATCCACCGGTTCTGTCTGTCTCTATACGGACGCTAAAAAGCAATTAAGGACAGAGTTAGTAGTTTATATCACAATTCTCTGGCACCAGCTATTATTGCATCACTACCAGTAAAAAATAGAGAGATTAATTGAGCAGCTTAATACTTACTTTATATGTATTTAATTACATATAATATTATATGATATATGATATGTAATAATAATATAATATAGGCCTAATATATGTAATTTATATTTAAATGTAGAATCATGAAAATTTAAATTATGCTTGAAAAGGGGATTTTTCTTTACCTGGACAGATCTTTACTGATTGACAGAACAGCTGATATAATATTAAAATATCTTCTGTAAAGACAGACACAGAACAACACAAATATAAAAGTCAAAAACAAACATTGAAGGGATTTGTGCATGTGAGTCTGGTATAATAAAGAAATGACCTCTATGAGTTAGTGTTCATTTAATCTGCTTTTTATTTCTTTATTTAGTCGAGTTTTATTCTTTAGGGGATTTTAGTTTAGTTATAGTCAATGAAAACTGTAAAATGGTTAAACTGATAATCAGAATGTATTGATCTTATAATCAGGATTACTGATAATGACTGCTGTCCTTTGAGAGATTTCTGTTTACATTCAATCTGAATTATTGCACTTTTACTCGAGCACGAATCAAGAGAATGGCATTATTTTACCCAATAGTTTCCTGATTTATAATATCGCTCGACATTAAAACACACCTCAAATGTTAGCCTTCATTTATATTTTCAACAAAACCTCATTTACAGCTTGAGAGAGAAAACTGGTGCTTCATTTGTCACTGACACTGCAAATGAGGAGAATCTCCAAAGATTAAATTATGCATTTTTCTTTACCCAAAAAGGTTAAGGACATCAGGTTTGTTGATTTCAACTCTGCAAAGGCATAAAGAGAAAAACAGTCTCTGAGATATTAAAGTGAGAAACAGAAACCAATGAAAGAGCATTGTGTGTGTGAGCCTACATTACCTCTGTGAGCTCAGTGTCCGTCCTCTCAAGACAGCATTAACTACAGCAGCCATATCAGAATATGATTCTGCTCTCAACCTTTAAAATCAGATCAAATATCATCAGTTATGAAGACTATATTTCATGTTGATATTATAGAGCTCATGTAGCCCTGCCCCTTTCAGCGCTCAGTGTGTTCTGTCTTCCGGTTTTCAGTTCTACAGACAATAGAAAATCTAAAGATGCTGCACGCTTGTTTGACTGGAGAATAAAGTCTATATACAAACAACAATCCTGGAATCTGAAGAATGAAGTCAGATAAATAAATAAAACATCATCCTTTAAAAGATTAGTTCACTTCAAAATGAACATCTCCTGATGATTTCCTCACTCCATCTCATCCAAGATGTTCATGTATTTCTTTCTTCAGTGAAAAAGAAATTAAGTTTTTTGAGGAAAACATTCCAGGATTTTTCTCCACATAATGGACTTCAATGGGAACCAACGGAGATGGGGTGAGGAAATGATCTGGAGATGTTCATTTTGAAGTGAACTAATCCTTTAACAGCTTTTTTTCTGATTTAGGTTGAAAATGTCAAAAGTGGGAAGGTTCAGTCACGATCAGAGTTATTGGCACCTCTGGTAAATATGATCAAAGATGGCTGTGAAAATAAATTTTTAAATTTTTTTTATCCTTTTGATCTTTCATTAAAAATAATCACAAAAATCGAACCTTTCGTTGAAGTAAAAGAATTGAAAGTGGGGTAAATCTCATTATGAAATAAATGCTTTTCTCTAAAACATGTTGGCCATAATTATTGGCACCTTTTATTAAACACTGTTTGCTGTTTGCCTGATGAGTTTGGAGATCAGAGATCATTCCTCCTCACAGAATCTCTCAGACCCTTCAGATTCCAGCTCTTCTCTTCAGTTCTCTATAGGGTTCAGCTCAGGGACTGGGACGGCCTTCATTCTGTGCTCAGTCACACATTTCTGTGTTGATTTTGATGTTTTATCTGCTGTGTTTGCTAGAATCCATGATGCCATGTGTCTGAACAAGAAGTCCGGGACCTCCAACAAAAAAATAGGCTTCAGCATTAAAGATCCAGCGGTGTATTTAACCGAGGGCATGGGGTCTTTATATCCCATCTGGTGTGTTTTCTGCCCAAAAGCTCTTGTTTTAGTGTCATGTGACCACAGAAGCAGGTCCGTCTGAAGCTCCAGTCGTGTCTGAGCTGAATATGCTGGAGTTTCTGGATGAGCGAGGAGGATTGTTCTTCAAACCCTCCCGAACACCATGAGCTGATGTAGGAGCTGTTTGGTCATTATTTTAGTCTTTCTGACCCCAAGACTCAACTAATCTCTGCACTTCCCCATCTGTGACCCTGTGAGAGAGTTTGTCCTCCTCTCGTGCATTAGGACGACACACACACACACACACACACACACACACACACACACATGTCCTCTTCCGAATTCAGAACATCTTTAGTTGATTGAACTTCTGAATTATTGCCCTGATGGTGGAAATGGGGATTCTTTACAGACACTTTCTATATTGTGAAGCTCAACACTCGTCAGCTGCACATCAGAACTATATTCTGTGGTTTTGCTCATTGTGATGATGATGTGTTTCCTCATATTTATACTCCTGTGGGACAGGAAGTCATGGCTGGACAGTTTCATGCTCATAGTCACCCTGGTGTGCTAAAAAATGCAAATTAATGGGAATATACTTCAGAGATATTTTACTTAAAAATTCTAGGGGTGCCAATAATAATGGCCAATGTGTTTTGGAGAAAAGCATTTATTTCATAATGAGATTTCCCCCGACTTTCCATTCTTTTACTTCAATGAAAGGTTTGATTTTTGCGATTATTTTGAATGAAAGATCAAAAGGATAAACAATTTTCACAGCCATCTTTGATCATATTTACCAGAGGTGTCAATAACCTCAACTGATCACAGTGGGTATAAAAGTCTACACCCCCTGTAACAATTACAGATTTTTTTGTTAAAGCACTTAAAATCATGTCAGATGTTTTTCCAACTTTGATGCACTATTGAAACAAACAACAACATTCAAAACTAACAAATATAAAAGTCTTAAACACCTGATTGTAAAAGTGTGCACACTCACACTTGTTAGAAACACATTTATCTTTTAATACAGCAGACAGTCTTTATGAGTAAGAGTCTGTCAACTTAGCACAACTTGATTTGTCCATTTTTCTCTTGCAAAAAATGGTCAGTCATGCTGGGACAGGAAGGGGCCGTCCTCAAACTGTTCCCACAAACTTGGGAGCATGAAATTGTCCAAAATATCTTGGTGAAGCATTAAGAGTTCCTTTCACTGGAACTAAGGGGCCAAGACCAACCCCTGAAAAACAACCCCATCCCATAATCCCCCCTCCACCAAACTTTACACTTGGCACAATGCAGTCAGGCAAGTCCCGTTCTCCTGGCAACCGACAAACCCAGACTCGTCCATTGGATTGTCAGACAGAGAAGCGTGATTGGTTATTCAGAGAACACGTCTCCACTGCTCTAGAGTCCAGTGGCGGCGCACTTTACCCCACTGCATCCTACGCTTTGCAATATTTAGTAGTGAGGAAATGTCCCGAATGGACTTATTGCACAGGTGGAAACCGATCACGGCCCCACGCTTGAGTTCTCTGAGCTCCTGAGAGCGGCCCATTCTCTCACTAATGTGTGTAGAAGCGTCTGCAGGCCTAGTGCTTGATTTATACACCTGTGGCCATGAAGGGATTGAACACCTGAACTCAGTGATTTGGAGGGGCGGCACAATACTTTTGGCAATATAGTGTAGTAACACGCTCATTTTAAAAAGGTGCCCCCCCCCTCCCCTTAAGTTTCCTTTTGTTTGTTTCATACATTCACAATTAAAGGTGGAAAAGATCTGATATGATTTTACTTATGTACATTTTTTTACATCACAAAAAGCAGCAATTTTTAAAGGGATTTGTCGACTTATTACACCTACTTTTTGAGTTCACTGAGGGTTTGTTTTGGATACTTACTCTAATTCCTCAAACTTGTGGAGTACAGGCAGGATCACAGCCAGTTTTTCAGATGATAAACCCCAGTCATCGAGACTCAGTTTTTTCATGCTCTGACAGCACTGACCGCAGTACAGCAGCGCCCAGCAGTCTATTATTCTTAGAGGTGTAAACTTAACCAAAACTTCACTCTTTTTGTTCAGAACTTCTTTCACAAAGCTTTCTTCATGGAGCTCAAAGAGATGATGAAGAATCTCGAGAGAATTCCTGCGTTGGAAGAGCCAGTCTTTCAGAATCTTCTGTGTGTTTGGATGAACACACACACCGTGTTTCCTCTTAAGTGTGTGTCTAACTTCCTCATTCATTAGACCGAAAAGAAACTTCACCACAGCTGCAAATTGTCCCTTCAAACACACGTTTGTGAATTTCTCCTCAAACTCGTTTCCATCCAGTGAGACGTAATACAGAGCAGTGAAGAACTCCTGAAAGCTGAGATGCATGAAACTGAACATCATCTCCTGGTGGACTCTCCTCTTAAAGAGGAACTTACTCAGGAACGGACTGCCAGCAGGGTCTGCAACCGTTTCCTTAACCATCTTCTCATCCAACAAGACTTGCTGTTCCAGCATCCCTTTCTCTGCCAGCTGACCCAGACTCCTCAGCAGGGCCGGGACGGACTGACTCAAACCCTGGCAGTGATGCTCCAGTAGAGTGGACACAAAGTCAGCGTAGATGGAGGTTGTGGTTTCAAGGCCGCTTGTTAAATCAGAATCGTCTCTGGATCTCTCTCGCATAACCGTGCAGATGATCCAGCAGATAACAGGGATGGAGCAGGCGGTGATGAGGGTTTCATTTGCCTTCACATACTCATAAGCCTTCCTGAACAATTCCTCATTCCGGAAGAATCTCTGGAAGTACTTCTCAACCCCTTCACTTGAAAACCCCATGATCTCAGTGAATCTCTGAGGTGCTTTGAGCAGTTTACTCAGTGTGTCTGTAGCTGTAGATCTGGTGGTGACCAGCAGGAAGGACTCTGGCAGGATTCGACCCCTCAAAAGGGCACAAAGAGTGACCTCAGGTGGGGCTCTTTTATTCAGGGCAGTGTGTGGAGACTTGGGATGATCATCCTGAGTGAGTCTCAGCTCGTCAAATCCGTCAACGATGAAAAGCATCTTCTCTGGCGTCTCCTGTAAAACCTGTGAGATCTGATCTGATGTTAAACTGCAGCTGTAGCTCAAGATCTCCTCCAAACTCTTTTCTCCAGACATGCGATTTATTTCCTTACACTTTAAGTGGAACACGATATTGAACCGCTGTTTGTAGAGGTCACCAGATGCCCAGTCCATCATGATCTTCTGCACAGTGAAGGATTTCCCGTTCCCAGAGTTCCCCTGCAGTATAACAGCTCTAGGGATGATGTTGTGGTTATCTGGATCGAACAGATCATTCAGATGGACAGATTGATCACTGCTCCTGGAGCTGGAGCGAGGGCTGAATCTGCGGTTATCTGGATCGAACAGACGGCTCAGATGGACAGATTGATCACTGCTCCTGGAGCTGCAGCGAGGGCTGAATCTGCGGTTATCTGGATCGAACAGACGGCTCAGATGGACAGATTGATCACTGCTCCTGAAGCGGATGTCTTCTTCTCTCTCTTTCTGATCTCTGTGGCTCTGAATGATCAGGGGCTCTGTGAAGCGCTCAGACAGCAGCACCTGTTCACCAGGCAGTGAGTTATACTCGCTCACATACTGATACTCACTGCAGATCAGCTCCTTATATTTGTCAATCACTGAGCTGATATCTGTAGAAATGATCAATGCACAAAGAGTTAGTGGATTTTAGACATTCTGATTAGTAAGAAATGTCAGACCAGGAGGTAAATACTAAGGTAACATATTACTATAAAATCCTGAGGTCACCTGAGGTTTGTGTTTGTGTGCGAAGCCCAGAAACACCTGGAGAACATTAGAGACAATTCATAATGAAACATTTACACATTTCATATATGCATAGAGTACCGGTCAGAATTTTGAAAGAAGTCTCTCATGCTCACCAAGACTGCATTTGATCAAATATACAGAAAAAAACAGTAATATTGTGAAATTTTATTGCAATCTAAAATAGTATTTTAAAGGGTTAGTTTCTGCCAGTCTCGTGTTAATCTTGACTTGGTCGGTGTCGTGTCATAGCTGGGGGTGTGGCGTGGAGGCGTAATCGGCATGGGGGGGGGGGGGGCAATCCATTCCCCAACACTGGAAATGCATGCCATTAACCCAGTATAGCCTATATAGAAAAACTGAGACGGATTGTCCGTACAGTCAGGGGCGGACTGGGGCAAAAAAAGTGGCCCTGGACTTTCTGACACAAAGCGGCCCATAACAACCGGTCCGCAACACGTCAAGTCAAGTTACCTTCATTTATATAGCGCTTTTATACAACACAGCATGCTTCAATGCAGCTTAACAGTGATAATAGGAAATTAATTTTGCTTTTGAAGAAAAGTTTTTCATCTTTATTTGCCAGCAGCCATATCACCCTGTAGCCCAATACTGGTTTCCCACTGAAGCTAAGCAGGGCTGAGCCTGGTCAGTACCTGGATGGGAGACCAACTTGGAAAACTAGTTGGCTTCTGCTGAAAGAGGTGTTAGTGAGGCCAGCAGGGGGCGCTCACCCTGTGGTCTGTGTGGGTCCTACACCACAGTATAGTGATGGGGACACTATACTGTCACAAGCACCGTCCTTCGGATGAGACGTTAAACCGAGGTTGACTCTCTGTGGTCATTAAAAAAAACAAAAACAGGATGTCCTTCGATAAAGAGTAGGGGTGTAACCCCAGCATCCTGGCCAAATTTGCCAATTGGCCCCTGTCGATACGTTGCGACACCCCTCCCCCACCTGGGACAGTCAGATCACCTTTCTTTGTTCCTCACCCCCAAATATCCACCCCTCATCAACCGTGTGAAGCCATCAGTGAAGACCATCAAGGTGTGGCCTGCGGGGGTTGATTCCACACTCCAGGAAAGGTTTCTACACACAGACTGGAGTGGGTTTGCTTCTCAAGCCACCAGTGGCGCTCACACGGACATTGACTTCTACACCTCCTCTGTATTGGATCATATCAATACCACCATTGACAGTGTTACAACCCAGAAACAGATCACCACATACCCAAATCAGAAGCCATGGATGAACAGGGAAGTGCGACTCCTGCTGAAGTCACGCAATACTGCCTTCAGATCAGGAGATGCACAAGCCTACAGCACATCCAGAGCAAACCTGAAGAGGGGGATCAAAAAAGCCAAGCACTGCTACAAGCTAAAGATAGAGGGACACTTTTCCAACTCTGACCCTCGACGCATGTGGCAGGGCATTCAGGCCATCAGTGACTACAAACCCACCCACTCCACCCCCGCAGCCACTGATGTCAACTTCCTGAACGAGCTAAATCACTTTTATGCTCGCTTTGAAAGAGACAACAGAGAAACTGCCACCAAGTTCAAACCCTCAGCTGACCCACCAATCACACTCTCCTCCACAGATGTCTGCAAGTCACTGAGCCGGATCAGCGCGCACAAGGCTGCTGGACCAGACAACATCCCTGGTCGTGTTCTCAGGGCATGTGCGGAGCAGCTCGCTGGGGGTTTTACAGACATTTTCAACATGTCTCTTGCCCAAGCAGCTGTACCATCATGCTTTAAACGCACTTCCATTGTGCCAGTGCCGAAACACTCTAACCCGAGGTGCCCTAATGACTACCGCCCTGTAGCACTCACACCCATCGTTATGAAGTGCTTTGAGCGGCTGGTCCTGGAACACCTAAAAGACTCCGGCAATAGGAGCACAGAGGATGCCGTTTCCATGGCCCTGCACTCTGTGCTCACTCACCTGGACAATAAGAACACTTACGCACGCATGCTGTTTGTTGACTTCAGCTCAGCATTCAACACTGTCATCCCAACCAAGTTAATAGCCAAACTTGGAGACCTGGGCATCAACACCTCAATGTGTAACTGGATTTTGGATTTCCTAACTGACAGACCCCAGAATGTTCGATCAGGATTCACCTGCTCCACATCCATCACTCTTAACACTGGTGTACCACAGGGCTGTGTGCTAAGCCCGTTTCTCTACTCCCTCTTCACCGCCGACTGCAAGCCTGTGTATGGATCTAATTCCATCGTCAAGTTTGCGGACGACACTACGGTGATTGGTCTCATCAGCAACAACGATGAGACTGCCTATAGGGAGGAGATCCAGCACCTGGCCACATGGTGCACCGAAAATAACCTGCTCCTCAACACCACCAAAACGAAGGAGCTCATCGTGGACTTCAGGAAGGAGTCAAGAGGCACACACGACACCATCCACATCAATGGAATGGCTGTTGAACCTGTCTCCAGTTTCAAGTTCCTGGGGATCCACATCTCGGCGGACATGTCGTGGACAACCAACACCTCCAGCCTGGTCAAGAAGGCTCACCAGTGCCTCTTCTTCGGCAGTGGCTCAGTGGTACATGTAGGTTGTCTACAAACCGGAAGGTTGGTGGTTCGATCCCCGGTTCCACCTGACCAAGTGTCGAGGTGTCCATGAGCAAGACACCTAACCCCAGCTGCTCCCGACGAGCTGGATGGCGCCTTGCATGGCTGACACCGCCGTCGGTGTGTGAATGGGTGAATGTGAGGCAATGTGTAAAGCGCTTTGGATGGCCATTGGTCTGTTAAAAGCGCTATATAAATGCAGTCCATTTACCATTCTTCCTGAGGACACTGAGGAAGAATCAGCTCTCCTCGGCTATCCTGGTGAACTTCTATCACTGCGCAATAGAAAACATCCTGACCAACTGTGTGGCAGTGTGGTATGGGAGCTGCTCTGTTGCGGAGCGCAAGTCACTGCAGCGGGTGGTGAAAACTGCCCAGCGCATCACAGGTACTCCCCTACCTGCCATCGAGCACATCCAGAGGAAACGCTGCCTGCATCGAGCTCGCAGCATCCTCAAGGACTCCTCTCACCCAGCCCACAGACTGTTTTCTCTCCTGCCCTCCGGCAGGCGTTTCAGGATCCTCCGGACCAGGACCAGCAGACTAAAGAACAGTTTTTTCCCCAGAGCTGTCTCTTTATTGAACTCAAACCCCCGTTGATCCACTCCCCTCATATACTGATAACTCTCCTACCTCACATCTTCCTTCACTTTGTTATTTGCACCACCGACTGTTTATTACAGTAACAACTGTTTACTTATGCATTTTGCACTACCATACCTTAACTGGATTATGCTCATTTGCACTGCCGACTGTTATTTACAGTACCAACTGTTTACATTTGCATTTTGCACCGTACTTTTAACTGTAAAATGTAACCACTTTCCACTGCACTTTTACACTTTTTTGGGATAGCTTCTGTCCATAATTTATTGCACTACCTTAATCCAATGCTATTTTCCTCATTTTAGCCTAACATATCATTGTATAACTCTATCTGTAAAATTCTGTTTATAGTAATAGCCATCTGTATATTATATTCATAGTACATATTCACCTGTAAATTCTGTTTATAGTAATAGCATCTGTATATTATATTCATAGTACATATTTACCTGTAAATTCTGTTTATAGTAATAGCCATCTGTATATTTATTCACTGTACATATTCACCTTTAAATTCAGTTCTGTTTATAGTAACAACCATCTCTCTATTTATACATATTTATATATACTCAGTACATATCCATGTCCTGCACTTATGCAATCATTGTATATCCTGGACTTGCTGCTATTGCACTTCTGGTTAGACCTAAACTGCATTTCGTTGCCTTGTACTTATACTTGTGTAATGACAATAAAGTTGAATCTAATCTAATATAATCTAATCTAATCTGTCCATCATGGCCTCCTAATCATCCCCATATACATAAACGATTGGCTTCATCATTGTCTCCTCTCCAACACTCAGCTGGTGTGTGGTGGATGTTCTGGTGCAATATGGCTGCCGTCGCATCATCCAGGTGGATTATTACAGTATATTATATTATTATAATTATATTGGTCCTGAAGGTTTTTTCAATGAAAAATACAGCATATTAGAATGATATCTGCAGGGTCATGTGACAAGTAATAATGATAAATTCAGCTTTGATCACAGGAATTAAAAAAAAAACATTTTACTATATATTCACAAAAGCTATTAGAAATTGTATTCACAGTTTTTACTGTATTTTTAATTAAATAAATTCAGCCTTCTCCTTTCAAAAACATTAGTCTTAATTATTAAAAGTCTTAATTATTTCAAACTGTTATTGCTTGTGTGTAAAATAATGCATGTGAACTAACTAGCAAATTATAGCCTATATTTATTTTAGTATATGACACGTTCCTTCACGGGACATACTTGAATATGAAAGTTGCCAGTTTTAGCATGTTTTAGTGAAAATAATATTTTGAGTTTTATTAATCATTTTCAAATGACTGATATTACTGAAGCCTAGAAACAGATACACAAACATTCACTCTGATATGCTGGAAACTGCTACATTAATGTTTCATTTTGCATTGTGTGTCGAATAACGTAAATGGCATTACAATCTGAGAAATTGTCGAAAAGGTCAGCAGTAGTTCGCATCATTTAATCGTAAACAGTCGTAAAATATTGCTGTATTGACTCCTCAAGTTCAGCTGTTTATCTCACCTCGGCTCAAATTCAAGCTGCTCGGATTCTGTGGACAATAAATCCCGCCTACATTTTGACATTGACGAGCGCTTTTACACCACTGAGTCTGATCAGGCAAAATCGAGTCGAGTTTTTCCCCTCAAGTGGGCCGTGTGGGCCATTCGTCGTCTGGGCTGACGGAAGGATATAGACTAGGCTACGTAAATTTACTATTATTCATTCTTCATATATATTTACGTAGAAATGGGCCGGCCCACTTTGTCCAGCGGCCCACCGGGAAAACGCCCGGTGCTCCCGATGGCCAGTCCGCCCCTGCGTACAGTATCTGTGACTGGAAAAACAACCCAACGCAATGGCCAAAGGTGTCATTTTCTTGTCAGAATGCTGCTCCCACAAATATTACTTGCCTACTTCATAAATCACCCAGTCTTTCGATGAAGTTTATTCAGTGTTCCTGAATTTAATGGATCTAGAGTATGTATTAGCCTACACACATTTAACGTTTTAAAATTATCATAAAACTTGTGCTATGAAATGTTTTTCTGAATATGCCGTGTGCAATGCAAAGGGCGTTTGTTCATGTATTTGTTTGGGCTAGAATAGAAACATGAAATGCGGCAAGTCTAATGTCAAACGTTAATTTACCGCAGTGCCACGTTTAACAAACATCTGTCAAAAGCCTACCATCCAGTGATATGATGAGCTGTTTGGCATAAATGACAGGTTTAGATAAAGTTTAGACATCCGTCAGTGTTCTGTTGCCTTGCATGCATGTGGCTTTATCTGTTTATTTTTTTGTTTTTCTTGTTAGTACAGCCATGCACGAATGAATTAATTCAGTAGTTGACATTTTTACAGTCTATGCATATAACCTGAACGAAGGTCGATGATGGACGCGCTCTTGCTCTCGCTCTGGGTGATGTGTGTGTGTGTGTGATGTCATACAGGGCTATACTCAAAAGAAAGCTTTTCGAAACTTTGTATTTGACACAGAAATACTCCATCATACGTTGAACTTGTGTTTTAAAACGTTATCATGAGAATCAACTCTTGAACTGTAAATAAAGCAGAATGCAGGAAATAGCCCCCCATTTAATATACTTACGTATATAATGAATTTAATATATTTAAATATCATTTATTATTCATTTATGATTTGTGAAGACTGGAGTAATGATAATGAATTCAGCTTTGATCACAGGAATAAATTAGATTTTAAGTTTTTTTAAATCTATTTTTATATTTATTTGACTAAATAAATGCAGCCTTGGTGAGCATAAGAGACTTTAAAAACATAAAAAAATAGTAATATTTCTAAACTTTTGACCAGCACTGTGTGTATATATATATATATCTTACCAGGTGTATTATGTGTGATGTGGACATCGCCTGTTATTGTACTGTTATAGAGCACAGGTGCGGTCACATGACCTCCACTCTGAGCTGTGGCGCTGACATACGGCCCATCGTCAGATCTCCCAGGAATCTCTAAAAATGAAATGGGGAAAAATGTTGACAATATAACACATTTTGATAGATCATAAATATGTTTCTGCTGTGTTTTTAGGCAAAAAATACCATCAAATTCACCACTTACTTAGTATTCACAAAATATGGAAGCCTAACTTGAGGAGCAGAGAAAAACTTTACATAACAAAACTAAAACTTAACAAGGTGATGAATAACATTCTAACATACTGTAGGTTCATTGTCGTTCGTTGTCTGGATTAGTCATGTTACAACTAAAATTAATATGTTTTTATTAAAACAAGTTTGACGTACTGTCACGACTCGGGTCCCGGCTCATTCTGTGCAAGAAAAGAAATACAACAATTAGACAATAAAACAGGAATATTTGATTAGTTATCTAAAATATTTTGACATTGACAAGTAGTGACAGACCAATGAGGCTCAGATAAACATACACACCTGGGCTGTGTTCCACTCCACTTTAAGACACACACTTGTGAACTTCTCTAACCCTGTAAGGCCCACTGTTGTAATATTACAACATCAAGTTTATTAAGTTTAAAACTAAAATAAACCTGCAGAAGTTTTATTTCTCTCTCTAAGACCACATTTACACAACTAATAGGTCCTGTTGTTCAGTCTTACAATGCCATTGGATGGAAGATTAGGGGAATAGGCCTGTTTACCTGGCCATGAACTTACAACCTGTGAACTTGACTTGAAGCACATCATGAAGTTTTACAGGACTGGATAAATCAACATTCAAGTAAGTAAAATGCCCCAAAATATTTTTTATGTGATTAGTAATATGTCTAGATCATGCAGATATTAAGGTACTGTTGAATAATTTAATTATATTAGATTTTGAGCTTGTAATGTCAATGTTGTAATTTTACAACACTGGGTGAAAGGGGTAGCAATATTTGCTTGTGCACCTTGCATATTACATGGATGAAATGCACTTCTTTGTCATATTTGTTACAATTTTGAGTTTTAATCAACATTTCATTATTAAATATGTTCAATTTGAATAAAGGAATAAAGTATTTCTTTGAGAATTTGAAAGTATTTGTGTAGTAATATTTTAAACTATGTCTTATAATTTATAAAACATACTTAACTGGTCGGCTGGTTGGTCCGTTTGATGGGCATGAGTGCTGTTTGGCGTGCTTGGGCCTCGTGCACACCGAGCACACGTTCATGGATGAGTCATGTTCTCACTGCGGGAACATGACCATCGCAACGTTGCGATCGAGACTCAGTGATCTCCGTAAAAGAAGGAGAGTCCCCTTTATCACATCACAATCTATCTCCTCCGCGAGAGGGGATACTTTGGCTGGTGGTCAGGGTGATCTGAGGGTGACGGTGTGGGCCAACCTGACGAACATTCCTCGGGACCCGTGGTGTTGCCAGATGATGGCGCTGGTGTTTCCCGTCCTGGGCCCAGTGTTTCATTTGGCGCGCCAACGGACGATTCCATGTCGATCACCGCATCACAAGGTGGGCTGGATTCCTCCGGAGATGATTCGGCTGTGCTGCCTCCCTTGGGAGTGCCAGCATTGCCCGAGTCAGATCCGGAGCTCACAGCTATGCTTTCCCGGGCAGCTGAGAGCCTTGGGCTTGTGTGGAACCCTCCACTATGTCCCGAGGTTGGATGATTGGTATCTGGGGGTGGCCCGTGCCGAAGGCGCCCGCCAACCCCCAACGCCCTTCTTCCCGGAAGTGCATGAAGAGGTGTTGAAATCGTGGAGGTCTCCCTTGACTTTTCGCGATAGCTCTGCCACGTCCGCCTTCACTGCCCTCGATGGCGACGCGGTGAAAGAGCGGTCCCCCCTGTTGAACGTTCTGTTGCGATGCAACTGTGTCCGCAGAGCGCTTCAACATGGCGTGGTGACACAAAGCACCCGTCCAAAGCTTGTAGGTTTACGTCTACCTTGGTGGCAAAGACTTGGACCTGAACCTGGCTGATATGCGAGAATCTGAGCGGACCCGGTTCCTCAATTCTCCCATTTCCCAGGCTGGGCTATTCGGCGTGGCGGTGGAGGATTTTGCCCAACAGTTCTTGGCCACTCAGAAGCAGACTGAGGCAATAAAACATATTCCCCTCCGGCGGCCAGCTGCTGCCTCCACCCAGACGCCGGCACAGAAGCCTCAGCCTGCTCCCTGCCGAGGCCGCCCCCCTGCGGCTCCCGCCCCTCCCACTCGGCCCCAGCAGCAGCCTTCACCCAGGCCGAAGCGAGGAGGACGTCGCAGGAAGGCAGCCCCGCCCGTCCCAGCCCCCCAGCCTGCTAAGAGGCAGTCCTGAGACGGGCCACTCGGAGGCAAACTCAGTTCTTTCCCAGGAGATGGTAACAGGACCACTCCTTCCCCCGGTGGAGGCCCGGGGGAGAATCCTTGGTTTTCCCCTTCTGCCGCTGGCCTCACGGCTATGTGATTCAGTTCGCACGGTCTCCGGGGAGTCCGCTATACCATGGTGGGTGGCAACGCCCCTGTCATTCGTGCGGAGATTGCCATTCTACTGGTGAAGGGTACGGTCAAGATCATCCCTCCAGCTGAGATGAAGTCCGGCTTCTACAGCCCATACTTCATTTTACCCAAGAAAAACGGTGGGTTATGACCGATCCTGGACCTGCGCATCTTGAACCGAACCCTTCACAGGCTTTCATTCAAGATGTTGAAAACCAAACGTATTTTCGAGTGCGTTCGTCCATCGGATTGGTTTGCAGCGATCAACCTTTCATGTCTCCATTCTTCCTCGACACAGACCGTTTCTACGGTTTGCCTTCGAGGGGTCGGCATAGTACACGGTTCTCCCATTCGGGTTAGCCCTGTCTCTTCGCATCTTCACGAATGTCATCGAGGCAGCCCTTATGTCACTCAGGCAACACGGGCTTTGCATCCTGAACTATCTAGAAATGGAATCTCCTCGTCACCTGGTGCTCTTCTCGGCGAGAAGACCCCAGGAAATGCCCGATCGGGTCCTTGCTCTCCATTCTTCCAAGAAGTGTTGGAGCGAAGGCTGT
The DNA here is from genome assembly GCF_949357685.1 of Gobio gobio. Classification (NCBI taxonomy): domain Eukaryota; kingdom Metazoa; phylum Chordata; class Actinopteri; order Cypriniformes; family Gobionidae; genus Gobio; species Gobio gobio. Next base: position 2,529,105 of record NC_137112.1, on the reverse strand, counting down.
CTCCCTCCACCCTGAAGGTTTATGTGGCCGCAATATCGGCTCACCACGACCTGGTGGACTCAAAAATGGTCGGACAGCATGACCTTAAATCCACCTCGCCCTCTTCAGACGCCCTCTTGGGACCTTGCAGTGGTTCTATCTGCCCTGCAGAGAGCTCCCTTTGAGCCCCTGCAATCCGTAGAGTTGAAGTTCCTTTCAATGAAATTGGCGCTCTTGATTGCCCTGGCTTCCATCAAGAGGGTAGGGGACCTGCAGGCATTCTCGGTTGACAAAGTGTGCCTGGAATTTGGGCCGGCTAATTCTCACGTGATCTTGAGATCCCAGCCTGGATACGTGCCCAAGGTTCCCACTACTCCTTTCAGAGATCAGGTGGTGAACCTGCAAGCGCTGCCTGTGGAGGAGGCAGACCCAGCCTTGGCACTGCTCTGTCCAGTATGCGCCCTTCGCGCTTACATAGACCGGACGCAGTGTTTCAGGACCTCAGACCAGCTCTTTGTCTGTTATGAAGGGCAGCAGAGAAGGAAGGCTCTCTCCAAGCAAAGGTTGTCTCACTGGATAGTGGATGCCATTGTCCTGATATATCAGGTTCAGGGCATGCCGTGCCCCCTTGGGGTAAGAGCACACTCGACCAGGAGCGTAGCTTCCTCTTGGGCTCTAGCACATAGCGCCTCGCTGACAGACATTTGTAGAGCTGAAGGCTGGGCGACACCCAACACACACACACAGATTTTATAATCTCCGAGTGGAGCCTGTGTCCTCTTGTGTACTCGCCCCAAGTGGCCAGTAACTGGACAGGCTCAGGTGTCATTGCTTGCTGCGCCATTCCACTCCACGGACTGGATGCATGCGCATTTTCAATCAGGTAGCTTCTCAATAAGCCCTGAGCTCCTCCAGCACTGATGATGTCGACACCAGAGTGCATGCCCGGTTGGTCAGCCCTCGTGTTTGGCTAGGTGCCTCAATGTGCATGGTTCCCCCGTTGGGCAACCCCCACATGTGTATTTCCACGGTAAGTCTCCTTGAGCACATGTCTTCCCCTGGCAAGACACCTAGCCACGCCTGGGGTTGAAATATTCCACCTGCGGCTGGATATGCGGTGGGGCGGGGTTGAGTTATGCAAATTCCGCAGACCCATGGTCCATGGGCTCGTTTTGTAGATCTCAAAGGTGATTGGCTTCTAAGCGAAACCCCCATTCCGTCAGAAACTGATGTAACGTCTCCATTCCCTTCCTTCAGGGAACGAGGGTTACATACTTAACCGAGACGTTTTCTTTTATGGGCTTTGTTTACCCAAATATCTGCTTCCTGCATGAGGGACAGGTGATAATGTTTAGGAACGTGGGGGGTAATATTGCTATTAGCATGATAGTAGAGGGCACAATAAGCTAGCTAGACTGTATTGTGTGAATTCTGTGGAATGTGTGAATTCTTTATATGTGTAAGTATCATTGGGATATGGAAAATAACCAGTTTTTTAAATTATTATTTCAGACTGCCACCAGCCAGGAAAGACCGTATTATCAATATTACCAATTATCATTATCAAGTGTATGATGTCATTGATGCCATCCAAAATGGGAACAGTGATTTTGAAATGGATTCCAATACAAGTTAAGAAGATTCATGTGGAGATGCCTGCTGGAAAAGTAAAATAAACAACCCATTGACCACCTGTCTGATGATAATGTAGACATCATGCCAACAAAATCATGTCACTCAAGAACACAGACCATGCCCCGTGACAGGTATCGCTGGCTGATAAAGGATTTTATCAGTCTCAACACTGATTTTTTCAGGTCAGGATATCACTAATGATGCCGAGCTTAATACACCATTGGAGTATTTCTGAAAGTTTGTGTCAGAAGATATGAGGAAAATAGAGGACGCTGCAGACACTGTAGTAAAGGCTACACCAACACACTTTGCAGCAAGTGCAATGTCCACCTCTGCTTTTCTGAGGACAAGAACTGCCTTTGGGACCATCATTACTGAATATGGCTAAATCACATAAATGCCAAAATTTTCATTCAGTTCATTATGTTTTGTAAATACAACCTGAACATATTTTTTTATAATAAATATTTTTTCATAAAACTATGACTTGTCCAATTATTAATATTGTGTGATTACTGGTGTATGCTACTGATATAATCATTACACCCTGCAAATTAACCCTTAGATGTTCTCTACATTTATTCAGACAGCGAGTGAAATCACTGAAATTCTGCTACCCAACAGGGCCAACGTTTTTTGTTTTTGTTTTTTTTTACAGTTTTTTTCTATATTTGGGCCTTACAGGGCTAAGCACTTCCCCTCGGGGGAATCCCTGCCGCCATTTTGATGTGTGTTCCACTTCGTGAAGTGGACGAAGGAAGTTTATATGGACAGACCCTTATTCCTTTAGCATTCATTGTATTCATTTAGTAGTTGTGTTAGTTATTCTTGTTTATCTTTTGTTAATAAAATCTATTTTATTACAATTGTGTCTTACTTCTGCTGATAATATAGAAAAGGCTCTACAAGTTAGAAATCTCACCAATCTTTCAGATAAATCAGCTGACCAACTCTCCCCACTTTACATTCAATCTAAAATGATTGACCACTCCTGTCTGGAGTGTTCTCATACAGCCACGGTAAAAGACCTTGACTAGTGTCCCAAACTAAGAGAGGGGGGATGTGGTCATCTGATGTACTCATAACCACACCTTAAGTGACAGGTGATCCAAAAATCACAACGTCAGCGGTGACGTGAGTACCAATCACTACCTTACTTAACGTCCTTGAATGGACGAAAGTGAAATTATTACACTTCTGTACATTATATTTTTTTTTTAGTTTTGAATAAATTAGCAAATATTTTAAACAAACCTCTTTCATGTTGTCATTATGGGGTATTGTTTGTAGAATTTTGAGAAAAATAATGAATTGAATCCGTATGGGAATAAGGCTGTAAACATAACAAAATGTGTAAGAAGTGAAGCGCTGAGTACTCCCCGGATGCTCTGTAGTACAGGACTGATATACAGCAAAGACTTTTGGTTGCTAACCAGGAAAAAAACGTCTCGGTTACGTATGTAACCTTAGTTCCCTGAGAACAGGGAACGAGACGCTGCGTCAGCTGACGCTACGGGGGAACGCCTCCAGCGTGACAGGTGTCTGAACTACTATCGAATCATGGCAATCCTATTGACTGGTGACAGCCTATGATGTCATCAAGGTGCGACCAGGAAGTATATAAGGGTGCCTTGCAAACATGTCACCGCTTTCCGTCTGAAGGGACTGTTTGGCAGACAGGCCCCGAGGCATGGCAATGAGATGCAGCATCTCGTTCCTGGTTCTCAGGGAACAAAGGTTACATACGTAACCGAGACGTTCCCTTTTGAAAGGGAACTCGCGCTGCATCAGCTGACACTACGGGGAACGATATACCCACGCCGCCATGCCGAGGGGAGTGCATGCCTACTGGCAGTGACAACTGTCAGAACAAGCTAATTCTAGTGAAATGCCTGAACCACTCCCCCTCTGGTCACACAAGGCTGTCAGAGACAGCATTCCCAACGGTCATAGCCCAAGCTATAAGCCTGAGTAGGAAACTTCGAACACTAGAGAAGTCCTACCCAGGACAAGAAGGGGCTCCTTTAAGGGAATGTGGCTGGGGGGCTCTAGGGCGCCCCAGCCAGCCACTAATGCCACCAGGGAGGCCTGGCCTGGTGCCGCTTCCGTGGGACACTTCGGCTGGGCCATACTTGTCTGTTTGAGAACAGAGCCTCTGGACACTTGCCTCCTGGGGAGGCATCTAGCCCAAATACTGCGAGCTGGCAGTGTCCTCCTCAGACTGGATCTCAGAGATGGGCATCCTGGAGAGCAATACTCAGCATAGCGCTTTCAACCCTTGCTAGCGAGGGAAGTTAATCTGCTAGATCCTAGGATCTACTGAGCTCTTATCTTTATAGAAACACTCAGGAGGCCAGATTGGCCTATAAGCCGATCTAATCGAGAGGCCTCATGAGGGGCCTAGGACCATCTGATCAGACCCCGGCAGCTACGGGCTCACAGACAGCCCTCAAAAAGAGGGGAGGTCAAAAAGGCTGCCTGGTAGGTAAACCAGGGTGTAGGCTGAATTCCCTCACTTGGGGACCAAGTAGCAGAAGCGACACTAGTTGCGCTAGGGTAAGACCATCCTCAGATGCTGCCGGCTAAGGGCCAGATCACTGATAGCAGGTCCCCACTAGCTGTCAGCGTTATGCCAGTTAACAGTTCTCGAACTGAGAACCCAACCCCTTAGGGAGGCCTAGTGAGGCCCATTATCTGATAGCAGCCGAGAATCCAAACTCAGAAACTCGCCTAAAGGGAGGCCTAGTGAAGGCCTACTATCTGATAGTCAAGCTACGCCAGTTAGCAGTGCGCCCTGACTCGGGAACTCACCCTCAGGGAGGCCTAGTGAGGCCAACTACCTAAAGGCAAGCTATGCTAGCTACCCAAGCATCCTGACTCGGGAACTCACCCTCAGCGAGGCCTAGTGAGGCCTACTACCTGATAGCAAGCTATGCTAGCTACCCGAGCATCCTGACTCAGGAACTTGCCCTCAAGGGAGGCCTAGTGAGGCCTACTACCTGATAGCGGGCCTGCAAGGAGGCCTGGTGCAGCCTGCTACCTGCTAGCGACTCGTGCTAACTGTTCCTCAAGTGACTACAGCCCAGGAACATGCCCTCAGGGAGGCCTGGTGAGGCCTGCTACCTCACGACAAGTCTTCAGGGAGGCATAGTGAGGCCTACTACCTGATAGAGGGCCTTCAGGGAGGCCTGGTGATGCCTACTACCTGCCAATAGCTAATGCTAACTGCCAAGTGACTGAAGCCCAGGAACGTGCCCTCAGGGGAGGCCTGGCAAGGCCTGCTACCCAATGGCAAACCTTCAGGGAGGCCTGGTGAGGCCTACTACCTGATAGTCCCACATGCCCGCTGCCAGAGGCATCCTGGTCCCGGGGCTCACCCCTAAGGAGGCCTGGTTTTATTGAGGCCTGCTTCCTGCAAGCAATTTATGCCTGCTATTAAGGTGGCTGGGGTCCAGGAACTCGCATCCGGGGGCGGCCTGGTGAGGCCTACTACCCGATAGCGAGCCTGTAGGGAGGCCTGAAGGGGCCTACTACCTGCTAGCAATCCATGCTGACTGCCACGGCGACTGGCGACTGGCGACCGGCGACCGGCGACCGGCGACCGGGAGCCCATCTTCAGGGAGGCCTGGTGGGGCCTACTACCTTATAGCAGGCCTGCAGGGATGGCTTCCTGGTGGCAGGCATGAAAAACTGGCTGCTATAACCCTGGACTGACAGTAGCTTCTCTGCTGGCTGACAAAAATAACATCCGACTACTAAGTAGGGTTATTAGTTGGGAATTCTGCTACTTGAAGCCGACATAGTTGGGAAGTAAAGACATCGCAATACACAAGGGGCCCATTTTGCAAGAGGCCTACCAAGGCTGACTACCTATCTAGGTTACAGCTATTAATCGCTAACCTCCCCAAACGTCGGGACTCGCTCGCAAGGAGGCCTGCTGGGGCCTACTACCTACCCTGAAGTCTACTGCCAATACTGCCCAAGCTGGCTGCTCACAGCCGACTGGTTCTTAATATGCCCCATCCTGGGGCTGATCCATCCCAGAGGCCTCCTGGGGCCTACTGTATGACGGCGCAGTCTTACCGGCAGTGCCTACAAGCTCTGGAACCTAATCACATTACCCACAGCAGAGTACTCGGCAAAAAACGCCCTGGACCCTCTAAACGGGGGGAGTACCACATACACCACCCATCTCCATGGAGGTCCTACTTTATTAGCGGCCTACCATTCTGTCCGAGGGTGTCAGCCATGGCAATGCTCTGGCTTCAAGGAAGCTTAGCGAAGTGCTGCTCAACCCGAGCCATGGGTGAGGCAGAATGATACAGAGCTAGGAGTGGGATACTCAAATCTACCCTGCCTTATCAGAAGAGTACTGAGTACTGCCTAGCAATACGCTACATACCCGCAGGAATGAGTGGTGCCTTCCCAGAGCTACTCACACATTTTTAAGGTAATGGGAGGTCTAAACCTGTTCTTAAACCACAGCAAGCAGAACGGCTCTTTCTATATATATATATATATATATATATATATATATATATATATATATATATATATATATATATATATATATATATATATATATATATATATATAAATATTTCTCTTGGTGGCTCTCTACTAGCAACACTAGCTCACCATGGAGCCCGAGCAACTGGTGTGTAATGATCATTCTAGCCACCTAACAGGGGAACTACAGGCCCTACAGAAATATCCAAAACGATCCATAGCGACCCCCGAAGCCCTCTACAGGGAGCATAAGTCTAAAAATATATTAATATTTTTCCCTCTTATAGGGGACTTAACCGCTCGCCGACGGCGCGCCATGATATCCACCCACAAGCTTCATTCACAATATGTATGCTTAGGTGCACCACTACCACGGGCCTGAGGAGGGTGCACTCACAGACCAGCCAGACGAGCCCTACAATATCATCATCATGGGCCCACCCAGGCCGGATGTAAGACGCGCCTGGGGGGATGATGAAGAAGAGGAGTGAGGGTCAATGTAATTCTTAGCTCACCCTCAGGGAGGAGACCCATCATCAACGCTGACTGCGTTTTGTGATACACAGCTCCTACTTCTCCCGGGAGTCCGTCTCTCTGCGCCCCACCCTCGACCGAGAGGGGCGCACGAGAAGCAATGCTGGCCCTCGGGCCCCGTCTCCGGTCCTCGGACCGTGACGCCGCCTGCCTGGGACCCGGATCTCAGTGGTATGCAGGTCCTCAGACGCTGCCGAATGCGCCTCCGCGGTGCTGGCCCCCGGGCCCAGTCTCCGTGACCACTGCATCAGGAAAACATCCCCTGATCGAGATCCCTCAGCAAACCTGCCTGGTGTGCATGAAACACCGCCATGGTGTAAGAAGTAGCACTGGGCCGACTTGCTGTTCCGTGTATGCCCTGACATTAAAGCGACACATCATTTCGGTGGCAGGGTTGGAGCTCTCAGTGTCCTCGCCCACCCAGATGCGAGATTGCAAACATCCCGTTAATCGGCGGAGATGACACCCATATTGTCTCATCTTCCCGACATCAGCGACATACTGCTGATGTCATACCGCTGATGTCTGTGAACATGAGCCGAACATGGGTTATTCCACAGCCCTCTCAATCTAAAGGAAGATCAGGAAGGAATGAAAGTCCAACTGAGCCGATGATTTATGGCTGGGGAGAAATCGATCGTTTAATCTAACACAAGCAATCTCTCCTCTAATGCGGCAACATGGCAGCCACAGCCCGCCTGCAGCACGTTTCATAACATTCATCTGCTCAGCATACACAGTCGGGATGGCTGAGAAGATTAATCTCCCTTCTCATCGCCATCCCAAGAGCACTTGCAGATAAGTCTCGTCAGCCGCCAGATCGTCAGAGGGAAGAACGCCTTCCCGTGATGATCAGCGAGCTCTATCCGAGAAACCTGTGACGTGCGTCCGCGCTCAGACTCGGCATGAGCGGGACCGCATCATCAGCCTCGGATGCCAAACCCTCTTCCCTCAGGAAGAGAATCAGACGAGAGCGGAGCGATCTCAGATTGACAAACGCTCACATTATACAAACAAACAGCTCCATAAGAGCTGACTGTGCATGCTCTTAATCCCAGGCAGAAAAACACACGGCTTGTGTGTATACAATAATGAATTTGGATCACCTTAACTCGAAGCATTCAGACAGAACAGTCCCTGAAGACGAAAAAGCGGTGACATGTTTGCAAGATGCCCTTATATACTTCCTGGTTGCACCTTGATGACATCATAGGCTGTCGCCGGTCAATAGGATTGCCGTGATTCGATAGTAGTTCAGACACCTGTCACACTGGAGGCGTTCCCCGAAGCGTCAGCTGACGCAGCGTGAGTTCCCTTTCGAAAGGGAACAACTTCGACAAACAATCTCTACTATTATTAGAGAATTTAAAAAATAGCCTACAATAACTAAAGAAAATTGCAAATTGCAAAGCTTTTAAGATACGGGAATATATGCATTTAATATGTTTCAGAAGTGAAAGCAATGACACATCAGTACCATAAGCACATTTTAAGAGACATTTGTCACAGACGCTAAACAAGAAGGCATTACATCTGTACAGTGGTGGCACTAATAAGAACAAAGTTCAAATGTTACCTGATCTTCCCTAAAATGTGCAGTTCTGCAGGTCCAGGATATTTGGCTTATGTTGGATCTCTTTAGTAAATGAAACTCCTAACATCAGTGCTGAAGGTTTGTCCTCGACTGCTTTTCTTCAGGCAGACAGTGCTGGAACTGAAGGAGCTTGATCTGAAACTGCGTTCAGCCCCGAAAACGTTGCAAAACTTTTTTAAACGGAAACTGTGGTGAGTCGAACATCCTGTTCTGATGACGCCGGAGTTGCAACTATGAGAAGGCCATTCTTTGTGTTCTTTTTTAATAATTTTCGGAGCCTGTTGAAATCTGTATAAATACATGTTTAATAGGGTACAACGGGGCTAAAGGCACACCTTAAGAAAATTTGCTTTTTTTTCTTCGATATACAGAAAATATATATGTTTGTACTGAACCCCTCCCCCCCACCCCCACGCACACACACACACACACACGCACGCGCACACACACACACACACACGGGGCAAAAGGCACACAGATACAAATGCTTTCACTAAAATAATGTTTTTAATAATGTCTACGTTAATACTTGTTCAAAACAATCACTTTAGAAAAGTTTGAACTATTTTCTGTTTATTTTGAGGAATAAAATAATTCATTTTTGATCAGTATATATGCTGTCATTAAAATATGTTAATATAGAAATATACTGCATCTGAAAAATAGATACAAAATCATTCAAAAAAGTAAAGATTCTGAAAGCATTGAAGGAGATCCCATAATAATTTAATATAGATTTACAGTAGTAACAATACATTATATTTTATTGTATGATATGATTAATATCACTTTTTTAAATATGATGGTTTCATTATAAATATGGTGATTATCTCTAAGGTGGACACCCAACTTAATATATGATATTCAATCTGAATCATAACCATGTCATGTCAACAAATGTTAAAGTCAGCCGCTGTTTATGATCATGTTAAATATGGTGCCTATATTACCATACTTTTACATATTCTTCCGTTATTGAAAAACTGCTGCTTTAATCACCTTGAACAAAACTGACAAACATTAACAAGACCTTTGTTTCAAAACATATTCAATAATTTTAGCAATTCTTATTTGCTACTTAAATGTACAACATTTTTAAAAACATCAAATGAGCACAGAATCATCTTTGCGCTGCTCGCGATCACGTCACGGATCATTAAGGATCTTGAAAAGCAGATGTTTTGGAAAGTGCTGAGGCAAGTTTTTGTGCAATATAGTGGTTTAGAGGAGAAGTAAAAGATTAAAACTCACCTGATGCACATTCATTGTTCTTCATTTTCAATAAGCAGAGTTCACAAACCTTGCTGTATTTTCATGAGATTCATTAAAAGAAGGTACACCGCCATCTTGCTCCGACCAAAGAGAGTTGAACGCACATGATGTCGTAAACATGACCTCTCACCTCGTAAATATGAACATCTCAGGAGGACTTGAACGCACCAAAACTGCCAAAGTCACTTTTTTTTAATTAAAAGCCAAGGTATCAGAAAGTACATAGCAAAACTGCAAAGGTTACTTACAATTAAATAATAATAAAAGTAAAACATCATTCGCACATACATAGGGCCCAGAAAACAGACCAGAAAACTTTAATGAAATAAATAAATTTGTCTTAAGAGCTTTAAGATTCTTAGATGATGAAATATTTTGGATGTACTGTTGGACCTCTTTTGTAAAAACAATGAATAAAGAATTTTTATTAGTAAATTTACTGTGGTGAATGTGAAAGTTCAAGTTCATACATTTTTAGATGTTTCAATGAGACATTAGTATAATTAAAAGGAATAATAGCGGTTAATAGTCTCGTATTGGCTTGTCCAAAACCATCCATGGAACAAACAGAACAAGCCCTGACAATCGATATAAGAACATATAGACACTTAATATTTAATGTTATTAGATGATTAGTTAATTACACTTTACTATTTGTAATAGATTTGTAAAAGGTGTTTTATGCATGTTTGGCCTGGGGTTTGTTGCATTTACACTGTTCTGACCAGCGGTCGCCGTGGAGACGGTGTCAGATCGATTCGGCACATTTGTTTCAATTGTTTCAGTGTTTCACGAAGCCTCCGTCTGCCCTTGATGCAGTCCAGACAAGTAGACGCTGTTTTTAAAATCCACTTGCAAGAATTGTTGTACAAGGAAGGGCAAGTCATGTGTGAGTTAAAATCAGACAAACAATCTCAGGTCATATCTGAAAAACAGCCTTTGTGAAGATTCTCTGACATTAAAGTTATACTCTTCTCTGTTTACCTCTTAGAGGAAGAAGAAAACTCTGACATGATGAAACATTTGACCTTTTAATTTAGTTTAGTTAAATGTTCCAAAACACTTTCAAATGTTCCCTTGACATTAGATCACCTGTCAGGAATTGCCATCAGGAAACAACCAATCATAGGCCTTTAAAATAAAGCTACCAATCAATCCAGCCCAACCGGCCACGGGTTCACCTGAGAATGTTTCGCTGGTCTTAAATGAGTAAATAAATGAATTAATAAAATAGGACATATGCAAATAATGATGGATATTATTATGTACTCAAATACAGTTAAAATAGTATTGCATTGAACTGCCCTTGACAGTCAAACACTGATTTTGAGCATGGATGCCGTAAAGTAAGTTTTGTCATCTTTTCCTCCCCTCGTGTCTTCCCAAACCTGTATGCCTTTCTCTCTTCTGCTAAACACAATAAAGGTGCGCCACAGTCTCGCTAATGAATGGACATTTCACTTTTTATTTATGTTTTTACTTTCATACTAGCATATTTATGCTCTCTTTAGAAAAAATGCTTACAAAATCAAACATTTGAGCCGGGGAAGTTTGCCAGATTTGGTTGATTTGACACAGAGTGACCCGTTAGCATTTAAGTTTGTAGAGACATTATCAAATCCATCCCTCTCAGCCGCAGTCGAGTGATCTTATATCTTCAAATGGAGTTGGCTAACTTGGCTATAGCTGATGCAATGCAAGTCATGCCTTTTATTCTTTTTCCTGTTGGCTGTTTCACAGTCTTGGTACTGAAGCATTGTGGGAAACGATATAGAAGATAAATGACACAATGCAGTTTAATACAAGTCCATCTATTGAGCCATACACAAACTGAGATATGAAGAGATGTGTTATCCTGTGGCTCCATCCAGTGGGAAACATTAGTATTATGGCCTTCATTTATGAATTCTATCCATATACACTGATCAGGCATAACATTATGACCTAATATTGTGACCCGTTGAGGCATGGACTCCTCTAGACCCCTGAAGCTGTGCTGTGGTATCTGGCACCAAGATGTTAGCAGCAGAACCTTTAAGTCCTGTAAGTTGCAAGGTGGGGCCTCCATGGATCTGACTTTTTTGTTCAGCTCATCCCACAGATGCTCGATTGGATTGAGATCTGGGGAATTTGGAGGCCGCTCAAACCATTCCTGAAGCATTTGTGCTTTGTGGCGGCGCATTATCTGCTGAAAGAGCCACAGCCACACGGAATACCGTTTCCATGAAAGGCTGGACATGGGCTCAACAATGCTTAGGTAGATGGGACGTGTCAAAGTCACATCCACATGATGGAGGACCCAAGGTTTCCCAGCAGAACATTGCCCAAAGCATCACTGCCTCCACCACCACGCCTTCTTCCCATAATGCACCTGTGCCATGTGTTCCCCAGGTAAGCCACACACACGCACCCGGCCATCCACGTGATGTAGAAGAACATGTGATCATCAGACCAGGCCACCTTCTTCCATTGCTCCGTGGTCCAGTTCTGATGCTCACGGGCCACTGTTGGGCTTTGGGCGGGGTCAGGGGTCAGGGGTCAGCATGGGCACTGGTCAGAGGCTGTGCCGCCCCATACACAACAAACTGAGACTCTCTGTGTATTCTGACCCCTTTCTATCAGAACAAGCATTAACTTCTTGAGCAGTTTGAGCTCCAGTAGCTCGTCTGTTTGATCGACCACACGGGCATCAATGAGCCTCGGCCGCCCATGACCCTCTGGCCGGTTCTCCACTGGTCCTCCATGACCCTGTGGCCGGTTCTCCACTGGTCCTCCATGACCCTGTGGCCGGTTCTCCACTGGTCCTTCATGACCCTATGGCCGGTTCTCCACTGTTCCTTCATGACCCTGTGGCCGGTTCTCCACTGGTCCTCCATGACCCTGTGGCCGGTTCTCCACTGGTCCTTCATGACCCTATGGCCGGTTCTCCACTGTTCCTCCATGACCCTGTGGCCGGTTCTCCACTGGTCCTCCATGACCCTGTGGCCGGTTCTCCACTGGTCCTTCATGACCCTGTGGCCGGTTCTCCACTGGTCCTTCATGACCCTGTGGCCGGTTCTCCACTGGTCCTTCATGACCCTATGGCCGGTTCTCCACTGTTCCTCCATGACCCTGTGGCCGGTTCTCCACTGGTCCTCCATGACCCTGTGGCCGGTTCTCCACTGGTCCTCCATGACCCTGTGGCCGGTTCTCCACTGGTCCTTCATGACCCTGTGGCCGGTTCTCCACTGGTCCTCCATGACCCTGTGGCCGGTTCTCCACTGGTCCTTCATGACCCTGTGGCCGGTTCTCCACTGGTCCTTCATGACCCTGTGGCCGGTTCTCCACTGGTCCTTCATGACCCTGTGGCCGGTTCTCCACTGGTCCTCCATGAACCTGTGGCCGGTTCTCCACTGTTCCTCCATGACCCTGTGGCCGGTTCTCCACTGGTCCTTCATGACCCTGTGGCCGGTTCTCCACTGTTCCTTCATGACCCTGTGGCCGGTTCTCCACTGGTCCTCCATGACCCTGTGGCCGGTTCTCCACTGGTCCTCCATGACCCTGTGGCCGGTTCTCCACTGGTCCTCCATGACCCTGTGGCCGGTTCTCCACTGGTCCTTCATGACCCTATGGCCGGTTCTCCACTGTTCCTCCATGACCCTGTGGCCGGTTCTCCACTGGTCCTTCATGACCCTATGGCCGGTTCTCCACTGTTCCTCCATGACCCTGTGGCCGGTTCTCCACTGGTCCTCCATGACCCTGTGGCCGGTTCTCCACTGGTCCTTCATGACCCTGTGGCCGGTTCTCCACTGGTCCTTCATGACCCTGTGGCCGGTTCTCCACTGGTCCTTCATGACCCTGTGGCCGGTTCTCCACTGGTCCTCCATGACCCTGTGGCCGGTTCTCCACTGGTCCTTCATGACCCTGTGGCCGGTTCTCCACTGGTCCTCCATGACCCTGTGGCCGGTTCTCCACTGGTCCTCCATGACCCTGTGGCCGGTTCTCCACTGGTCCTCCATGACCCTGTGGCCGGTTCTCCACTGGTCCTCCATGACCCTGTGGCCGGTTCTCCACTGGTCCTCCATGACCCTGTGGCCGGTTCTCCACTGGTCCTCCATGACCCTGTGGCCGGTTCTCCACTGGTCCTCCATGACCCTGTGGCCGGTTCTCCACTGGTCCTCCATGACCCTGTGGCCGGTTCTCCACTGGTCCTTCATGACCCTGTGGCCGGTTCTCCACTGGTCCTTCATGACCCTGTGGCCGGTTCTCCACTGGTCCTTCATGACCCTGTGGCCGGTTCTCCACTGGTCCTCCATGACCCTGTGGCCGGTTCTCCACTGGTCCTTCATGACCCTGTGGCCGGTTCTCCACTGGTCCTCCATGACCCTGTGGCCGGTTCTCCACTGGTCCTTCATGACCCTGTGGCCGGTTCTCCACTGGTCCTTCATGACCCTGTGGCCGGTTCTCCACTGTTCCTCCATGACCCTGTGGCCGGTTCTCCACTGGTCCTCCATGACCCTGTGTCCGGTTCTCCACTGGTCCTTCATGACCCTGTGGCCGGTTCTCCACTGGTCCTCCATGACCCTGTGGCCGGTTCTCCACTGGTCCTCCATGACCCTGTGTCCGGTTCTCCACTGGTCCTCCATGACCCTGTGGCCGGTTCTCCACTGGTCCTTCATAACCCTGTGGCCGGTTCTCCACTGGTCCTTCATGACCCTGTGGCCGGTTCTCCACTGGTCCTTCATGACCCTGTGGCCGGTTCTCCACTGGTCCTTCCTTGGAGCACTTTTGATAGAGACTGACCACTGCAGACCGGGAAAACCCCACAAGAGCTGCAGTTTTGGAGATGCTCTGACCCAGTCGTCTAGCCGTCACAATCTGGCCCTTGTCAAACTCGCTCAAATCCTTACACTTGCCCATTTTTTCCTGCTTCTAACACATCAACTCTGAGGACAAAATGTTCACTTGCTGCCTAATATATCCCACCCACTAACAGGACCCGTGATGAAGAGATCATCAGTGTTATTCACTGGTCATAATGTTATGCCGGATTAGTATATATGGCCGATCATTCAAAAACTTTAGGTTTTTTATTTTAGTACATCAAGTTAAATTAAATAAAAATGAAACATTTTGCCTTAAATAAATAAAGTAAAATACATTATATTTGATTTTAATTAACCTTTAATTTATTTCAAGTAATTATTTATTAGTTTAATAACCCTGATCTACATTAAATGATACGGAACAAACATGTATAAAAGAATAATAAATAATGAATGGAGCGCGTGAGACTGACTTGTTTTGGGTAGAATCCTTTTAGAAAAATGTGAAAATGTTTATATAAAAGTTGTAACGACCATTTTTGTGCTCAATACATATTTTATAGTGTAAAAGTCTTCCGTGTCCTGGTTAAAACTGATGATTTCTCTGGATTTAAACATTCTTGGAAACATTTGGGATAATGTACACAAGTCAACAAAATATATAACGTTTTCATTCATTTGCATACGTTTTTATTTTCTCCCCTGTAGAGTGGCTCTGATATAATTATAATTTATTTAATTTTTTGTCTCATGTGGGTGAAAGACAACAACTCCCAGAATGCACTTGCTTCGCTGCCCAACGAGGCCACTCCCAAAGCCACAGCTACTGGTTATCACTTGCCCACCATTACACCGCCCCTACCATCATTTGATATTCATAGTAATAAAATAATTTTGTTCAGTTAGAGAATAGACACTACAAATGACCCTTCGCTAAGCCACGCCCGAAAACCGCCACAGGCCAATCGTGGCTTAGCAACCGTAACTAGGCGCGGAAGGTTCTTTCAAGCTGTCGAGTGAGGGAAACATGCCAAAGCGTTGTGCTTATGGATTGTGGAAATCTGATACCCGGTAATCTAAAAATTTGGACGGGGGGGGGGAATTTTTTCCCTTCCCCAAACCTACAACCCAAGGGCAGAAATGACGGTGTTCTGGCGATTTGTCCAACCTTGTCAGATTTTTCTACCGTAGTGCAAAATTATAGCTATATCTATCGATCCATGCTACCGCATCGAAAAATCCTATTAGTGTTTGTGACTAACTTACGTGAAATAATTCAGTGTAACTTTACCGAGGATTCTTATTGGGGAAACGGTTTTACAGTCGCTGTAGAGGTTTCTCCCTCAGTACCGGTACTTCTGAACGGGCTGAGGCTGGGTTTAGTGGGTTTGAACTGAAAGTATGCGGAGAGCATCACTCAGTATCGGTAGCTCAGTTTTGACCAAAGTGGCTTTTAGAGGCTTTTGCATCTGAACTCTTCATATATAATATAAGCGGGAGAATGATATCATTGCAAAGTGGTCAGGCTAATGTCTTGTGTTTATTCCTCAAGATTTATGGATAAACTGTTTGATTTATAATTATTAGATTATTTTCTAATTTCACTTACCCTGCTGTGCGTGACCATAGCTGTTCCTCAATGTGTGAGTTTCCCATTTTAATGGTCAGCCTATGAAGCGGCTGCTGCTAGCGCTGGGACTATAGGCTTTAGCTTCAATTTTGATTAAATTATTCTCTAATCGGTTGCATATTATGCCCTGGATATATCCCTCGATTGCTTACTGCAGTCCCTTTTGTCTTGCTCGCTCAGATATTTCACCTGTTCGCCAAAAATGACTAATTATCTCCTTGGGAATGTCTGACACCGGCGTATACTGTAATAGACGGGCCAGGTGTGAAAGCTTGACAGGCATAGCAACAGTAACTAAGGAGGGCGGGGCTTAGTGAATGATCAATTAAAAACTGAATGTGTCTTTTCAATAAAGTGTGAATGAGCCGAACGAAAGTCACGGCACAGACGCAGCAGGAGTCAGATCTCATTCATCACGAGAGAAGAGCTGAGCAGAGCTGAGGTAAGAGCGGTCATTCACGGCGTGTGTCCAGTCTGGAGTGTTTTCAGATCATGCCTATGGAAGCTTAACTTTCAGAGGAATTCATTGAAAAGTTGAAACACTCACTTTGCTCCGCACCGCTCCGTTATGATTGCCCGATCCGAGCGGCCGTGCTCATTTACATTCTGTGAGTGAGATCTCTCCCCTATGGGCGATAACATGCAGAACTAGCTCCTGTAGTCTCTAGCGTCTGGACAAAAAAGCCTCCGATGACGCAAAATGACGATATTTGCTAGGGCTGGGTAAAAAATATTGATTTCTCGATTTTAATCGATTCTCATTTTTACAAAACAATATCGATTCTTAAATCCCAAGAATCGATTAGTCTATTTTTTTTTTTTTTTTACGAAATTCAAAAACATAACCGTTTTGGCGCTATTGCGTGAGATCGCTCTGCCGCAGCTCAGCTCAAGAGAACCAGCAGCGCGGAGCAAACATGAACGGATCTTCTCTTCCGCTTTAATACCAGTAACAGCGCAAAATAAACACGAATGAGCTTCTGAAAGTGTGTTAAAGATACAGGACAACTTACCGAAATCTGTATCATGTCACATAGAATCACTCAATCAGTGTTTCAACCGCAGAAAGATGTAAGTAAAACGGCTTACAAGTAAACAATGTCACGTAACGTCACATTTACCTCAGACAAACCATATCCAGTGTCCATAAACTCGTTAGTCTGCTAGAAAAAATTACTCTAGAGAGGAGCATTTTGCTAATTATATGCACCATTACATAGGATATTCATTGTCAATGTTCTTCAATATTTAATAAACCTGGCAAGTTTTTATGCCACCCTTTAAATGTTTATATTAAAAAAAAACGAATTGGAGTAGAATTATGATTATGTAATTGTAAAGTTAATATTATTACTTTATTATTATATTTAAAAAAAACATGTGTTTGTATACAAATCAGTTAATTTTTACCTTCAATATTAGTCGGCTAATGTAGTATCAACTGACTCCCATAGTTTACAACATTAGTTCAGAAATTAGTTTTCCTTGAGAAAATGTTCCATGTATTATACCTGATACATTTCCAAAATAATCAATATTGAATTTAATCGAAAGCTTGTGAATCGAAATCGAATCGAATTGTGAAATTTGTGTCAATACCCAGCCCTAATATTTGCATCATCTGAGGATTTTTTCCAGAAATAAAATGCGTAATTCTCTCGTCTCAGGGGAACATGAGGGGGGAAAGTACGATCATTTGAATATACTACCGGGTTTCTACTGATACAAACCTTAAAGGTCCTGTTCTTCGTGATCCCATTTTTCAAACTTTAGTTAGTGTGTAATGTTGCTGTTAGAGCATAAATAATACCTGTAAAATTATAACGCTCAAAGTTCAATGCCAAGCGAGATATTTTATTTAACAGAAGTTCCCTTTCAGTCGGTCACTACGACGTACGTCGGTAATAACCGACGAATTGGGATCACTTCAGAGAGCCCCTATCAGCTTCGAGAACTTAAGAACAGGCCAATGAACAATTGGCGTGCGAGATTTGCATCTCGCGCTCCGCCCCGCGCCGCGGGTATAAACAGGAAGCGAGAGCACCGCACTGACGTCATTCACTTCGGAGCCGAACCGGCGTTTGAAGATTGCAGACTGCTTCCTGTTTATTCAGCGAAGAGAATTTTCTACAAGAACAGAGAGAAGAGGATTCGTGTGTTGGTGTGACGGCGCTTTCCAGCGGGACCGCGAACTCAGCTGCAAGAAGGAACAAACTGCTGTTATCACAGCAAACCTGTTGGTATCGGTGGGCGTTCCTTTCTGTGAGTGCAAACACAGGCTGCACTATCCCCTGTGTGTTGCCGCGGTTTCCCTGGGTGCTTCAGCACTCTCTTAAAAGAGCGTTTCCTCACAAAAAGAGCAACACGGGTGTGACACTGCGTCTTTTTCAAGATGTCATTCCACCCGTGCGTTTCTGGATGCGGTCGTTCCCTCTCGCCCGCTGACGGCCACACTCACTGCATCACGTGCCTGGGCTTACAGCACGCTGAGGCAGCGTTTGTGAATAGCTCGTGTTCTCACTGCGGGAACATGACTATTGCGGTGCTTAGGTCAAGACTCACCTACCTTCGGGAAGGCGGAGTCCCCCTCCCCATACCTCGATCTAGAGCTATCCCTAACCAGGATAGACCTACTTCGACGGATGACCGGGGTGACTTGAGGATTACGTTCAGGACAAACCCGCCTAGTGTTCCTACGCAGGTCCCTGAACCCTCACAAGCACCGCTGCCGGTGGCGCCACCGGAAGAGATCGCTGGTCCCGCCCACGGGCGCCCAGTCATCTCTTTCGGAGCGCCCGCGGACGAGCAGATGTCGATTGCAGCATCGGAGGGGGAGTTCCAGTCCTCGGAGGATGAAGATTCGGCTGTACTGCCTCCCTCTGGGAGAGTGGCAACGGCCGAGTCGGACCCTGAGTTGACGGCTATGCTTTCCCGGGCCGCCGAAAAGGTCGGGCTTGTGTGGAACCCTCCACCACGTCCCGAGCCTTCTAGGTTGGATGATTGGTTTCTGGGGGGGGGGTCGCGCTGGTTCTCAGCGTCCCGCCCCAGTGCCATTCTTCCCGGAGGTGCATGAGGAGCTTTCCAGGTCGTGGACGACACCCTTCAGTGCCAGAAACAGACCTGGAGGCTCCTCCCTCCTCACTACCCTTGACGGTGGACAGGCCAAGGGTTACGAGAGGATCCCGCCAGTCGAACGCGCCGTCGCGATGCAGCTGCGTCCGGTGACCGCCTCCGAGTGGCGTGGTGATCCTCGTCTCCCGTCCAAAGCCTGTAGGTTTTCGTCCAGTCTGACTGCGAAGGCCTACAGGTCCTGCGGACAGGCCGCGTCTGCCTTGCATGCCATGGCGTTGCTCCAGGTGCACCAGGCCCAGGCACTCATGGACATGCACGAGGGTAGGTCTGACCCAGAGCTCCTCCGGGAGCTCCTGGCGGCGACGGACCTCGCCCTCCGGGCGACGAAAGTTACCGCCCGTTCCGTGGGTCAGGCGATGTCCACCTTAGTGGTCCAGGAACGACATCTCTGGCTCAACCTGGCCGACATGAGGGAGACTGATAAGAACCGGTTCCTGGACTCCCCCATATCGTCGACCGGGTTGTTCGGCGACGCGGTCGAGAATTTCGCCCAGCAATTCTCGGCCGCCCAGAAGCAGACGGAGGCCATCAAAACATATCCTGCACCGGCGGCCCGCTGCTGCCTCCACCCAGCCGCCGGCTGCAGCACCTCCGCCTGCCCGTCGCCGAGGACGTCCTCCTGCGGCCGCCCCCGCTCCCGCCCCAGCCCAGCAGCAGCCTTCCACCGGTCGTGGGCGTGGAGCCGGTCGCGGGAAGAACGTCCAGCCCGCTCAGGCCGCTGCCAAGCCAGGTGGCAAGCGCCGTCGGAAGAGACCCTGAGACGGGCCGCCCAGAGATGGAGGAAACTGCTCTTCGGGAGATGGCTGCAGCTCCACTCCTTCCCCCGGTGGAGGGCCGGGGGAACCCCATTTTATTTTCTGTTCCGCCACCCAAATTTTCAATAAAAGAGCAGTTTCTAACATCTCTGGGTACCAAGAGAGCGCGTCTGACGGTATGCGACGCTACCATGCCTCGTACCCCTCAGACACCTCTCTCCTCGCCAACAGGGGGCGTCGGTTGTGCGGACGCACACAAAGTGCCTCCCCACGCTCGCCCGTCCCCTCAGCGGATGCAGGTCGTGTGTCAGACCCAGACCCCTGCACGGACCACTCCCATGTCGTCCTGGGGCCCCTGCGTTCCGCTGCGCTGCCCCGCTCCGGGTACGTCCGTGGTGCCGATGATCCCGCTTGCTCGGTCTCTGGGGGCCTGGCTAGCGCTCCCCAGCCCGTCTCGCTGGATCATCCGCACCATCAGACTCGGCTATGCGATTCAGTTCGCTCGGCGTCCCCCGAAGTTCAGGGGTGTCCACTTCACTTCTATACCGAAGGAGGGCGCCCCCGTGCTTCAGGCGGAGATCGCTGTCCTATTGGCGAAGGACGCGATAGAGCCGGTCCCTCCAGCCGATATGAAGTCCGGGTTCTACAGCCCGTACTTCATTGTACCCAAGAAAGGTGGCGGGTTACGACCGATCCTGGACCTGCGTTACCTGAACCGCTCCCTCCACAGGATGCCGTTCCGAATGTTAACCCAGAAGCGCATCTTCAGATGCATCCGTCCCCAGGATTGGTTTGCAGCGATCGACCTGAAGGACGCGTACTTTCATGTCTCGATTCTCCCTCGACACAGACCGTTTTTACGCTTTGCTTTCGACGGACGGGCATACCAGTACAAAGTCCTACCCTTCGGGTTGTCCCTGTCGCCCCGTGTCTTCACGAAAGTCGCGGAGGCGGCCATTGCTCCCATGAGAGAGCGTGGTGTTCGCATCCTCAACTATCTCGACGACTGGCTGATTCTTGCCCAGTCGCGGGAGCAGTTGTGCGAACACAGGGACATGGTGCTCCAGCACCTCAGCCAGTTGGGTCTTCGGGTCAACTGGGAGAAGAGCAAACTCTGTCCCGTACAGAGGATCTCTTTTCTCGGGATGGAGATCGACTCGGTCGCCATGACTGCGCGCCTCACAGAGGAGCGCGTCCAGTCGGTGCTGAGCTGCTTGAGTACGCTCAAACGCAGTACAGCGGTTCCACTGAAACATTTTCAGAGGCTCCTGGGGCATATGGCAGCAGCAGCCGCAGTAACGCCGCTAGGGCTGCTCCATATGAGACCGCTTCAGCACTGGCTACACGACCGAGTCCCGAGATGGGCGTGGCACAGCGGGTCCCTCCGTGTCCAAGTGACGCCGAGATGCCGCCAAACCCTCACCCCGTGGTCGGACCCTTCGTTTCTACGGGCAGGAGTGCCTCTAGAACAAGTGTCCAGGCATCATGTTGTCTCCACGGATGCCTCACCCACGGGTTGGGGTGCCACGTACAACGGGCTTGCAGTATCGGGTCTGTGGACGGGGCCCCAACTGCAATGGCATATCAATTGCCTAGAGTTGCTGGCAGTTCGTCTTGCTCTCAGCCGCCTCAAAGGGTCGCTCAAAGACAAGCACGTTCTGGTCCGGACGGACAGCACGACGGCCGTTGCGTACATCAACAAACAAGGTGGTCTACGCTCCCGCCGTTTGTCCCAACTCGCCCGCCATCTCCTCCTGTGGAGTCAGAAGCATCTGAGGTCCCTTCGTGCGATCCACATTCCGGGCCTGCTCAATCGTGCGGCCGACGAGCTGTCACGGTTACCAGTGCTTCCCGGAGAGTGGCGACTCCACCCCCAGGTGGTCCAGCTGATTTGGAGTCGCTTTGGGGCCGCACAGATCGATCTGTTTGCCGCCCACGACACGACCCACTGCCAGTTGTTCTATTCCCTGTCCGAGGGGACCCTCGGCACGGATGCACTGGCACACAGCTGGCCCCGGGCTCTGCGCAAATATGCGTTTCCCCCAGTGAGCCTTCTTGCACAGACTCTGTGCAAGGTCAGGGAGGACGAGGAGCAACTCCTCTTGGTAGCTCCGTACTGGCCCAACAGGACGTGGTTCCCGGAACTAGTGCTCCTCGCGACAGCACCTCCTTGGCCCATTCCTCTGAGGCAGGACCTTCTGTCTCAGAGACGGGGCACCCTATGGCACCCGCGTCCAGACCTCTGGAAACTCCATGTCTGGTCCCTGGACGGGACGCGGAGGTTCTAGGTGACCTACCGCAAGCGGTAGTCGACACCATCGCTTCCGCCAGAGCCCCCTCTACGAGACGGCTATATGCGTTGAAGTGGAACCTGTTCGTCGACTGGTGCTCTTCTCGCCGAGAAGACCCCCGGAAATGTTCGATCGGATCTGTGCTATCTTTTCTTCAAGACGGGTTGGAGAGAAGGCTGTCTCCCTCCACCCTCAAGGTATATGTTGCCGCCATCGCCGCAAGCCATGACCTCGTTAATGGTGAGTCCTTAGGCAAGCATGATCTGATCGTCAGGTTCCTAAGGGGAGCGAGGAGACTAAATCCTCCTCGCCCTTCTTCTATACCCTCTTGGGACTTGACTCTGGTGCTGACCGCACTTCAGAGGGCGCCCTTCGAGCCTTTACAGTCAGTAGAGCTTAAGATCTTGTCTCTAAAGACAATACTCCTGATTGCATTGGCCTCAGTTAAGAGGGTAGGGGACCTGCAGGCATTTTCGGTCGACGAATCGTGCCTGGAATTCGGGCCGGGTGATTCTCAGGTGACCCTGAGACCCCGGCCTGGATATGTGCCCAAGGTTCCCACTACTCCCTTTCGGGACCAAGTGGTGAGCCTGCAAGCGCTGCCTTCGGAGGAGGCAGACCCAGCCCTAGCTTTGCTCTGTCCCGTCCGCGCTCTCCGGACTTACGTGGACAGAACGCAAAGCTTCAGGACCTCAGAGCAGCTCTTCGTCTGTTTCGGAGGACAGCAGAAGGGAAAGGCTGTCTCCAAGCAGAGGATGGCCCACTGGATAGTGGATGCCATCGTCTTGGCGTATGAATCCCAAGACGTGCCCTGCCCGCTCGGGGTTAGAGCTCACTCCACCAGGGGTGTAGCTTCTTCCTGGGCGCTGGCTCGTGGCGCCTCGCTGACAGACATTTGTAGAGCTGCGGGCTGGGCGACACCCAACACGTTCGCTAGGTTTTATAGCCTGCGTGTAGAGCCGGTGGCTTCTCGTGTGCTCGCTTCCCATAGTCAGCTTCACTGAAGTACCCGTTCTAGTGTCGGCTTGCTGCGCCATTCCCTTCCCCTGGAACGGATACGTGCGCTTATTTCTCCAGTCGAGTTCCCCAGGATTGGCGAACCCTGTTGAGTCCTCCGCACCCCTCGGCAGTCGGATGTTGCGGAGCGTCCGACGCCAGGTCTGGCACTCGTATGCATTGGTGGAACTTGTGTCAGGCTGGGTTCCGTATGTCGTGACCCCTACGGCGGTCCCATATGTGTATCTCCACGGTACAGCTCCCTACGGCGAGCTCGTGTCTTTCCCTTGGCAGATTCTCTGCCGTCTCAGTACGGTGTCGTCCCCCGCCTGCATTAGGCCGGGGCCTCCCCTGGGACTTCCGTATGTTGTGCTGCCCACGGCCAGCCCATACGTGTTCTCTCCACATGGTAACTCCCTCCGGGCATGATGTGGCTCCCGCAGCGTCCTTCGGGCACGCTTTCCCAGCGTTATCCAATCAAGTCTGCTGAATGGGTCTTGCGGAACAGCAGTATGACTCTTCTGGCGTGAATCTTCCCGCCCGCTTCAGAACGGGGTCTGAGGGGCTCTCGCTGGGCGCTGGAAGTGGTAGTAACTGTGGCGTTTTCCATAGGGATCCCAATTCGTCGGTTATTACCAACGTACGTCGTAGTGACCGACTGAAAGGGAACGTCTCGGTTACGTATGGTAACCCTCGTTCCCTGAAGGAGGGAACGGAGACGTACGTCCCGTCGCCACAGTTCCTTCCATCACTGCTTGGCCGAGTCACTGGTTCGGCTCCTCAGTGAAAAACGTCAGTGCGGTGCTCTCGCTTCCTGTTTATACCCGCGGCGCGGGGCGGAGCGCGAGATGCAAATCTCGCACGCCAATTGTTCATTGGCCTGTTCTTAAGTTCTCGAAGCTGATAGGGGCTCTCTGAAGTGATCCCAATTCGTCGGTTATTACCGACGTACGTCTCCGTTCCCTCCTTCAGGGAACGAGGGTTACCATACGTAACCGAGACGTTCCCTTTCAAACCCTACAGCGAACGACCGGTTTGTTCTACATCCCTGTACTTCCTGGTTTAATGACGTCAGTAGAACAGTTTGTTGACTAACCTCCGCCCACAAGAATACGCGAAAAGGGGGCGTGGTCTTGTTGCTCCCTCGTGGATAAGAGGAAGTGTTGTGTTCGTAGAGTGTGTTTGTCGCATGTCATCGAGACGCTGTTATTTTCATCCCGGAGTCAAATCACCTTTGTTTGGCCTTCAGGGGCTGTAGTTTGAGCGCATGAATCTCCCCGTTATGGTAAGAGGCGTGACCTTTCCGGGCAACGTGCGCTAAGCTGCTGTCCAATCACAACACGGGAACCGCTGGCACAATCAGAACTTGTTACGTATTTCTGAAGGAGGGACTTCATAGAACAAGGAAATCCTCAGGCCGTTTTTAGGACAGTGAAAACAGCGGTATACAGATCAGTAAATTGTGTGAAAAAACTGTGTTTTTACACTCGAAACATGAACACATGTTATATTGCACACTGTAAACACAATCAAAGCTTCAAAAACACACGAAAAACGGGACCTTTAATGATAATCGCTGAAGTTACCCTTTAAACATGATATATCATGGGGTATTTATAGTTATATATATTAGTGAGCAAACAAAGAGTTAAAATCAGGGTATAGGAAAAATGCTTTTATTTATATATTTTTGATGTAAAAATCATACTAACATTATAAGTGCACTGCAGGAAACATTATAAAACAATAAAACAGTTCATGACCCCTTTAAGATAAACTTAAATCATCACCTAAGCTGTAGTTTAATGTCTTTTACAAAGCCAGAGTTCATGTCAGAAAGCAAACTGTCTAAGAAACATCTACAGAAGTCAAATCTCTAGGCAACTTGACATACAGCAATCCTAAATCATACCTGCATTCATAACATATTATTTGTAAACTAATAAACGTTTGAACACTGTTCTTCTTTCCTTCTCAACCTGCTCTTAAAACATTAGACTTTACAATTCTTTATCTTTAAAGGTAGGGTAGGTAAGAATGATCTAAAACACTTTTGTCCAAATTTGTTTAAACTTTATTTATATGTCAATACATAATTAAAATGTAAGTACTCTGAAAAAGAGAGTATAAAAATCCAGTGACTCTAGACTTTTTAATCTGTTATAAACACCGCTCATTATTTTCGTCCGGGACGAAACAAGTGATTGGCTTGGGCGACTGTCACTCTCTCTCGTTACCATGGCAACCACCGCTTTTGCTCAGGATCTGCCCACATGCGCGAACCTGTTTGATTTGAGGAGTTCAAGAGGCTGTATTTCTTCTGGACAGGTAATCTTTCATTTTGATTATACATTTTTTTGGTTTATGTTTTCATGAAGCATGTCTCACTAGCCCACATAGCTGCCTAATATAGCTAACATAACATTACTTAGCATAAAGTTACAATGTTATAAACTTAGCGAGCCATTAGTAGAGATGATAAATACTCAATATGCTTAGCTCAAGTTGATCGCTGTCGTGTTGAATTTCGCAAAATGTAACTTTAGATAACAAAATGCATGTGTAAAAGCTAGTACACCGCATCCAGGAACATTTTTTAGAACTAAGTTAGCTTTAGCTGCTACTCTCTGTCTAAACTCTTTTACCATGTTCACCGGGAACTTTACCTGCACGTTTATTTCGGCCTTTGGTTTGTTTTTATATTCTCTACCTATGTTTACTGATTTTTTTATCTTGTATCTGTGTGTGTCGTAGACACTGTGTTGTGTGTGTATTTTAAACTTTACCAGTATCGTTATTCTATCTTGATAGTGAGTACTAAAAGACATCTTATTTGTTTATATTCATAAAGATAAAGCTAGATTTTTTATTAGATGTGATTCTGACATGATGTCACTACATGCACTTCCGCTCGTCTCGGGTAAATAATGCGTCCTCCAGCTGTTTATGTGTTTTGGGGGCGTGGCTTTGGAAAGAGCCCAGAAGGGAGAAGGTGGAGTGAATGGAAATAATGAGCTGTCTTTAAAACAGTCGTGAGAGGTCTACAGACACTCAATTTTTATACTTTCTTTTTCTGAGTACTTACATTTTAATTATGTATTGATATATAAAGAAAGTTTAAACAAATTTGGAAAAAAAGTTTTTTAACCAATTCTTACCTACCCTACCTTTAACTAACAAATCAGCAGTTCCCGCTCCTCATGACGTCATGTTCTCTGTATGATACTGAACCTTCTAAGAGTAAAACATAATTCTGAATCAAATCAACAGATTAAAGCAATCTTTAACGCATAATTAAACATCAGAAGAAAGCAATCTGCACATACATGTAATACACCCCTTATATATACTATCACTTAACGAGATTATACATTTGTGTTTTACACTTAACATGCTTATCCTGAGAATTATATAAAAAAAGTGTAGATATACAAAACCAAGTTGGGTTCAGGTGCATTTTTTTATACATGATATAAGTTATATCATCATATTTACATAGTTTTAGTGATAAGAGGCTAATTCAAACAACGCTCCAAATCTCCATCCACAGGTCTGAGGACAGTTCCTCAGTTCACTCCTAGTTTTCAATCTGTGGATAAAAATGGAATAAAGGGCCTAAAAATAAAGACATGAGATGTTATTTTGAGATCAGGATGAAATTTACCCAGCAACCTTTCCAAACGTGATGACGTCATACGGCAGTTAAAAAGTGTATAAATGTTTATTTGTGTTGTAAATGTGTCTGATGGTTTGTCTAGATCAGACTCTATTCCTCGTCTGGGATCGGTCAGAGCCTCTTCCTCTGAAACTGCATTGATTTGGATCTTCAGCCGTTGGTTCCCATTGAAGTCCATTATGAGGAGAAAAATCCTGGAATGTTTTCCTCAAAAAACTTAATTTCTTTTCACTGAAGAAAGAAAGACATGAACATCTTGGATGAGATGGGATGAGGAAACTATGAGGAGATGTTCATTTTGAAGTGAACTAATCGTTTAAAGTCAGTATTATATTTTTCTCCTCACAAGAAGCATAAATTAATCTGCTTATACATCACTGGGCAAATTTCATCATGATCTCTAAATAACATCTCATGTCTTTATTTTTAGGCCCTTTATTCCATTTTAAGCCACAGATTGAAAACTAGGAGTGAACTGAGGAACTCCTCAGACCTGTGGATGGAGATTTGGAGCGTTGTTTGAATTAGCCTCTTTTCACTAAAACTATGTTAAAGTTGTTGTTAAGTTGTTAAAGTCAGATAAATAAATAAAACATCATCCTTTAAACGATTAGTTCACTTCAAAATGAACATCTGATAGTTTCCTCACCCCATCTCATCCAAGATGTTCATGTCTTTCTTTCTTCAGTGGAAAAGAAATGAAGTTTTTGAGGAAAACATTCCAGGATTTTTCTCCACATAATGGACTTCAATGGGAACCAACGGCTGAAGATCCAAATCAATGCAGTTTCAGAGGAAGAGCTTCAGAGGCTCTGACCAATCCCAGAGGAATAGAGTCTGATCTAGACAAACCATCGACACATTTACAACAAAATACACATTTATACACTTTAACCTCAAATGCTCGACCTCTGTGTTGTTCTTCTTCATGGTGTATGATGTCATTACGACGGAAAGGTCACGTGATGTAGGTGGAAGTGCCGACCCAGTGTTAAAACTAACGTGCAAAGACGAAATCAAACGCCCTTTACACAAATAAAGGTAAAACAACGATGTTTTAAAGCTGGAGGAGAACATGAGATGGAGTTTTTCGGCACTGGGTCGGCACTTCCACCTACATCATGTGACCTCTCCGACGTGATGACATCATACACTGTGAAGATTAAAATTTGTAATCGATTGTCAGCCCTAATTAAACTCTAACTAAACACATGCTTTTAAAAGATTGCCATATACACACAAAACCCTATTCATTGAAATATAACATGTTTCTTTATGCTCATAGAATGGCTCATGAAAGGCCCGTGTGAACACATGCTCAAGACTTCACTGAATCTTTACACAAGTGTTTCTGAGGAAATGGACTGCAAGAAAATCAGCAGGTGTGTGTGGAGACGGTCAACTTACGGTCACAACTCCTCCATGGAAAAGCCCCCAGCATTCAGAGAGATTTTACGATGATGACTTCTCCCATGTAGGAATGAACACTTTATCCTGTTTGTAGCAAATAACATGGAGATGTGCTGATGTATTTTATGAGGAGTATCGTTTACAGTACAGTATATATATATGTGTGTGTGTGTGTGTGTGTGCGCGCGCGTGTGTGTGTGTGTGTGTGTGTGTGTGTGTGTGTGTGTGTGTGTGTGTGTGTGTGTGTGTGTGTGTGTGTGTGTGTGTGTGTGTGTGTGTGTGTGTGTGTGTGAGTGTGAGTGTGTGTGTGTCCACAAAGGTAGTAATACCAGCTAATTTTGCCCTTGTTTTGTTGCCCACAAGGAACCGAGCTCATAAATCACACAGAATGATTCAGTGATGGGCAGGTTTAGAGTTAGGGGACAGGAAACTGTATTTGTGACTTTTGTTGTGATGTTCATTTTGTGTCAGGTATTTGGGAACTGTTTTAGGCTATAAAAGCAATTGTTTAATTAAAAGCCATCAGAAAACAGGAAATGATGGAAGCTTGTTTTCCGCCACAAAATATATTTTTTTAAAGATAATTGAGCTTTTTACTCAGAATTGCATGATATAAAGTCGCAATCAGTTTTATAATTTTTTTATTCTGTGGCAGAAACATAGGAAGTAGCATGTACATTTCCTGAAGAAAATGTGAGTGTTGCTTGCCGTGGCAAAACTCGGCACCCGGTTGCTACTGTGATGCAAAAAAGCCAAGCAACATGTCTGTACGATATTGTGGAGCTGAGATATGGCTTCTTTATGTTGCAATACGGTTGCTAGGGTGCTCTAAATGGTTGCTAGGGTGTGGCTATAGAGTTTATGGGGGGATATTTAAAGACTATTGGCCAGTCTGAGTCAAAAGAGCCCAACTCTGTATTTCTACAATGCTCTGGTGCTGAGATATGGCTCGTTAATGTTGATATATGGTTGCTAGGGTGCTGTAACTGCTAACACAATTAGCATGTTGCTAGCATGATGCTAACACAATTAGCATAAAGCTAACATGTTTTTAAGATGTTAACACGATTAGTATATAGCTAACATGTTGCTAGCATTATGCTAACAGGATTAGCATATTGCTAGCATTATGCTAACACGATTAACATTTTGCTAGCATAATGATAACATGATTAGCATGTTGCTAACATGATGTTAACACGATTAGCATGTTGCTAGCATAATGTTAACACGATTAACATGTTAACATGATGTTAACACGATTAGCATTTAGCTAGCATGTTTTTAAGAAAATGCTAACACGATTAACATATAGCTAACATAATTAACATGATGTTAGCATTATGTTAGAATGAGTTAACAGGATTAGCATTCTGTTAACACGATTAGCATGATGTTAACATTATTATTAGCATGTTGTTAGCATTATGCTAACACGATTAGCATTTTGCTAGCATTAATGCAAACATGATTAGCATGTTGCTAGCATGATGTTAACACGATTAGCATGATGTTAGAATGCTAACACAATTAGCATGATGTTAGCATTATTAGCTAACACAATTAGCATGTTGCTAGCACACACTCACACTCTCACACTCACACACTCACACACACACACACTTTTATATCTTCTGCTTTTGAATGTCAGTGGGAAATCAAACAATATCAAATATATTAATATCACATCATGAATAACTGATCGCTGTTCCTCTAAATTATGAGCAAAAATATCAAATAAAACTGAGATGAGATATTTATAAACCTTAAAGCAATACTAACCAATCAATTGTCAGTTCACAGTCTGGCCTTGTGTGTGACTTCTGCAAAAGCCTGAGTCCATCCTCTGGTACATCATCACACTTTATCCTACAGTATGAACATATTCACACATTTATACAGTCAACTCATGTTTGCATTGTTTACACTGTATTAACATTTACAGGCATTCTGTGCAATATCTTGAGTGACAGAATTCTGTTCCACTGTGTAATATTGCACTTATGAATGGACATAAATCTGATGAGGGCCCATGTATTTCTGACCAGTCCTTTGTTTAGTTAAAGTCATTTCTTCTTTGTTCCCTTAGCATGAGATAATATGAGCATGAGATAATATGAGCATGAGATAATATGAGCATGAGATAATATGAGCATGAGATAATATGAGCATGAGATAATATGAGCATGAGATAATATGAGCATGAGATAATATGAGCATGCACGAGTGATTTCATGAGATCATGTCGTACCTGAGTTCTCTTAGACTGGGGCAGTTTTCACTGAAAGAGATCATTTGAGTAACACGACACTCAGTCAGAATGCCCACCCTCAGCTCCATCATCTTCAGTCCAGGCAAAGATTGGAGGGAAAATATTGGCATATCTCCGTTCCCATCATCAATTTGTTCATGAGCTTGAATTTCTTGAAAGACGTTTGTCCAGTCAAAGTTAATTATACTGGACTGTGGAAACGTGACAGTGACTTTCCTCATACTGGGTCTGAATGTCTCTATACAGACGCTAAAAAGCAATTAAGGACAGAGTTAGTAGTTTATATCACAATTCTCTGGCACCAGCTATTATTGCATCATTACCAGTCAAAAATAGCGAGATTAATTGAGCAGCTTAATACTTACTTTATATGCATTTAATTACATATAAAATTATATGATATATGATATTTAATAATAATAATATAATATAGGCCTAATATATGTAATTTATATTTAAATGTAGAATCATGAAAGTTTAAATTATGCTTGAAAAGGGGATTTTTCTTTACCTGGACAGATCTTCACTGATTGACAGAACAGCTGATATAATATTAATCCTTCCTCTGTAAAGACTGACCCAGAAAAACAAAAATATAAAAGTCAAAAACAAACATTGAAGGGTTTTGTGCATGTGAGCCTGGTATAATAAAGAAATGACCTCTATGAGTTAGTGTTCATTTAATCTGCTTTTTATTTGTTTATTTAGTCGAGTTTTATTCTTTAGGGGATTCTAGTTTAGTTATAGTCAATGAAAACTGTTAAATGGTTAAACTGATAATCAGAATGTATTGATCTTATAATCATGATTATTGATAATGACTGCTGTCCTTTGAGAGATTTATGTTTACATTCAATCAGAATTATTGCACTTTTACTCGAGCACGAATCAAGAGAATGTCATTAGTTTACCCAATAGTTTCCTGATTTATAATATCTCTACATTAAAACACACCTCAAATGTTAGTGTTACCGGCCTCAGACCTAGGGGATATCTGGGCTGGCAGCAAAGGACACACAGACAGTGAAGTACTGTGTATCTGTGAAAACACTGTGAATAAATAAAGAGACAGACAAAATGAGTGTCGTTCCTTTGGCGCGTCAGTTTACTTCTGAGATCATAAAACTTTAACTGTAAACACTTCTGTAGTTACATACAAAAATAACTTCATCTGCACATTAACTTATGGTGTACACATAAGATATATGAATACATACACACCTGTATTCCATAGCCTGTTTCACTTAAAGGCAACATATAATTTACATATGTGGAAAGAAGAGTGTGTACAAAATAAATCAATAAAGATTCACATAAATGTCACTCATTACTAGAAAGATGACAAATGTGTCACTTAAACACACAGAATGTGTAAACCAAAATCCGACGCCATTTTAAATACAGCACTTCACCCTGATTGCCTCGTGTCACTCATTAAGCGTGTGCGCAAAGCACTTGAAATGGCGATTGAATTGTTAATGCAACAGATATACTCAACTACTCAATTAAAACACAAAAATAACAGGCATCCTTGCACTGCCAATGCACTCAAACATCACAACAATGCTGTATAACAATACTTTTGAATGCATTTACTAAATCATTTGTTTGCATTTAAGACCCTCGAGTTAATTCAATTTGTATAAAACACATTAAACATGACAAAGTTACTCAAAACACTTCACAATTACGTTCCTAAACCTTCCTTATAGTCATGTGAACAATCAGAAGAATGTTTAAAGTGCATATTATTTTACCTGTGAATAAATAAAGAGACAGACAAAATGAGTGTCGTTCCTTTGGCGCGTCAGTTTACTTCTGAGATCGCACCCGAGAAAAAGCTAGTCTCTATAGTGTGCTTCACAGGAGCGCTCAAGCGCCATCCGCTGGCGTGGCGGTGAACTGATTCTGAACTATTGGTGTTCACATAAAAAAAATAGGGAGGTCTCAGTTTTCAATTAATTATTTAATAAACATTTCAACACCCTTTACACTCTCCCCTGCTTTTAGAGATGCCTCCGGGCATCCAGAACTAACCCAACAGAATAGAAGAACGTTTTTTTTTTTCTGAAGATAATAGAAAAGAGCTATCAGTCTGATTAAAGGACAGGTAAGTATTTGAATGTCAACAGTCCTGCCTTGTTTGTCCTTTCTTAAGTCTAATATGCCCACACAAGTGGAGAAGGATAGTGAGAGGCATCAGGTATGACAGGGTAAGTATGAATAGGGTACAGTACACAGGTGTGCATTGCATTCACTCCTGGTCTCCAAGGTAGGTATGTGGGTTGTCCCATCTGATTATATGTAAACATCTCCTTTGGCTTTACTGCACGTGCAGACCTCCGCAGGGTGATGTGTTCCCCATTCATTGGCTGTGCAACCGGCTCTACTCCCAGGTCAGTCTCCTCATTACTTCTTCCAGCTATGCAGTCGTATACTTGTTCCTGAGCTTCCAGAGCTGGCAACAGGTCAGCCAGTACTTGCTCTGATTCTGGTGTCACAAACCGGCGTGGTTGCTCATGTGTTTGAGGGTTATCTGGCTCAGCTCTATGGTGTTCCGGGTGAAACTCTGGTGCCGCTACTCGAAGATCACCACCTGGCTCATGATGGGACTGTTTGAGAGTGGCTTTTCCCCTTTCATATACTGGGACTGGTCTGGGATTACAAGCATACTCTTCCTCATCCCCTGAATCACCGGAGTCGTGCTCTAAGGTATCAGACCTGTGATGTTGGCTGTTCTTGTGATGTTGCCTCTGCCTTTGTTGTTTCTGTGTCCGATTGTCCTCTCCATTATGTTCAATGGGCAGATCATTCACAAGCAAAAGAAGATTCCGGTGCAAGACACGTAGAGTGCGATCACCAGTTTCGGCTTGAATTCGATACACAGGACCAATTCCCATCCTCTCAACAACACGGTGAACCTTGTTCTCCCAGTAAGGACGGAGTTTGCCGGGCCCGCCCCTCTCTGATAGGTTGCGTACCAGCACACGATCACCTGGCTGAAGCACAATTCCTCTGACACCACGATCATAGTATTTTTTTCCTTTTGCAGAGCTCTTTTTACTATGTTCAGAGGCGATCTTGTATGCCTCCTGCATCCGGGAAGCCCACTTCTGTGCAAATTCCTGACGGGTTTCAGTCTGTGGCTCAGGATCCAGGTTAAAAAGCAAATCAATGGGCAATTGTGGGGCCCTTCCAAAGAGGAGAAAGAATGGTGAATACCCTGTGGCTTCATGCCTCGAACAATTGTATGCATGCACTATGTGTGGTAAGTGGTCTTTCCATTCAGATTTCTTTTCCTCGGACAGTGTCCGTAGCATCTGAAGAAGTGTTCTATTCAAGCGCTCAACAGGGTTCCCCTGTGGATGATAGGGTGTCGTTCGAGAATGGGTAATGCCAGCCAGTTGCTGAAGCCGCTGGAATAAGTTATTCTCAAATTCGCGACCCTGATCATGGTGAAGCTTTTGTGGATACCCAAAGCGTGGTATAAAGTCAAAGAAAATCTTTTCAGCAGCCGTTTTTCCAGATTTGTTCCGCGTTGGGTAGGCCTGGGCGAAACGAGTAAAGTGATCTACAAGAACCAAGATATACTCGTAGCCGCCCTTACTCGGTTCAAGATGCAGATAATCAACAGACAGTAGCTCAAATGGTACACTCGTTGTAATTGAGCCCATTGGTGCCTTCTCAGGAACAGCAGGCCGCTTTTGCTTAATACATGGGCACTGGCGGATGACATAATCTTCTATGTCACGCTGCATGAAAGGCCAATAAAATCTTTGCCTTGCCAGGTGGGTAACTTTGTCAGCGCCGACATGCCCCATGTCATCATGAAGGTGTTTGAGCACAAGAGACTTCAGAGAATCAGGGAGAACCAGCTGTCTGTGTTGTCCGGTTTGTCTGTATAAAATTCCCTGGTCAAGTCGAAGTTTATTCCATTCGTGTATGAGCCGTCGTGTGGTGGGTCCCATTTGTCTCTTGTCTTTGTCATTGGGGTTCCATCCTTTCTCTTTCAATGCAATCACGTCAACAATGGAAGCATCTCCTTTTTGGGCAGCTCGAATGTCTTCTGGAGGAAACAAGGGTATACTGGCTGGAAGCATATTATCATCAGTGGAGCCCAGCTGAAGAGCCGCAACCCACGGTACTTCTCTTTCTCTCTGGGCTTTATCTCCCTGCCATATGGCAGACACAACATCTGGAGGTAAAACCTCAGAGTACTCTCTGATGTGGTCCTGGAGCCTCACTGGGAACCGTGATAGGGTGTCAGCGTCAGTGTTTGTCTTGCCTGGTCTATATTTTATGGTGAAATGAAAGTCGGCCAATTCACCCACCCAACGATGCCCAACAGCACTCAACTTGGCAGTACTCAGGATATAAGTAAGGGGATTATTATCTGTGAATACGGTGAACGTGGGGGCGTAGTAAAGGTAATCTCGGAATTTATCGCAAATGGCCCACTTTAAGGCAAGGAACTCAAGCTTGTTAGAATGGAGGTGATAATTCTTCTCAGCGGGTGTGAGTGTCCTCGAGCCATAGGCGATAACGCGCAGTTTACCCCCTTGTTCCTGATAGAGCACAGCCCCCAGACCTTCATTGGATGCGTCGGTGTGAAGGACAAAAGGTAAATTAAAGTCTGGGTATGCCAAGATAGGAAAGGTGGTCAACATGTCAACAAGGGAAGCAACCACAGCACGGTGTTCAGGGGTCCACTGGACTGGTGTCTTGGATGGCAGCTGACCCTTTTTTATGCTTTGCTTAGTTGTCCTAGTTTTGACAGATTTCTCTCCAGACGCCTCGGGACTCTCTTGAAGCTTAAACAGTGGTCGGGCTATTCGGGAAAAATCCTGAATGAAGGACCGATAGTAGCCCAAAAATCCCAAAAGAGCTCTTACTTCTCCAACATTCTTTGGTTCCCGCTCCTTCCATTGCATCACTGCTTCCAAGTCCTTGGGATCGACTCGAATGCCTTCACTTGTAACTAGGCGCCCGACATACCGCACTTGGCGTTTAAATAATTCACACTTCTTTGGTCGTAATTTTACACCATGCTCCCGTAAACGGCAAAAGACTCTCTTCAAATCTTTGACGTGGTCCTGAAAAGATTTGGAAAAGCAGAGAACATCGTCTAAGTAGGGGAAACAGCATTCATCCCTCAGACCACTCAACACACCTTCCATACATCTTTGGAAAGCCGCCGGTGCATTGGAAAGGCCAAAAGGAAGACGGATCCACTCATACAATCCCCAAGGCGTGCTGAAAGCTGTCAGGTGCCTGGAGTTCTCCTCAACAAAGCCCTGATGATATGCACTGCCCTGGTCAAGTATGGAAAACCATGAGTAACCTCCCAGGCTATCTAATAGGTCCTGAATACGTGGAAGGGGGTGACGGTCGGGGATAGTTTTGCTGTTAAGTCCACGAAAATCAACACAAAGGCGTAGGCTCATATCTTTTTTTCTTACGCAGACCACGGGAGAGGAATAAGGTGATACAGACTTTCTAATCCATCCATGATCTAGCAGCTTTTGAACATGTTCCTTAACCTCTCTATACAAGGGCTTTGGGACTGCGTTGTAGGACCTTTGGACTGGTGTATCATCTTTTAAGTAGATTTTGAGTTGTAAATCAGAAATGCAACCAATATCGGTGTCATCTTCAGCAAAGACATCTGACTGGTCGAATAACATACATTTCGCAATCTCCTGCTCTTCCTCAGCTAGATGAGACAAGTCAACAGGAGGATGCCATTTGTCTTTGGTCATGTGTGTGGGTTTATGCATTTCTTTTTTTCTCAAAGTCTGCTCATGAGTACACAATTGAGCTGCACACAAGTGGGCTGTATTCTGAGGCGTTGGCTCACAGTTTATGGAGGAATGAGGGATTGGTTTAAAATCAAGTATATCTTCAAGAGTACCAAGAACGGTTTTCTTTGCAAGATAGATGTCATGTTTTGTCACGTTTTGAATCGGGATTTTGATGCGCTTGTATGAGCCAACAGGAACATCAACTAAAGCTGGGAACAATTCTAGACCCTCCAGGCAATGATTCTCAGGGCTCGGCTGAAACATCATCGTACCTCCACTGTTCCATCCTCGAATTCTACACTGGACTTCACGGATCTTGCCTGAAGGGATATTTACACCTTTCTTGCCAAGGCGTACATTACACTGTGGCATCTCCGTGGGTCTAATGGTCTGGAGAGTGAAGACTAATGCTTCCACGGTACTGTCACTGACACTCAAAGCTTCTTTCAGTATTTCAGTTACATCAACAATATCGTCCTGATCAGTGTTTGCTTTGATCATCTCCGCAATGACATTACTACCTAAAAGAGGGTAATTGCAGTCACGACTGATAAGCAGTGGCACTCTGATTGTCAGGCGCCCATGACGCTGGCTGCATATCTGAAGATCAATCTCTGCCCATCCATCAAGAGGAACCTGAGTATTATTAGCAGCAGAAATTTCAAGGGAATTATCAAATAACGATCCAAGTGGCTGTATTTTTATACAGGGTAGTGCTTGTTCAATCCACGATTTGCTCACCATGGTCACTTGTGCCCCTGAATCAAGCAGCATCTGAAGAGGTACCCCATTGATGGAACATGAGACCATGCATCGCTTACCAATGAGTTGAGCTACTCTTTTCTTTGGGTCTGACTGGTACTGTAAGTTTGACTGTGAGTGTTTAGGTGTTTTGACCTTTTCTCGGGGCTCATCACTGCTTAGGATCACTGGCTGCCCCTCTCCAGCGACCTCTTCCCGTTTCCCGACAACCTTCGTTGGAGACAGCCAATGGCACGATGTCCTGCCTGGCCACAAACAAAGCAGTGAACACAGTTGGTATTGTTTTTTTGTACACAGTCATTGCATTTACCTCTGGTCTCAGACCATGGTGGTTGTGTGTGGTCAGTAGGTGAGCGGCGGTCTTTCAGCTTCACAGCCTCAGTGGGGGTGGACATCTGGGCTAGATGCTTGGTTAGAGAAGAAACTTGAGCCGTTAATTCTTTGATAGCGTCACGGTTTGCTTGTAACTCAGCGTCAACTTTTGTTGGGGTGTTCAGTTCACTTTGGGAGTGCTGAGCTGCGCTTACAGTAACTGGTCTGCTTTTACATACTGAACCCAGTCTTTTCAATCGCCCTTCTTCTTCAGCGGTTGATTTTGTTATTTCTTCCAAGAGCAAGTCGTCACTAACCTGCATGTCTGAGAGAAAAGGTTTAAGATCACGTCTGACATGGCTGTTCCTCTCATTTAACCCCTGGTAAAGTGTGTGAATGAAAGTGCCCTGAACGAGCTCTTTGTTATAGCTAAAACCTACACCAGGTTGTTGTGACTCAAAAAGAACACGCTGCTTCAGGCCCATTATTCGGTAAAGAAACTGTTGTGGGCTTTCTTTGTCATTTTGTCTAGCACTAGTTAACTCTTGAAAAAGTTCAGTTACATTTTTGTCTCTAATGTGGGAGCGCAGAAATCTTTTCAACCCATCAGTAGTGAGGTCATCCTTATTAACCAACATCTCTCTGAATGTACCAGGTTTTGTTATCTTAAGGACTGCTCTGATAATCTCAGACTCACTGAAACCCTCCTGCAACCCTTGATCCATTTGCTTACAGAGACAATTGAAAGACATGTCACAGCCTGCATCACAAATTTGACCACCATGCAACTTAAACTCTCTACGTGGTAACAAAGCTGAAACATCAGACAATCTTACAACATGGTCAGAAATGTTAGATGAGTTCATCCTACCCAAAGGAGCAGCACCAATTTGGTCTGGCATACCAGGCGTTGATGAGGTGACTTCTCTGGTAAGTGCATAGGTGTCTCTGCCCTGAAATGATGAGTGCATGCCAGTCTCTCTGTTCATGTGTAACGATTGTGTGCGAGTTTCTCTGTCCATGTGTAACGATTGTGTGCGAGTGTCTCTGTCCATGTGTAACGATTGTGTGCGAACTTCTCCATCGTCATCAGTTGGAGTGTGATCCTGGTGCTGTGTTGGCGAATCTCCCATCAAGACAGGTGCCACATTACCAGATTCAGCGGCTCTGGTTCCTGGAGCTGATAGCACGTCATTAAGTAGGTCAGAAAGGAGGAGAAGTTGATTCATGCCCTCATCTTCTGCAGCTTTTAACTCATCACTTCTGATGTAGTCGACAATTAGGTCATAAAGTTCGGGTTCACTTAGATCTGCTACCTGGTAAGTTTCACGACCGTCATCTATCGAACTTGCAACAGTCTGCAGCTGACTAAAACTCAAATCTGAAAGCTTCTTTTGGATCTTGAAGAGCAGCACTCGCCGTGGGCTTAAAGTAGTCATGCTGATGCATCACCTGTGGCAGTTGTTCTCTGGATGACACTTGGCGAAGTAGTCTTCCCTGAAACACTGGGTGCAGGATTCCCACGTTACTATGACAACCGTCCCAGGCGAGATGTGCTAATCCCGGACGAGCCCCCAATTGTTACCGGCCTCAGACCTAGGGGATATCTGGGCTGGCAGCAAAGGACACACAGACAGTGAAGTACTGTGTATCTGTGAAAACACTGTGAATAAATAAAGAGACAGACAAAATGAGTGTCGTTCCTTTGGCGCGTCAGTTTACTTCTGAGATCATAAAACTTTAACTGTAAACACTTCTGTAGTTACATACAAAAATAACTTCATCTGCACATTAACTTATGGTGTACACATAAGATATATGAATACATACACACCTGTATTCCATAGCCTGTTTCACTTAAAGGCAACATATAATTTACATATGTGGAAAGAAGAGTGTGTACAAAATAAATCAATAAAGATTCACATAAATGTCACTCATTACTAGAAAGATGACAAATGTGTCACTTAAACACACAGAATGTGTAAACCAAAATCCGACGCCATTTTAAATACAGCACTTCACCCTGATTGCCTCGTGTCACTCATTAAGCGTGTGCGCAAAGCACTTGAAATGGCGATTGAATTGTTAATGCAACAGATATACTCAACTACTCAATTAAAACACAAAAATAACAGGCATCCTTGCACTGCCAATGCACTCAAACATCACAACAATGCTGTATAACAATACTTTTGAATGCATTTACTAAATCATTTGTTTGCATTTAAGACCCTCGAGTTAATTCAATTTGTATAAAACACATTAAACATGACAAAGTTACTCAAAACACTTCACAATTACGTTCCTAAACCTTCCTTATAGTCATGTGAACAATCAGAAGAATGTTTAAAGTGCATATTATTTTACCTGTGAATAAATAAAGAGACAGACAAAATGAGTGTCGTTCCTTTGGCGCGTCAGTTTACTTCTGAGATCGCACCCGAGAAAAAGCTAGTCTCTATAGTGTGCTTCACAGGAGCGCTCAAGCGCCATCCGCTGGCGTGGCGGTGAACTGATTCTGAACTATTGGTGTTCACATAAAAAAAATAGGGAGGTCTCAGTTTTCAATTAATTATTTAATAAACATTTCAACACCCTTTACATTAGCCTTCATTTATATTTTCAACAAAACCTCATTTACAGCTCGAGAGAGAAAACTGGTGCTTCATTTGTCACTGACACTGCAAATGAGGAGAATCTCCAAAGATTAAATTATGACATTTTTCTTTACCTGTGAAGTTTAGGGATAGCCAGAGATGCCATGATGTTAACTCTGCAAAGGCATAAAGAGAAAAACAGTCTCTGAGATATAAAAGTGAGAAACAGAAACCAGTGAAAGAGCATTGTGTGTGTGAGCCTACATAACCTCTGTGAGCTCAGTGTCCGTCCTCTCAAGACAGCATGAATTACAGCAGCCATATCAGAATATGATTCTGTGTCCAACCTTTAAAATCAAATCAAATATAACCAGTTATGAAGACAATATTTCATGTTGATTTTATAGAGCTCATGTAGCCCCGTCCCTTTCAGCGCTCGGTGTGTTCTGTCTTCCGGTTTTCAGTTCTACGGACAATAGAAAATCTAAAGATGCTGCACGCTTGTTTGACTGGAGAATAAAGTCTATAAACAAACAACAATCCTGGAATCTGAAGAATGAAGTCAGATAAATAAATAAAACATCATCCTTTAAAAGATTAGTTCACTTCAAAATGAACATCTCCTGATAGTTTCCTCACTCCATCTCATCCAAGATGTTCATGTGTTTCTTTCTTCAGTGAAAATAAATGAAGTTTTTGAGGAAAACATTCCAGGATTTTTCTCCACATAATGGACTTCAATGGGAACCAACAAAGATGGGGTGAGGAAGTGATCAGGAGATGTTCATTTTGAAGTGAACTAATCCTTTAACAGCTTTTTTTCTGATATAGGTTGAAAATGTCAAAAGTGGGAAGGTACAGTCGCAGTCAGAGTTATTGGCATCTCTGGTATGATCAAAGATGACTGTGAAAATAAATCTGCATTTTTTTATCCTTTTGATCTTTCATTCAAAATAATCGCAAAAAACAAACCTTTCATTGAAGTAAAAGAATTGAAAGTGGCAGTAAATCTCATTATGAAATAAATGCTTCTCTCTAAAACATGTTGGCCATAATTATTGGCACCTTTTATTAAACACTGTTTGCTGTTAGTTTTCTCCTGTAATGCCTGATGAGTTTGGAGATCAGAGATCATTCCTCCACACAGAATCTCTCAGACCCTTCAGATTCCAGCTCTTCTCTTCAGTTCTCTATAGGGTTCAGCTCAGGGACTGGGACGGCCTTCATTCTGTGCTCAGTCACACATTTCTGAGTTGATTTTGATGTTTTATCTGCTGTGTTTGCTAGAATCCATGATGCCATGTGTCTGAACAAGAAGTCCAGGACCTCCAACAAAAAAATAGGCTTCAGCATTAAAGATCCAGCGGTGTATTTAACCGAGGGC
This sequence comes from Gobio gobio, assembly GCF_949357685.1. Lineage (NCBI taxonomy): Eukaryota > Metazoa > Chordata > Actinopteri > Cypriniformes > Gobionidae > Gobio > Gobio gobio. Next base: position 2,487,756 of record NC_137112.1, on the reverse strand, counting down.
ATGGGGTCTTTATATCCCATCTGGTGTGTTTTCTGCCCAAAAGCTCTTGTTTTAGTGTCATGTGACCACAGAAGCAGGTCCGTCAGAAGCTCCAGTCGTGTCTGAGCTGAATATGCTGGAGTTTGTGTCTGGATGAGCGAGGAGGATTGTTCTTCAAACCCTCCCGAACACCATGAGCTGATGTAGGAGCTGTTTGGTCATTATTTAGTCTCTCTGACCCCAAGACTCAACTAATCTCTGCACTTCTCCATCTGTGACCCTGTGAGAGGGTTTGTCCTCCTCTCGTGCATTAGGACGACACACACACACACACACACACACACACGCACACACACACACACACACACACACACACACACACACACACACACACACACACACACACACACACACACACACACACACACACACACACACACACACACACACACACACACACACACACACACACACACACCTTTAGTTGATTGAACTTCTGAATTATTGCCCTGATGGTGGAAATGGGGATACTTTACAGACACTTTCTATATTGTGAAGCTCAACACTCATCAGTTGCACATCAGAACTATATTCTGTGGTTTTGCTCATTGTGATGATGATGTGTTTCCTCATATTTATACTCCTGTGGGACAGGAAGTCATGGCTGGACAGTTTCATGCTCATAGTCCCCCTGGTGTGCTAAAAAATGTAAATATTAATGTAAATATACTTCAGAGATATTTTACTTAAAAATTCTAGGGGTGCCAATAATTATGGCCAATGTGTTTTGGAGAAAAGCATTTATTTCATAATGAGATTTCCCCCGACTTTCCATTCTTTTACTTCAATGAAAGGTTTGATTTTTGCGATTATTTTGAATGAAAGATCAAAATGATAAACAATGCAGATTTATTTTCACAGTCATCTTTGATCATATTTACCAGAGGTGCCAATAACCTCAAACTGATCACAGTGGGTATAAAAGTCTAAACCCCCTGTGACAATTACAGATTTTTTTGTTAAAGCACTTAAAATCATGTCAGATCTTTTTCCACCTTTGATGCACTATTGAAACAAACAACAACATTCAAAACTAACAAATATAAAAGTCTTAAACACCTGATTGTAAAAGTGTGCACACACACACTTGTTTGAAACACATTTATCTTTTAATACAGCAGACATTCTTTATGAGTAAGAGTCTGTCAACTTAGCACAACTTGATTTGTCCATTTTTCTCCTTCAAAAGAGCTTCAGACGAGAAGGCCTGGCTCTCAGTCTCCGCTCTAATTCAGCCCAAAGGTGTTCTATCGGGTTGAGGTCAGGACTCTGTGGAGGCCAGTCCAGTTCCTCCACACCAAACTCGCTCATCCATGTCTTTATGGAGCGACTCTTTGTGCACTGGAGCGCAGTCATGCTGGGACAGGAAGGGGCCGTCCTCAAACTGGTCCCACAAAGTTGGGAGCATGAAATTGTCCAAAATGTCTTGGTGAAGGACTAAGAGTTATTTTCACTGGAACTAAGGGGCCAAGCCCGACCCCTGAAAAACAACCCCACCCCATAATAACTTTACACTTGGCACAATGCAGTCAGGCAAGTCCCGTTCTCCTGGCAACCGCCAAACCCAGACTCGTCCATGGGATTGTCAGACAGAGAAGCGTGATTGGTCACTCAGAGAACACGTCTCCACTGCTCTAGAGTCCAGTGGCAGCGCGCTTTACCCCACTGCATCCTACGCTTTGCAATATTTAGTAGTGAGGAAATGTCTGGAATGGACTTATTGCACAGATGGAAACCGATCACGGAACCACGCTTGAGTTCTCTGAGCTCCTGAGAGCGGCCCATTCTCTCACTTATGTGTGTAGAAGCGTCTGCAGGCCTAGAGCTTGAGTTATACACCTGTGGCCATGAAGGGATTGAACACCTGAACACCCCCCCCCCCCCTTAAGTTTCCTTTTGTTTGTTGCATACATTCACAATTAAAGGTGGAAAAGATCTGACATGATTTTACTGATGTGAATTTTTTTACATCACAAAAAGCAGCAATTTTTAAAGGGATTTGTCGACTTATTACACCTACATTTTGAGTTCACTGAGGGTTTGTTTTGGATACTTACTCTAATTCCTCAAACTTGTGGAGTACAGGCAGGATCATAGCCAGTTTTTCAGATGTTAAACCGCAGATATCGAGGCTCAGTTTTTTCATCCTCTGACAGCACTGACCGCAGTACAGCAGCGCCCAGCAGTCAATTCTTCTTAGAGGTGTATACTTAACCAAAACTTCACTCTTTACGTTCAGAACTTCTTTCACAAAGCTTTCTTCATGGAGCTCAAAGAGATGATGAAGGGTCTCGAGAGAATCCATGTGTTGGAAGAGCCAGTCTTTCAGAATGTTCTGTGTGTTTGGATGAACACACACACCGTGTTTATTCTTAAGTGTGTGTCTAACTTTCTTATTCATTAGACCGAAAATAAACTTCACCACAGCTGCAAATTGTCCCTTCAAACACACGTTTGTGAATTTCTCCTCAAACTCGTTTCCATCCAGTGAGATGTAATACAGAGCAGTGAAGAACTCCTGAAAGCTGAGATGCATGAAACTGAACATCATCTCCTGGCGAATTGTCCTCTTAAAGAGGAACTTACTCAGGAACGGACTGCCAGCAGGGTCTGCAACCGTTTCATAAACCATCTTCTCATCCAACAAGACTTGCTGTTCCAGCATCCCTTTCTCTGCCAGCTGACCCAGACTCCTCAGCAGGGCCGGGACGGACTGACTCGAACCCTGGCAGTGATGCTCCAGTAGAGTGGACACAAAGTCAGCGTAGATGGAGGTCGTGGTTTCAAGGCCGCTTGTTAAATCTGAACCGTCACTGAATCTCTCTCGCATAACCGTGCAGATGATCCAGCAGATAACAGGGATGGAGCAGGCGGTGATGAGGGTTTCATTTGCCTTCACATAATCATAAGCCTTCCTGAAGAATTCCTCATTCCGGAAGAATCCCTGGAAGTACTTCTCAACCCCTTCACTTGAAAACCCCATGATCTCAGTGAATCTCTGAGGTGCTTTGAGCAGTTTACTCAGTGTGTCTGTAGCTGTAGATCTGGTGGTGACCAGCAGGAAGGACTCTGGCAGGATTCGACCCCTCAAAAGGGCACAAAGATTGACCTCAGGTGGGGCTCTTTTATTCAGGTCAGTGTGCGGTGACTTGGGATGATCGTCCTGAGTGAGTCTCAGCTCGTCAAATCCGTCAACGATGAAAAGCATCTTCTCTGGCGTCTCTTGTAAAACCTGTGAGATCTGATCTGATGTTAAACTGCAGCTGTCGCTCAAGATCTCCTCCAAACTCTTTTCTCCAGACATGCGATTTATTTCCTTACACTTTAAGTGGAACACGATATTGAACCGCTGTTTGTAGAGGTCACCAGATGCCCAGTCCATCATGATCTTCTGCACAGTGAAGGATTTCCCGTTCCCAGAGTTCCCCTGCAGTATAACAGCTCTAGGGCTGATTCTGCGGTTATCTGGATCGAACAGACGGTTCAGATGGACAGATTGATCACTGCTCCTGGAGCTGGAGCGGATGTCTTCTTCTCTCTCTTTCTGATCTCTGTGTCTCTGAATGATCAGCGGCTGTGTGAAGCGCTCAGACAGCAGCACCTGTTCACCAGGCAGTGAGTTATACTCTCTCACATACTGATACTCACTGCAGATCAGCTCCTTATATTTGTCAATCACTGAGCTGATATCTGCAGAAATGATCAATGCACAAAGAGTAAGTGGATTTTAGACATTCTGATGAGTAAGAAATGTCAGACCAGGAGGAAAATACTAAGGTAACATATTACTATAAAATCCATCGGTCACCTGAGGTTTGTGTTTGTGTGCGATGTCCAGAAACACCTGGAGGACATTAGAGACACTTAATATTGAAAAATGTACACATTTCATATATGCATACAGTACCGGTCAACATTTTTGAAAGAAGTCTCTCATGCTCACCAAGACTGCATTTGATCAAATATACAGAAAAAAACAGTAATATTGTGAAATACTATTTCAATCTAAAATAGTGGCTTTCTATTTTAAAGGGTTAGTTTCTGCTTGAGTATGAAATATTTGGAATAAATACTGTTCTTTTTAATATTTCGTTCATCAAAGAATCCTGAAAAATGTCACAGGTTATAAAAAAAAATATTGTTTCCAATATTGATAATAAATCCTCATATGAGAATGATTTGTGAAGGATCATGTGACACTGAAGACTGGAGAAATGAGGATAAATTCAGCTCTGATCACAGGAATACATTTTCAATTGTAATAATATTTCACAATATTACTGTGTTTTCTGTATTTTTGACTAAATGAATGCAGCCTTGGTGAGCAGAAGACACTTCAAAAACATAAAAAATAGTAATATTTCTAAACTTTTGACCAGCACTGAGTGTATATATCTTACCAGGTGCATTATGTGTGATGTGGACATCGCCTGTTATTGTACTGTTAGAGAGAACAGGTGCGGTCACATGACCTCCACTCCGAGCTGAGGTTCTGACATACGGCCCAGTGTGAGATCTCAAATATTTTTTGTTGCTGCGAATCTCTAAAAATGACAAGAGGAAAACAGTTAGACAATATAACACATTTTGATAGACCATAAATATGTTTCTGCTGTGTTTCTAGGCTAAAATATCATCAAATTCACCACTGACTTAGTATTCACAAATTATAGAAGCCTAACTTGAGGAGCAGAGAAAAACTTTACATAACAAAACTAAAACTTAACAAGGTGATGAATAACACACTAACATACTGTAGGTTTATTAGCCATCGTCTGGTTAAGTCATGTTACAACTAAAATGTATAATTTTTTATTAAAACAACAAGTTTGACATACTGTCACGATTCGGGTCCCGGCTCATTCTGTGCAAGAAAAGAAATACAACAATTAGACAATAAAACAGGAATATTTACATTGAAGGGGGTGGGGGACACACACCTGTGCTGCGTTCCACTCCATATTTATGCTGCGTTCCAGGCAGGTTTGAGCCTGCAAGTCACGACTTGAAATCACGACTAGCGTTTAGGGATCGACCGATACATTTTTTTTTTGTGCCGATGGCGATACCGATTTTTTTTCATCAGCCTTAGCCGATGAGCGATACGGGCTGCCGATTTTCTTGAGCCGATATTTTGAGCTGATACTGCTTTTGCTCCCTCAATTTACATCATAAAAATGACACAATGATCATGATGATAACAATGTTACAAGTCTCAATTTAAAAAAGGAACATTTATTGTACAAAAAAAAACAATATACAAATAGTAAAAACAGGAACAAGTAAAAAAAGAGTTCAGTGCTGAAAATAAATTCTGAAAATAAATATTTAAGCATAAATAAAATAATTAGACTATTGCACACAGTATCAACAAGCAAGCAGCATCATAAAGTGCACACTGACTGTGCTATACTTAATTTTAAAAGTAACCAACTATTTACAACCTAGCCATTTAATGCTTAGGTGCACTTAACTTAATCTCTTGTAGAGCAACACCAGCGGTAATTCAGGAAAAAATCGTCTCGGTTACGGATGTAACCCTCGTTCCCTGAGGAGGGAACGGAGACGTAACGTTAGTGACTAACGAATGGGGGTTTCGCTTAGAAGCCTATCAACTTCGAGTTTAGAGAAAACGCCCAATGGCGTGCCAATGCCATGGGCATGCGGAATTTGCATACGTAACTCCGCCTCACTGCGTGAGTATATAAGGAAGTACGAGGCAATATCGCATTATGTTACCTGCTTGAGGAGCCAAGACTGAACTCCTGCGTTCCAGGTAGCACAGCTGATGTGGCAAGGGAACGTTACGTCTCCGTTCCCTCCTCAGGGAACGAGGGTTACATCCGTAACCGAGACGTTCCCTTTCGTTCAGTCACTACGACGTAACGTTAGTGACTAACGAATGGGGGTCCCAATATAATCCCACCACTCAGCTGTCTTCCAGCGCCCTGCGTAAGTGTGAGTACCCTGTCGTAAGACTAGTACGGACGAAGGACTCCCACTTAACACAGGAATACCAAGGTACACTGGGAAGCATATCCCAGTGAGGGAATGCCAAAAATGCCTACCCGTGGGGAGGACTTAAGAGACACATATGAGCCGGTAGGGGCTGCACATGGAAGATCTCTAGGGTACCAGCCGAAGGTGGAAACCCGCTCACTGCGGAGACTTACGGTGAAATACACATGTGGGGGTCGCCGGAGGGAACCATTCACATGGGGCACCTGGCCGGTCATGAGGGTCTGGGCTCGAAAGGGCAGACTGAACTGATGTCGGCGTCGACAGTGCTGGAGGAGCTAAGGGCTCTCGGGGAGCTCACCTGAGGAAAATATCGCACGTATCCAGTCCGTGGAGTGGAGTGGCGAGCAAGCGAAGACACCTGAGCCTGGCCCATCACCGGCCCCTCGGGGGGGCGAGTACATAGTCGGACACTGGCTCCACTCGGAGATTGTAGAATCTGGCGAATGTGTTGGGTGTCGCCCAGCCTGCAGCTCTGCAGATGTCTGCTAGCGAGGCGCCATGCGCTAGAGCCCAGGTGGAGTGGAGTGTGCCCTCACACCAAGGGGACATGGTCGGCCTTGCTGCTGGTAAGCCAAAGCAATGGTGTCCACTATCCAGTGAGACAGCCTTTGCTTTGAGAGAGCACTTCCCTTCCGCTCTCCACCATAACAGACACCATAAGAGCTGGTCTGAGGTCCTGAAACACTGCGTCATGTCTACGTAGGCGCGGAGGGCGCGTACTGGACAGAGCAATGCCAAGGCTGGGTCTGCCTCCTCCAAAGGCAGCGCTTGCAGGTTCACCACCTGGTCCTTAAACGGAGTGGTGGGAACCTTGGGCACATATCCAGGCCGGGGTCTCAGGATCACGTGAGAGTTAGCCGGCCCGAATTCCAGGCACGCTTCGTCAACCGAAAATGCCTGCAGGTCCCCGACCCTCTTAACTGAGGCCAATGCGGTCAGCAGAGCCGTCTTCATAGACAGGAACTTAATATCAACCGACCGCAAAGGCTCAAAGGGAGGTCTCTGCAGAGCAGTTAACACTACTGCGAGGTCCCAAGAGGGTACGAGAGGAGAGCGAGGAGGATTCAGTCTCCTGGCTCCCCTCAGGAACCTGATGACCAGGTCGTGCTGACTTACCTTTTTGTTCTCCAAGAGATCGTGGTGGGCAGACATTGCAGCCACATATACTTTGAGGGTGGAGGGAGACAGCCTTCGCTCCAGCCCCTCTTGGAGGAACTCAAGCACGGACCCGATCGGGCATTTCCAGGGGTCTTCTTGGCGGGAAGAGCACCAGGTGACGAAGAGGTTCCACTTCAACGCATAGGCATGCCGAGTGGACTCTGCCCTAGCGGAAGTGATGGTGGCGACCACCGTAGGTGGTAGGCCACTCAAACCTGCCGCGTCCCGTCTAGGAGCCACACGTGGAGGCTCCAGAGGTCGGGACGTGGGTGCCAAAGGGTGCCCCGTCTCTGAGTAAGGAGGTCCGGTCTCAGAGGAATAGGCCAGGGAGGGGCTGTCGCAAGGAGTACGAGTTCGGGGAACCAGGTCCGGCCGTGCCAGTGCGGGGCGACCAAAAGGACCTGCTCCTTGTCCTCCCTGATCTTGCACAGGAGCTGTGCGAGTAGGCTCACTGGGGGGAAGGCGTAGGCCCCGCGGCCAGCTGTGCGCCAGTGCATCCGTGCCGAGCGTGCCCTCGGTCAGGGAATAATACAGGCTGCAGTGGGAAGAGTCGTGGGAGGCAAACAGATCTACCTGTGCGTCGCCGAACTGTTCCCAAATCAGCTGAACCGTCCGGGGATGGAGTCTCCATTCTCACGGGAGGGGCTGAAACCGCGAGAGCTCGTCGGCTGCATGGTTCAGGACTCCCGGAATATGGACAGCACGAAGGGGCCTCAGGCGCTTCTGACTCCATAAAATGAGATGGCGGGCGAGTTGAGACATACGGCGGGAGCGTAGACCGCCCTGGTGGTTGATGTACGCTACTACGGCCGTGTTGTCTGTCCGGACAAGTACATGTTGGTCCTTCAGCAGCGCTCGGAAGCGGTGCAGGGCGAAACGTACTGCCAGCAACTCGAGGCAATTGACATGCAGGAGGCGCTGGGGTCCTGTCCAGGAGCCCGCGGCTGCTTGTCCATTGCACATGGCACCCCAGCCCGTGGCAGAGGCATCCGTCGATACGACAACATGCCTGGACACTCGTTCTAAGGGCACACCGGCCCGGAGAAAACTGAGGTTCGACCACGGGGTGAGCGTCTGTAGGCAGGCCCGAGTTACTTGGATCCGGAGCGTGCCAGACTGCCATGCCCATCTCGGGACTCGATCGCGAAGCCAGTGCTGAAGCGGTCTCATATGAAGCAATCCGAGCGGCGTTACCGCGGCTGCAGATGCCATATGCCCCAGGAGCCTCTGAAATAGTTTCAGTGGAACCGCACTCTTGCTCTCGATTTGACGGAGGCAAGTCAGCAGAGACTGCGCGCGCTCGCTCGAAAGCTGCGCGTACATGGCGACCGAGTCGATCTCCATACCGAGAAAAGAGATCCTCTGCATGGGGCAAAGTTTGCTCTTTTCCCAGTTGACCCGAAGGCCCAGACGGGCTAAGTGGTGGAGAACCAGATCTCTGTGTCCGCAAACCTGCTCTCGAGAGTGGCCCAGTATGAGCCAGTCGTCGAGGTAGTTCAGGATGCGAACCCCGTGCTGCCGAAGGGGCGCAAGGGCTGCCTCGGCGATCTTCGTGAAGACGCGAGGGGACAGAGATAGCCCGAAAGGGAGAACCGCGTACTGGTATGCCCGCCCCTCGAAAGCAAACCGTAGGAACGGTCTGTGTCGAGGAAGGATGGAGACATGGAAGTAGGCGTCCTTCAGGTCGATCGCTGCAAACCAATCGTGAGGACGAACGCATTCGAAAAGGCGTTTCGCAGTCAACATCTTGAACGGAAGCCGGTGAAGGGATCGGTTCAAGATGCGAAGGTCCAGGATTGGCCGTAACCCACCGGTTTTCTTGGGTACAATGAAGTAGGGGCTGTAGAACCCCGACCTCATTTCGGCTGGAGGGACAGGCTCGATCGCACCCTTCGCCAGTAGAGTGGCAATCTCCGCACGCATGACGGGGGCATGGGCCCCGGTCACGGTATAGCGGACTCCCCTGTAACGGGGAGGAGCCTGCGCGAACTGAATCGCGTAGCCGAGCCTGACGGTCCGGGCAACCCAGCGGGACAGCCCCGGAAGCTGAAGCCAGGCTTCCAGAGACTGCACCAACGGGGTCATACGGACGGCAGACGTACCCAGGGTGGGGCAGCGAGGCAGCGTTACCGGCCCGGACAGGGGAGGCTGTTGGGCGTCCCGGGGTCGGGGCACGGTTAACGGCTGCGCCCTGACAGAGGAGACCAGGGAAGGACTCGCGTTCCACTGGGGTCTGCTCTGCCAGGGGGCTGGCGACAGAGCGGGACGAGAGTGGCGAGACCCGAGGGTGGCGCGCACTGCCTTCACCGATCTCTGGGGGCTCAGGGATGGGGTTGTCAGTTCTTTCTTTAACCACATTAGGGTGCTGCTGACCCGGGGGCCAGCAGCTGAACAAAAGATTCTCCCCCGGCCCTCCACCGGGGGAAGGAGCGGCCCTGCCGCCGTCTCCTGGAAAGAACTGCCCATCCCTGAGCCGTCCGCATCAGGAGCGCCGCTTAGCCTGGCGTTTCTTCGCGGGCTGCGGGGCTGGAGCGGACTGGGACGCCTTCCTGCGGCTGCCTCTGCGCGGCCCGGGTGGAGGCTGCTGCTTGGGTGGCGCAGAGGTAGAGGGAGCCGCAGGAGGGCGCCCTCGGCGGCGAGCGGGCTGAGGCACCTGCGCGGGCGGTTGGGTGGAGGCAGCAGCTGACCGCCGGGGCAGGATGTGTTTTATCGCCTCAGTCTGCTTCTGAGCGGCCGAGAACTGTTGGGCGAAGCTCTCGACCGCTCCGCCGAATAGCCCATCCTGTGATATGGGGGCGTTGAGGAAACGGGTTCGCTCAGCGTCACGCATATCAGACAGGTTGAGCCATAGGTGTCTCTCCTGGACCACATTTGTGGACATCACCTGACCCAGGGAGCGTGCGGTCACCTTCGTCGCCCGGAGAGCGAAGTCGGTGGCGGCACGCAACTCATTGCTGAGTCCTGGATCAGCCCCTCTCTCGTGCATATCACACAGCAACTTGGCTTGGTAAGCCTGAAGAGTTGCCATGGTATGCAAAGAAGCGGCGGCCTGCCCCGCAGCTCTATAGGACTTCGCCACCAGGGATGACGAAAACCTACAGGCTTTGGAGGGGTGCTTTGGGTCACCACGCCAGGACGAAGCGCGCTGTGGACACAGTTGCATCGCAACAGAACGTTCGACTGGGGGGACCCCAGTGTACCCATGAGCCGCGGCTCCATCGAGGGAGGTGAAGGCGGAAGAGTTCGCCAAACGTTCACGGGAAGACAACGGGGACTTCCAGGAACGCGCGACCTCTTCATGCACCTCGGGGAAGAAAGGTATTGGAGGAGCGGCCGGACGGGTGTCCGGACGCGCCGCCCCCAAAAACCAATCATCCAACCGCGAACGCTCGGGCTGAGGCGGAGGGTTCCACTCCAGTCCAAGCGCTGCGGCGGCCCGAGACAGCATGGCTGTCAATTCTGGGTCCGACTCGGGCAATGCTGGCGCACCCGAAGGTGGCAGCACAGCCGAATCATCATCCTCAGATGACTCCAGCCCACCTTGTGATGCGGCGATAGACATCACTTCCTCTTCCGCCGCGCCAAACGCCACAGTCGGGACAGCAGGAGCCGGCCCCGATGTAGACGCCTGAGCACGGACCGGGTCAGGTGCATGAGAGGGGGGTGTGGGCCGAGGAACTAGCGTCGGAGCTTTATTCCACACCGTCACCCTCAGATCACCCTGGTCACCAGCCAAAGTGCCGCCTCCAGAGGAGGCCGCCGATTGGGGGGGGGGGGGGGGGGGGGGGCGGAGGGGACTCTCGTTCCGGCATCAGCACGGAACTCACGGAGTCTCGATCGAAGCACCGAGATGGCCAGGTTCCCGCAGAGGGAACATGAGTCATCCACAAGCACTGCCTGAGCGTGCTGAAAGCCCAAACACGTCACACAGCGCTCGTGCCCGTCAAAAGAAAAAAGCGATCTACCGCACCCAGAAGTGCACGGACGAAACATCCTGAAAAGGACGTGTCACGTGCAAGCTCTTTTGTGAGAGGAAACTTTGCAGTCGATGCCGAAGCGCCCAGGGAAACACACACCAGCTGTCAGGCGGACCACTGCACAGATCAGCAGGCAGGAAGTATGCGATCACTGGAACGCGCCGTCACACCAACACCGACTGGAAAGCTGCTCGTCTCGAAGAAGCTGACAGAGTCTCAGAAGGCTGTAGGAGTGAAGAGGTAGGTACTCTTGGCTCCGAAAGCAGAAACATAATGCGATATTGCCTCGTACTTCCTAATATACTCACGCAGTGAGGCGGAGTTACGTATGCAAATTCCGCATGCCCATGGCATTGGCACGCCATTGGGCGTTTTCTCTAAACTCGAAGTTGATAGGCTTCTAAGCGAAACCCCCATTCGTTACTCACTAACGTTACGTCGTAGTGACTGAACGAAAGGGAACTCCCAATGCTCCACATGAAACTTCGGTCTTCCGACCTTTTACCATTGTGTCAATTCTCAGTTGATTTTGATTAATATCCTGATTAATATGTGCGAGGGAGGGGGAGCAAGACGGTGAGTGCACACGCGCGTTCTCTGCACTTTCTCTCAGCAACACATGCGAGTGCGACCTGTCACAAGCGCAGCACAGTCAGTTTCTACGGTAAAAATTTGCTTTGGTTGCTGTCAGGAAATGCAATCTGTCGTGGCCGGTGTTGATTCTGTGGCGCATCGCCATTATGTAGTCTATGTGTGGTTTGGGAAACACTGGAGAGACACACACACACACGTGTCTAAACCTCAGCCAGGTGGTCACTGAATAAAACTCCCACAAATACCACGGAACAACATCGGCATTACTTAATCCTATGACCAGTGTTGGTAACAGCTAAGTTACCGTATGCATACGAATAGCCAACAACTGAGCTATCTGCAGCTCCCTAAATACAATGGCAAGCAGTTTTATAGACGAGGCATTCAGCATTTGCGTTTTCCATTTTGACGTACAAACTTGCTTAGCTAAAGTTGCAAGTACATATAGAGCAACGTGTTTCCACTTTCAAAGTGTATAGCAATATTTCAACTAAGTCAAACAGTTAAAAGATGCTTTGAAAGTTTAAAATGTATCGTTTTCTTGAAGAGAAGATCCCAGCACTGCTAGTGGAAGGGGCAGTGTATGAACTATAAATATCGGCCCGATATATATCGTTCGAACACTTCTAGCGTTACAGGCAAAGTCGCGCCAAACTGCCTGAGTGCAAGGAATTGTGGTAGCTAGATGGCGGGCCGCACGGGGCTTATGCTCATTTACAATCATTTCTATCATCGTGTGTTTACTCCTTGCTTGTTTGAGGGAAACAGAGAATTAAAAAAAAACGCGCATAAGGCAAGAGAAGCTGTTATACCGTTTATTTTAGGTAATTATTCCATAAACACCGCATCCGTAGGGACTGCCATTGTTGTGATGTCAGAACTCCTAACTGGGAGTACATCGATCTAGTACGAGTTCACGGGTGGGAAGTCACGGGTTTGACTGCTGTTCCAGTGCACTTTCAAGGGCATAGCTGTCAACCCTCCCGTTTTTTCCGGGTTTCTCACTTATTTTAGATCTTTTCCCGGTGTCTTCCCGTTTGAGTATTTTCCCGTAAAATATCCCATATTTTTACGCTCTGATTGTGTTAACTCAGAACACGCAACTATCTGTGTCTGTGAAGTAGCTTGCACTTGGGTTGCTAGACCTCCAGTCCAGCAGGTGGCAGTACACAGACAGTAGCTTAGGCCAGTGTTTCCCAACCGGGTGCCGTCTGACGAGAGCAGGGGTGCCGTGTAAAAGTCCTTAAAATATTTTTTTTGTGTTCAAATTTTTCAAATAATTCTCTCTTTGTAAACTTTGTTCATTGCATGCCGTATGTTCGAATATGACCAGTCATTGTCGCCGTCATCACCCGGGTTTAGTGCCAGAAGACGCGAATGAGAAGTGCACACGTCTCACAGCACGCAAATATTGAGTTCTCTTTTAAGTCTTGCTCTTGAACGGACAAACTCACGCAAAAAGTATGTCAACATGTCCATCTTGATGAGTATTCTAGCAGACATAGTCTGTATATACCTTAAGTGAACTTTATACGGTCGAGAAAGACGACGCATATCCATGCATTAGGTCTTAAAGGGGCAGTAGCCTTTACTGCTGTCTGTTTAATGTTATTGGTCTGGGGTGACGGGATGGGGGGCTTCTATGATATTAGACTGCGTAGCCTATAATAAGGCTGTGGCAATCCATGAATACCCCACCCACTCCTCCCGGTACCTGCAGAGGCGTTTTTGCTTTTTAGCAGCGCGTTGGGGTTCCGGTAAGCTACACCAGCCATGCCAACGGAATGAATGAAATTAGCTTATCAATGCATATCTAAATTCGCGCCTAGCGGCTAGCCAGTATTTTTTTTTTACTTAGAAAAAAGATGCTGTAGCCAATGAGCAGCCGGCGGGGGCTGGTTGCAGGACGACTCAACCTCCACAGACAGTTTTTAATGTTTATCAGACAATAACTACTCAAGATTTTGCTTAAGCATAATTTTCGGGGACAATTAGGGCCAGATTCGGGATTCGGGACAACAGTTTAGATTTCGGGACGGTCCCGAATTTTTCGGGACGTCTGGTCACCCTAGATGAGTGTGATGTGCGATGATGGATCAGGACGCTGATGGCCAAAATCAAAATATATTGTGTAGTTATAAACTCTTTAGACTGTTAATGATTAGTGCTTTTTTTAAAGTTTGTGGGTAAGAATCGTGTAAAAAAAAATCCCTTATTTTGTGGATGGATTCCGGGAAATCTCCCTTATTTTCAATGTTCAATGTTGACAGCTATGCTCAAGGGTAGAAGATTGGAAAAACATGGGTTATGGGTTGCGGGACTTTTATTATGATGGGACCAGTGCTCGATGTGGGGCGGTACCTCTACATTTCACTCTTAAGTGTACCTGCACCTTTTCTTGTGTACCGTACCGCTACTTCTCGCCTGTATTACGGACGCCCAGATGTTTAATTAAGTGGCACGTGAATCACTGAAGTGCATTCACCATCACACTCCAAAAGTGTTAAGCCTTGTTTATACTTTCGCCTGGCTTCGCAGTGCGAGCGTCCGCTGACTGCACGCGCGCTTCGTCCGCTTGGCACAACACCAATCGAAATGGGGTCTCGCTCTCAACACGCAAGACCGCGATGACATGCCGAGAATAAACAAAGATTTGCACGAGCCGTTCCTATGCGACGCTGATGATAAAATGTGCGTCCCATTTGAATTCTATTGAGAATGTAGTAACATTACGAAGAAAGTCCAACATGAGCTAAAACAGCCTCTAAAATGACTGATGAGAAGAGGGGAAGCATCATTCTTCAATCTTTTTACTCCTGAAGCAGAGGTGGAAAGAGTAACAAAATATTCTACTCTAGTAAAAGTACTATTACTTCAATGAAATTTTACTTAAGTAGAAGAAAAAGTACTTGTCTAAAAATGTACTCAAGTAAAAGTAAAAAGTAGTTCATTTAAAATATACTGAGTTACTTTTTTGAACAGCGGGGTGGGGGAATCTCCCGTGTAGGGTTGTAATAGAATGAGTTCTCTTACGAGAGGTTCTCTCGAATTGCGTAAGTTCCTTACGCTACGGGAAAGTATTCTTTCTTCGAGATTTCTGAAAAACCCAAAATTATCCTTAATTTTGTAACATTGTCAACGCAGTGCGGCAGCCTGGCAGACCATAGCAGGCTATTCCAGCGTGCTATTGGCTGCTCTGCTGGCAACTGCAGCAGCCTATCGGTGAGCCCGCGTGACGTGGCGACCAATGAGGGCGCTTCGCGCCCACCTGGCTTCATTTGCCTACAGGTGGGGTGTGGCCACGTGTATATAAGCAGGGCTCACGGGCTGCATATTCGATTTTCTTTTCTTCAGCGAAGCCCTTCGCATCGCTGGATCTGGAACCCGCCGCCGTTGAACGTGCAGACGAGCAAGCAGAGGACAGCGCCTGAAGAAGCCGGCAGCATCGCGCCACCTTCAGCCATCCGTGCCTGCTCTGCTATCCGGCAGCTTTATATCCTTTTATTGCTCAGTGTTGTCGCCGCTGCGTCACACTTTCACAAAAAGAGCCGAGCGTTTTTCTAAAAATGTCTCGTTCCACCTGCGGCTCGTGTCACGCGCAGCTCAGTTCCGGGGACCGCCATGTGATCTGCGCTCTCTGCCTGGGCCGTGATCACGCCGCCGCCGCACTTCTCGCCGGCGGATGCCCGGAGTGCGAAGAACTAACGATGTCGACCCTGCGGGCTCGACTCGATCAGTTCGAAGATGACATGATGGCAGGAAAAAGCGCCGCTCGCAGCGGACTCCGGAGTTTGCCGAGAGAAGCTCGCCGGAACCCTTCCCGCCCGCTTCACTCTCGCCTTCCCCGCCCCCACCCCAGGCCGCCATTTCTGTTGCCGCCTCTGGGGATGAGGCGGATGCGGCCGCGGAACGCGCCGACAGCTGCTCCATCATGGCTTCCGACAGCGAGGAATGGTCTTCCGCGACCTCTTCAGTCCGAGCCTCCGGACGCTCTCGAGCGGGTGAGGACGCCGAACTGTTGCGCCTTCTCACCCGGGCTGTCGAGCAGCTAGGCCTCGAATGGGCCCCGCCTAAGGTGGCAGCGCCGAATCGGCTCGACGGATGCTTCCTGAACAGTCGCCGCCGTGCGCCCACCGCCAGGACTGCACCCTTTCTGCCAGAGCTTCACGAGGAGCTCGCGAAGTCCTGGAACGCGCCATTCTCCGCGAGGGTCTCGTCTCAGGCTTCTTCGACGCTCTCACAAGTTGACGGCGCGGCTGAGAAAGGCTACAACGCTATCCCTCCGGTGGAAGAGGCGGTCGCAGCGCACCTTTGCCCGCCTTCTGGTTGGCGCTCAAAGGCTGCCCTCCCGTCTAAGGCCTGCAGAGTGACGTCATCGCTGATCGGCCGCGCTTTCGCTGCCTCCGGTCAAGCTGCGTCTGCTCTGCACTCTATGGCCGTGCTGCAAATCCTCCAAGCCAATCTCCTCCGTGATCTGGACGAGAGGAGCTGTGACGCTGAGCTGATCACGGATTTGCGAAGCGCGACGGATCTCTCCCTCCGCGCTACCAAGACCGCAGCACAGGCCCTCGGACGCTCTATGGCCTCCCTCACGGTAGCTGAGCGCCACCTCTGGCTCACGCTCGCGGACATGCGAGAAACAGAGCGCGCGGCCTTCTTAAACGCCCCGCTCTCTCCATCTGGGCTCTTCGGACCAGCGGTCAAGGGGATCGTCGACCGTTTCTCCGAAGTACAGAAGACGACGCAGGCCATGAACCTCTTCCTGCCTCGACGCCCAGGCGCCAGCAGTAGCTCCGTTGCTCGCCGTCCTCGCGACCAGCCAGCACCGAGCTCCGCGCAGCGCCCAGCGCGGCCCCCTTCGTCTCAGCGAAGACCGAGCGGCCGCCCCAGATCGCGCTCTTCCAGCCACGGTAAGCCGCCTCCCCCTCGGGGCCCCCGGCCTAGGATCGTGCTGAAGTCCGAGCCTCCAAAGCCCTCCTAGCCAGAGGCAAGAAACGACGGTTAAGTCCCGCTGCGGCCGGACCACCGTCAAAACTCTTTTTCCTGTCAGCCCCCACCACTGTGGCTGCTGCAGAGGAATTTCACGCAGCCAACGAGCCGGCAAAAACGCCCTCTCGCCTGTCAACGACCGCCGTTTTTACGGCGAACCAGAGAAATCACAAAAGTTGCATTATTTCTGGTTGCACGGCTCACGCCGTATGTGTTTCAAATGCAGTAAATGTGCCCACTTTTCTGTGTTCACCCCTGCACATAAGCACTATAAACCCCGTGTCCCCCACTCACATAAAGCGGCCTCCGGCCGCTCGAGTGCTAGAGTTAGGTCACGTGTCCGCTTGTCTGCGTCCACGCCTAGCCACCACACGCGCTGTCACACAGCCACTCTTAACCGGTCATGTTCCACGCGTAAGAGTTGTGCCCGCTCAAACGCGCTCACACATTTTCGCGAACATTATGCCTCAGGCGCTACGCGCCGCGCCACACACCATTTGTTTTCCGCCCAAGGTGGCCGAAGCGATGAGTGTAGGGCCACACACAAGACATTCCCCGCTCAAAGCGGTAGAGACACAGTGTGTAAGGCGGCCAGCCACCGAAAGCGAGCGGCTGGCCCACAGCACAGAGAGCGCGCGCACCGCGCCCGCCCCTCTTATACGGGCCGTCAAACCCGTGAAATGCGGCGTTTCGAGCCCAGAGGCCGTTCTGTCCCGTTTGGCACACGCGAAAGCGTGGGAAGCCATTCCAGGTGTATCAGAATGGGTGCTGAGAACAGTGAAGCACGGCTACACTCTGCAGTTCGCTCGCCGCCCTCCGCGCTTCTGTGCGCGTATAGAGACGAGAGTGAGCGAAGAAGTAGCACATCTACTTCGAGCGGAGATAGCCACGCTGCTGTGCAAAGGGGCTATAGAACCGGTTCCCCATTCTATGAGCGAGTCAGGCTTTTACAGCCGATATTTTCTCGTGCCAAAAAGGGACGGGTCGCTCAGACCGATTCTGGATCTGAGGCGTCTGAACAAAGCTCTTTTGAGGAGATCGTTCAAGATGCTTACTACCAAGCAGATCCTCGCGCATATTCGCCCGAGAGACTGGCTAATTTCCCTAGATTTGAAAGACGCATATTTTCAAATCAAGATAACGCCGCGTCACAGGCCATTCTTACGATTCGCCTTCGACGGCCAGGCTTATCAATACACCGTCCTTCCGTTCGGCCTGTCACTAGCACCCCGTACATTTACGAAGTGCATGGACGCGGCCCTCGCTCCCCTGAGAAACCGGGGGATGCGAATATTGAACTACTTGGACGACTGGCTCATCCTGGCGCAGTCAGAGGCCGAGCTCCTCGCCCACAGGGCAATGCTGCTCAGCCATTTGGACAGCCTGGGGCTCACGGTCAACTGGACCAAGAGCTCATTAGTGCCCACGCAATCAACCTCATTTCTGGGTTTGAATCTGGACACTGTGGCTATGTCTGCCCGCCTGTCACCACAACGCACGCGCCAAGTTCGGCGCATGGCTGCGTACTTCCGGCCGGGCAAAATCGCACCTCTCAAGCTTTTTCAGAGGATGCTGGGACGTATGGCCTCAGCTGCAGCTGTGCTCCAGCTGGGCTTAATGCGCATGCGCCCGCTGCAACGCTGGTTAAACGCCCGAGTGCCTCACAGAGCCTGGGCTGCCGGAGGTTTCAGGATCAGAGTGACTCAGGGCTGTGTTGCAGCCCTAGAGCCCTGGTTAGTAGCCGACTGGTACCAGCGGGGAGTAACAATGGGAGCCATCTCACACCGCAAAGTCATCTCGACGGACGCCTCCACCTCGGGTTGGACGCCTCCACCTCGCTGCGCTCGCTGAGAGCGGCGCACGTTCCGGGCCACCTCAACGTGGGCCCGGACAAGCTGTCCAGGGGCCTCATTCTCCCAGGAGAATGGTCCCTGCACCCCCAGACAGTCCAGCTGGTATGGCGCCTATTCGGCAGAGCGGAGCTCGACCTCTTTGCAACAAAAGAGAACGCCCGCTGCTCGACGTTCTTGTCCAAAAGCGAGGATGCGCTGTCCCAACTTTGGCCCAGCCTCCCGCTGTATGCTTTCCCGCCGATTTCCCTATTGACCCAGGTTATAGCGAAAATCAGGGAAACGCGCCGCCCGGTGCTCCTTATAGCGCCGCGCTGGGAGAACCAGATTTGGTACCCAGAGCTGGTGAAGCTGTCGCACTCACCCCCCTGGCCAGTTCCGCTGAGAGCAGACCTCCTCTCTCAAGCAGGAGGGTCAGTTTGGCATCCCCATCCAGAGCGATGGTCTCTGCATGTATGGGTGACCAACGGATACCCGTTGACCTGCCCGAAGGGGTTATGAACACGATCTCACACTCTAGAGCCCCCTCGACGAGGCGGTTATATAGTTCTAAGTGGTCGGTGTTCACTGAGTGGTGTGCTTCCAAGGGATTGGAACCGCAGCAATGTGGGGTCCAGCGGGTGCTCTCCTTCCTCCAGGAGCTCTTGGAACTGGGCAGGTCCCCTTCCACGCTCAAAGTGTATGTAGCGGCTATAGCAGCGTTCGCCCAGACGACGCTAGGCAGCACGCTAGGAAGGAACGAGCTCATCATCCGTTTCCTCAGAGGAGCTAGACGGATGAATCCCCCGCGGCTCCCATCGGTTCCTATTTGGGATCTGGCCTTGGTCCTAGAGGCCATGAAGGCTCATCCCTTTGAACCGCTCGAGACTGTGGAACCAAGGTTCCTTTCGCTAAAAACCGCGTTCCTGATAGCTCTGGCTTCAGTGAAACGCGTGGGGGATCTACACGCGCTCTCAGTGAGCCCGACGTGTATGGAGTTCGGTCCTAATGACTCTAAGGTCATTCTCAGACCGAGGCATGGTTATGTCCCCAAAGCGATCGGCACTCCTTTCAGGGCGCAGATTATCTCCCTCTCGGCTCTGCCAGCATCCGACGAGGGGGACGGTGGCAATATCCTCTGCCCTGTCAGGGCATTGAGGGTTTATGTCACACGCTCCGCCGCCTTCAGGCGTTCTGAGCAGCTATTTGTTTCGTTTGGAGGGCGTGCTAAAGGTCTCGCCTCCTCGAAACAGACCCTGTCCAGGTGGATAGTGGACGCGATTGCAACTGCATACGCTTCCAAACACCTGCAGTGCCCGCTAGGTGTCAGAGCACATTCCACCAGAGGCATGGCCTCTTCGTGGGCTTGGGCCAGAGGGATTTCCATCCACGATATTTGCGTGGCGGCAGGCTGGGCCTCCCCGTCTACGTTCGTGAGATTTTACAATCTGGAAGTTCCTGCCTTACAGGCGAAAGTGTTATCAGTTCAATAAGGCTGTTGGTTCTGCCCGGTGATTCTGCGCAGACATAGCTCACATACTGGTAGTAAGTTCGGTACAAGGCTTATGTAAATTTGAAGGAGACCGGCGGTACCGTTCCCTCATTTACGAAAAGAGCTATTGTGAGTTTGAAGGTGACCGGCGGTGCCGTTACCTCACTCATATGACAAGATATTGTGAATTTGAAGGCGACCGGCCTTGCCGTTCCCTCATTCATGAGACAAGGTGTGGTGAATTTGAAGGCGACCGGCAGGTGCCGTTCCCTCATTCATAAGGCAGGGTGTTGTAACCACCCGTTGTAACCACCCGTCAGTTCAAACGAAGTGTCCGTATATGTGGTGGCCCGTTTCCTTTACCGGCCACCCTGCCCGAGCAGTGTTATGGTCCCCGGTTCCCTGGGATACATATGCTGTATGCGAGGCGCGCACGGCGTTGACAATATGTTCCCGTAGCGTAAGGAACTTACGCAATACGAGAGAACCTCTCGTAAGAGAACGATACTCGGTTACTTAACGTAACCTCGGTTCTCTCTAGAAGAGGGAACGAGTATTGCGTTCCTTGCCGTGCGCCCCGCGGGCTTTTACGCTTCAGAACTACGAAAACCGAATATGCAGCCCGTGAGCCCTGCTTATATACACGTGGCCACGCCCCACCTGTAGGCAAATGAAGCCAGGTGGGCGCGAAGCGCCCTCATTGGTCGCCACGTCACGCGGGCTCACCGATAGGCTGCTGCAGTTGCCAGCAGAGCAGCCAATATCACGCTGGAATAGCCTGCTATGGTCTGCCAGGCTGCCGCACTGCGTTGACAATGTTACAAAATTAAGGATAATTTTGGGTTTTTCAGAAATCTCGAAGAAAGAATACTTTCCCGTAGCGTAAGGAACTTACGCAATACTCGTTCCCTCTTCTAGAGAGAACCGAGGTTACGTTAAGTAACCGAGTATCGATTTTCACGATATGAAAACAGTTTCACAGCATCACGGTATTAATTATTTAATAAATAAACTGTATTATTAAATTATGGTTATTATTATCACCAGTTAAAATGGCATTAAATTAAATAAAACTGATTTTTTGCTTTTGGTTGAACAAATGCTTTATTATTACAAACTTGAAACAATTTTTTTTTTTAATTAAAATTTCAATAAAACATGTCTAATGAACTAAATAATATATTATGAATTAGATTAACAACTTTAAGAATAAAAGAGTCCTAATACATTTTTCTTTTTATGATTTAATACAAATACATTACCAAAATGGTAGTAATCAAATACTTATCCTTTAATTTTTTTGGGCAAAGCGCTGCTGTTTTACCAAATTAAACCATGGATTTAAAAATATATTCTTAAATAATGTTTAAATTATGTAATATTATTATTGTTGTTATTATTATTATTATTATTATTTTGTAAAGTATTCTATAGGCCCACAATAGTAATATAATTCTGTCACAATTTCATCTAGATAAACCGTTTATTTTGACGGGTTTTAGTGAGGACCTATTATTTCAGGGAAGATCTGTTTCAGAGTGTATTTAATAATGGCTTTTAATCAAATAAAATGATGAAAAATGTTCATTAGGGGGTCTCAGATCAGCTCTGGAAATGTTCATACTGTATGTTCATGCCCAAATATGTTTTTTGAGACGTTAAACACCACAAGCATCGCGTAGGCTACTTAAGTATGTAGGCTAGTAGATGAAACGGAGCTGCTCATTCACACAGAGACAGAACAAGCAGATCATATATTCATATAGCAGTGTTTTGAGCTTTAATATTTACAGACGCGATTTGATTTATTGTACAGCTCTACTGTCGATGTATTCATTCATCCATCAGTTTGCGTGTTTTACGTGACATCTGCGTTATACTGTAATTCCGGGATTCCCTCTGCATCACAGAAAACATTCGCCCTTAAGTTATAAACGTACCTTTATCTGCACAGAGGGATGGCGTTCCCGAACATGTTCTATGTGTTTCCTCCTTTGCATCAACATTTTTTTGCTAATTTGATATCCTCCAGGACAACACCCGGCAATTTTTTGTCTACATCCAAAGTTTTTCCATACTATCCAGGGGTTCACGGTGTTTCGCTTTCAGCTGGGTCTGACGTCTGTCTTGTCCGTCTGTCTCCATCTTTTTGTGATTTTTGCGTGTTCATTCTCCCGCCCTTCAATTCAATGCAGTCGTTTCCGGATCGCGTTTTTCCCCCCTTTGTATTATTTATTTTTACTCAGTAACGGATGTGGTTTAAAATGTAGCGAAGTACAATACTTCAAACTAAACATACTTAAGTAAAAGTAAAATTACAGATTTTTAAAACTACTTGAAAAAGTATAAGTACACAGAAAAACTACTAACGCGAGTAAATGTGTTACTACAGTAACGCGAGTAAATGTAATTCGTTACTTTCCACCTCTGATGACCAGATTTACTAGAGTTTATCACGTTCTGTTGTATTTACTGTGGTAAATTTTGACTAGTTGTAGAATTTATAATAGATAATCAGTTAGGGGAATACATTTTTCACTAAAGATGTATATTACACCTGTGGCATGTTGTAGCTATAGTTTATAACTGTGTTGTTATTTGATTAGAAAAAAAGAAAGAAAAAAAGGTTAACCTTGGCCTGCGTGGTAATGAGGTGCCGTCAATGGTCTTGCTTTGTAAATAAACCCTTATTGTAATAAATGCTATAGTTAAACAATTACAATAACTATATGTTACTTTTAAGGTTAGAAAGAGCTTTAAAATATGGACCTTCTTGAATTATTTACTAAACAATCCCCCATAACCACACCCACAACAAAGCCCCGCCCCCTCTGGTAAGTACCGGGACTTTATTTTTTCCTCTTCAAGCAATGGATGGGACACAGTTGCCGGCGCCACTTCCGCTCATGAGTGTGAGGTAACGCAGCTCTGTTGATCATTTTAGACACGTCTGAGTGTGTTGATGATGGGATGGCGTTACTCTGTGCGTTCTCTCGGCGGCTGCTATGACACTTGTTCACACTGTAGTGAGAGGAAAGCGCTTCTGCAGAATAAAACCGCAAACTAACACAGATATGATGTCATCGACAGGCCACGCCCTCACACGTCCCAGTTACTTGGATAAAACAGCAATTTTCTCTCGATTTACAAATAGTTGGAAACATTTGGTTGTAAGTACTCAACTGAACAAAATATATAACACTGGCCTAGTGGTGTTTGGATATTTTACTGAAAAAATCCTACATAGTGCACCTTTAAAGACGGGGCAAAGTAGAAACCTGAATACTTGTGTAGGCCCTACATGTGAGTTTTTTATTTTTTTATAAATTTGCAAATATTTCAAACAAACTTCTTTCACTCAGTCATTATGGGGTGTTGTTATTACAATTGAGGAAAATAATGAATTTAATCCATTTTGGAATAAGGCTGTAAGAAGTGAAGCGCTGAGTAGCTACTCTCCGGATGCACTGTATGTGCAGGACTGATATTCAGCAAAGACCTCGACAACTACAATTAGAGAATTTAGAAAATACAATGAAAAATGCAAACCTTTTAAGATATGGGAATCATTTCATATGTTTCAGAAGTGAAAGCAATGACACATCAGTACCATTTAAGAGACATTTGTTATTACCTTTATAGACGTGTGACCGCTCTTAACTCTGTGTTGTGTGAGTGGAGGATGAACGACAACCGGGCAACAGGAATCATAAAAAGAAGAAACAAACCAGCTGGAATCTGTGGCTTTATTTCACAGTTTTGCCTGTCAGTGAAACACATTAATTTAGCCACACTTTACATCACTCACACAAACTTCATACATGTTTTAATAATATTAAAGTGCATTTAAGAACGAAATTGCATATTTTAGTTAAACAAAACTCATATAAAACTTTGTATACGGAGCTTCAGCACAGCTCACCTCTCTCTCTTCAGTCGCTTTACCGGAGCCGAAGGACAGCAGGCAAAACGGCTCGGGTTATGTATATAACCCTTGTTCCCTGAGAAAGGGAACGAGCACTGCATCGGAACGACGAATTTTGGGGACACTCCCTAAGCAACAGCGTATCTGAAGTCTGAATGAAACCATGCCAATCTTGATTGGTGTTGCGTCATGACGTAGCTATGACGGCATACCCGGAAGATACAAAAGGGGAGCCAGTGCATAGTAACGGCAGTAATCGCGATGAAGCATGCGCTCCAGGCGTGCCGAGGTGTGGCGACGAGATGCAGTGCTCGTTCCCTTTCTCAGGGAACAAGGGTTATATACATAACCCGAGCCGTTCCCTTTCGAGGGAACTCGCACTGCATCGGAACGACGAATTTGGGGAACGAGTACCCACTAGGCCACACCGAGGGTAGCGCCTGCCCTAGTGTGAAGCCGGAGACCGGGCACAGCTAGGACTGGAGCACCCTAGCACCAAGCGTCGCAGGGAGGTGCAGACTATAAAATCTGATGAAAGTGTGAGGGGTAGCCCACCCGGCCGCCTCACAAATGTCCTGCAAGGGGACCCCAGAAAGGAGGGCCACCGAGGAGGCCATGTCCCTGGTGGAATGAGCCCTCACGGCCATAGGTGAAGGCAGATTACGTGGCTATTGCCTGGACAATCCAGTTACTGACAGTCTGGGTTGACGCAGGCAGCCCCTTCTTAGATGAACCAAAACACACTAATAGCTGCTCAGATCTCTTCCACTGTGCAGACTTCTCCACGTATACTTTAAGGGCTCTGACTGGGCAGAGTAGACGAAGTCTCCCTTCTTCTTCCGCCGTCATGTGAGGCGGAGGATGAAATGCATAAAGAACCAAAGGCCTGACCACACTTGATGGTACCTTGGGCACATAGCCCGCCCTAGGATGTAAGATGGCCTTTACTCCGCCAGGGGCAAACTCCAGGCAAGTCGGCGTAAGCGCCAAGGCCTGAAGGTCCCCCACTCTCCTCAGAGAAGTGATAGCTAAGGAAAAGGCCAACTTAGAAGCCCTGCAGAGAAGCGATCTTGGAGGAACTCCAGCACTGAAGCCACTGGGCAGTTAACTGGGTCCACCTCACGCTCTCTACACCAAGTGGAAAATACATTCCACTTGAGGCTGTACAGTCTCCTTGTAGACGGAGCCCTGGAACTGAGCAAGGTCTCAACCACATCCGCCGGCAGGCCAGCCTCTAGGTATCTGGCCCCCTCAGGGGCCAGACCCAAAGGTTCCA
Organism: Gobio gobio; assembly: GCF_949357685.1. Taxonomy (NCBI): domain Eukaryota; kingdom Metazoa; phylum Chordata; class Actinopteri; order Cypriniformes; family Gobionidae; genus Gobio; species Gobio gobio. The sequence continues at coordinate 2,462,456 of NC_137112.1, read as the reverse complement.
CATCTCTGGCCGGGGGTGAAATATTGTGCCCCCTGCCTGAGACAGGAGATCCCTCCTCAGAGGAATCTCCCACGGCTGACCCGCTAGCAGAGATATGATGTCTGAGAACCAAACTCGAGTCGGCCAATGTGGCGCCACCAGAAGCAGGCTGGCGCCTTGTCGATGGATCCGCTCCAGGACTCCCGGGAGCAGAGCGATCGGGGGAAATGCGTACAGACGCAGCCTCGGCCACGTCTGCACCATGGCATCCAGCCCCAGTGGGGCCGGATGCGTGAGAGAAAACCACAGTGGACAGTGGGTCGTCTCTCGAGACGCGAATAAAACCACTTCCACTGGGCTGAACCTCTCGCACATGGCCTCCACCACCTCTGCGTGGAGTCGCCACTCCCCGGGCCTCAGCCCCTGCCTCGACAGGATGTCTGCTCCCTGATTTTGGACCCCCGGGACATACATTGCCCTGATGGACAACAGCTTCCCTTGGGCCCACAGGAGGATCTGATGTGCCAGTCTGCATAGAGGGCGCGACCTCAGACCCACCTGCCGGTTGAGGTACGCTACGACAGCCGTATTGTCTGTCCGTACCAGGACATGGTGACCGCAGAGGTCCGGGAGAAAGCTCCTGAGAGCCTTGTAGACCGCCATCATCTCCAGGCAATTTATGTGCCAGGAGGAATGACGGCCCTCCCACGGGCCCCTCGCAAAGCGGCCGTCCATGACCGCGCCCCAACCAGTGAGGGAGGCGCCTGTTGAAACGGATTTCCGGCAACAGGACGCCCCCAACACTGGCCCCTGGGATAGAAACCAAGGTTTCTTCCATATGACTAGGGAACAAAGGCATGCGAGCGTTACCCTGATCATACGGAATGGATTCCCTCTGGGGGAAAACCCCTTGGTTTTCAGCCACCACTGTAGGGGTCTCATGTGCAGCAGGCCAAAAGGTATCACGTTGGACGCTGCTGACATGTGACCCAGCACCTTCTGGAAGTGCTTGACAGTGATGCTGTGGCCTAGCCTTAAACCTGAGACCATCGCCTGTGTGGTCTCGACTCGCGCGGGAGACAATTGTGCCCGCATCGACGTCGAATCCCACACGATTCCCAGGAACGTCGTTCTCTGGGACGGCGTCAACACACTCTTCTTGGTGTTGAGTCTCAGCCCCAAGCACTTTATGTGGGCTAGAACGACATCTCGATGCCGAACTGCCAAATCGTACGACTGGGCCAGAATGAGCCAATCGTCGATATAATTCAGCACACGGATGCCCTGGAGTCTCATTGGAGCCAGAGCTGTATCCATGCACTTTGTGAACGTGCGTGGGGAAAGAGCTAGACCGAAGGGAAGCACTCGATATTGGTACGCCTCGCCCCCGAAAGCGAACCTCAAGAACTTCCTGTGACACGGAAGGATGGATATATGGAAGTATGCGTCCTTCAGATCTATCGTGACGAACCAGTCCTCGGACTGGATCTGACTCAGGATGGTGCGAATGGTGAGCATTTTGAACCTGAACCTCCTCAGAGATCGATTCAAATGCCTCAGATCTAGAATAGGACGCAACCCTCCATCCTTCTTTGGAACTATGAAGTACCGGCTGTAGAACCCGGACTCCCTCTCTGGCGGAGGAACACATTCTATGGCCTCCTTTACTAGCAAGGATTTTACTTCTTGTTCCATTACCCGAACCCGCTCTGGTACCACTACAGTCCACGTCACTCCACAGAATTTCTGTGGAGGATGACCGAACTGCAGTCTGTAACCCTTTTCTACAGTACGCAGGACCCACGTAGAAATACTCGGAAGGCATTTCCATGCGCCGAGGTAATCTACTAAGGGAACCAGCCTCTCGAGGCTGGCCTCAGGTGTCAACCGAGCCTCGTTCCCAACCCCCTGAAGCGGCTGACCGGCAGGGAGCAGTTGAACGATTTTCGGTGTGCGGACGCGTTAGCTGCCGCAGGTCCTTCCGGAGGCAGCTGGTGCAGCGAACGTCCGCGGGAAATCGATGTGGCCCGAAGCGTCTGTGACGGCGGGATTACCACATCGATTTCCCGAGAGCGCCGTGGAGGAAGCAACCTCGGTTGCTCCCGCACGGGGGGGACCACTCTTTGAAGTCCAGCCGAAGCTAGGACTTCTTCCCAGCAGCCTTCCTAGCCTGAAGGACGTTTCTTAAATCGCCCATAGGTGTGGAAGCCTGCTGGTGCGAGCGCCGCCTCTGTTGCCAAGCTCCAGGAGGAGGGGCTCGAGAGGCGACGCTCTGCTTTTGCACCTGCCGGTGCGAGGAGATGGTGGATGGCTGAGGCTGCCCGCTGGAGGCAGCCTTCCCCTTAGAGTGACGAGGGAGGTACTGGCGGAAGGCCGCTGACTGCTTCCTCGCCTCCCGGAACCTGTCGACGACGGTGTTAACGGCGTCACCGAACAGGCCAGAAGGCGAGATCGGGGAGTCTAGGAGAAAGGTTTTATCCTTCTCCTTCATCCCGATAGATTTAGCCACAAATGTCTCTCCACAGTCACCAAAGAAGCCATGGAGCGGCCCACAGCACGGGCCGTCTCCTTGGTGATGCGGAGAGACAGGTCAGCAGCCTTCCGGAGCTCCAGCACATCCTCCGGAGAGGGACCCTCACCCTCGTCTAACTCTTTGAGGAGGTCGGCCTGGTAGGCCTGCAAGATGGACAAAGTATGTAGAGAACTACCAGCCCGCCCAGCCGCCATATAAGCTCTGCCCACCAAGGCTGAGGTGTCCCTACAGGGCTTGGTGGGCAGTACCGGGGCTTTAAGCGACGACGCCGATTCGGGGGAAAGATAGCTTGCGAGAGCATCTTCCACCCGCGGCATCGTCCCGTACCCAGCCTGACGTGCCCCAAGAACGTTGGAATAGTCCAACACTGGGGGATTGGAAACACGCGCTGAATACGGCTTTTTCCAAGACTTGCACAACTCATTGTGCAAGTCCGGGAAAAAAGGCAAGCCCCGGCGAGGTGCTTGAGCCCGGCGTGTAAGAAAGCGGTCATCCAGCCTGCTTGGTGGCTGGATTTCCTCACTTTCTTGTGGCCAATCAATTTTAAGCTTGGCCACCGCACGGGTCAATACCTCAACCAGCTCCTCCTGAGCGGGTGGGTGAAGTGGCGACTCATATGGTGCTTCACCGCCCGCCTCGATGTCCACCTCATCCGGGTCCTCGGAACCGGAGAGAATGAACACCGGATTCTCCACCCCGGGGGAAGAAGCCGCAGCGCGGGCTTCTACACGGGAAGGGAGAATCTCGGAATCGTCAGATGAGGAGTGGGAAAGTGCCTCGGCAGTCCCAAACCTATCTGACAGATCCCGCTGTGAGCCCCAGGATCTGCGACGCCGAGCCGCCTCAGCGACTGCGGGTCCAGAACCAGAGGGCTCATCGAACACGGCCAGCCGAGAGCGCAAGAGTCTGAGTGTGAGCCGCTCACAATGATCACAGAGATCCTCGAGTGCCGCCCGAGCATGCTCGACACCCAAACACTGCACACAAAGCGAGTGTGTGTCCGAGCCCGACATATAACGGGGACACATCAGTCGCCATTCTCACACACACTTTCACTTTTTGAGACGTACAACAATAAATAGACAGACAGTTTCACAAAGAGCGCAATGCTGAAGAGCGATAACTGCCGTTACTATGCACTGGCTCCCCTTTTGTATCTTCCAGGTATGCCGTCATAGCTACGTCATGACGCAACACCAATCAGGATTGGCATGGTTTCATTCAGATTTCAGATACGCTGTTGCTTAGGGAGTGTCCCCAAAATTCGTCGTTCTGATGCAGTGCGAGTTCCCTCGAAAGGGAACCGGTGTTACGAGATTTTCGGTTTCTGGGATTTTCGGTTTCACTGGGCGGAGCCTACATGAATATTCATAAGATTTGTCCGCATGCGTGCCGCGCTTGAAACTGAAAATTTTTGCCACTTCTCAAATCTCCTTTCTCCACACGTTTTAGGATTACTGAGAAAACAATTATTGAGAAAAGGTAATCAGGTTTCAGCGACGAACTAACATTAGTACAACTGTTATTGTTCAACACTTTATTGCTTGCAACGTTTTTTTCATTCTGTGCGTTTGTCTTGATTACAAACATGAATGATTAACGTTACACACATTGACATTCACAGTAAAGTATGATACAGAAGTAAACGTAATAATTTGACATGAGTCTACATTCATTTCAGTTACTCCCGTGTGGGCATTTGTATCTTGTGAGACTTAAACTTTTCTTTTTTAGCTATCATTCTGTGAATCCAGAGCATTGAAACAACTATTAAACCTGAACAAATGGGAAACAAATATATATATATATATATATATATATATATATATATATATATATATATATATATATATATATATATATATATATATATATATATATATATATATATATATATATATATATACATATGTGTGTGTGTGTGTGTGTTTTATATATTAGTGGGGTTTTTTCTCATTGAATTCACTAAACTGTTCAGTTTGCAGAAGCCATTTTAACAGGGGGAGAACTTAATTTTGCATGCAAGGAAACATACATTGCACTGATGCGAGAAGCCATTTGCCAACGCCTGCTAAAAGAATCAGGTCTATTTTTGCTTTAAATTTGGTGTAGATTGTCATGGCCATATGAATAATATTATCTTGATTAATTTGCTACCACAGAAGAGTTGAATGACTTGTTCCTGGCTTGTGGCAATACAGATTTGCATGCAAAGGGCAAAATGGACACATGGGTAAATTTAACAGCGAATATATGATTTACATAAAGATAATTTTCAGTAATCTGACTTTAGGATTTCTTCTTGTGATATCTCTTTCAGATTCAATGTGACAGTTGCAGTGGGTGGTACCACTGGGTAGGGCTGAGCGATATGGCCCAAAAAAAATATCACAATATAATTTTCCATATCAGTCGATATCGATAATTATCACGATAAATGTCAAATCTTTATTTCTTTAAAGTTTAAAGACATATTTTTGCTCCTGAGTGAAAGATGTAGAAAACAGACAGTTACTGTAATAGTGGGTTAACTATCCTTTATTGTCAAAACAAACACTTCCCAAACAGGTGAACAATTTTAAAAATTGAGGTAGAGTAGAATATTATTAATATAAATAGAATATATAAAATAAATATATATAGTAAAATCTAGAACTGTAGTGATATAACATTTGGCTCTGCTGACTGCAAATGAAAAGTTAAAGTGCTTTAAAGATAATGTTTGTCAATAAACAAAAATAGAATAAAAAAAAATCTTTCTGGTCAGCATGCCAAACCTTATAAATAAATTACATTGACAATATAAATAAAATGAATAAATAAAAGAAAAATCTTAAATGTGGTCAGCATTTTTTTACTCTACACTCTATAATATACCGACACACAGACACACACACACACAAAGAACTGCAACGAGAGTACAAAATTCCAGTAAGGGCTTGTAACGAGTAGAATTAGGCACTGCTCCTTTAAGGTGGAACGCACTCGCTGATGAGTGGCTGTGGGCAGTCCATAGATGGAGCGCGAGCTGTGAGCAAGCGTCGCATGTGTGCGTGGGAACAACGCTGACAATACAACCCCATGTGAAACGTGAGATCGCCTATGTGAGTTTTGTTTGCACTTAGCTGCAACTATCCAGTCTCTCAATTAAGCCATCCTGAGGTCACTACTGCGCAGACTCTGATCCCGAGGTCACTACTGCGCAGACTCTGATCCCGAGGTCACTACTGCACAGACTCCGATCCCGAGGTCACTACTGCACAGACTCAGATCCCGAGGTCACTACTGCACAGACTCCGGTCCCGTGGTCACTACTGCTCAGACTCTGGTCTTATGGTCACTACTGCGCAGACTCCGATCCCGAGGTCACTACTGCACAGACTCCGGTCCCGAGGTCACTACTGCACAGACTCCGATCCCGAGGTCACTACTGCACAGACTCCGATCCCGAGGTCACTACTGCACAGACTCCGATCCCGAGGTCACTACTGCGCAGACTCCGATCCCGAGGTCACTACTGCATAGACTCCGGTCCCGCGGTCACCACTGCACAGACACCGATCCCGAGGTCACTACAGCATAGACTCCGATCCCGAGGTCACTACTGCACAGACTCCGATCCCGAGGTCACTACTGCACAGACTCCGATCCCGAGGTCACTACTGCACAGACTCAGATCCCGAGGTCACTACTTCACAGACTCCGGTCCCGTGGTCACTACTGCTCATACTCCGGTCCTATGGTCACTACTGCACAGACTCCGGTCCCGAGGTCACTACTGCACAGACACCGGTCCCGAGGTCACTACTGCACAGACTCCAATCCAGAGGTCACTACTGCACAGACTCCGATCCCGAGGTCACTACTGCACAGACTCAGATCCCGAGGTCACTACTGCACAGACTCCGGTCCCGTGGTCACTACTGCTCAGACTCTGGTCTTATGGTCACTACTGCGCAGACTCCGATCCCGAGGTCACTACTGCACAGACTCCGGTCCCGAGGTCACTACTGCACAGACTCCGATCCCGAGGTCACTACTGCACAGACTCCGATCCCGAGGTCACTACTGCACAGACTCCGATCCCGAGGTCACTACTGCGCAGACTCCGATCCCGAGGTCACTACTGCATAGACTCCGGTCCCGCGGTCACCACTGCACAGACACCGATCCCGAGGTCACTACAGCATAGACTCCGATCCCGAGGTCACTACTGCACAGACTCCGATCCCGAGGTCACTACTGCACAGACTCCGATCCCGAGGTCACTACTGCACAGACTCAGATCCCGAGGTCACTACTTCACAGACTCCGGTCCCGTGGTCACTACTGCTCATACTCCGGTCCTATGGTCACTACTGCACAGACTCCGGTCCCGAGGTCACTACTGCACAGACTCCGGTCCCGAGGTCACTACTGCACAGACTCCAATCCAGAGGTCACTACTGCACAGACTCCGATCCCGAGGTCACTACTGCGCAGACTCCGATCCCGAGGTCACTACTGCATAGACTCCGGTCCCGCGGTCACTACTGCACAGACTCCGATCCCGAGGTCACTACTGCACAGACTCCGATCCCGAGGTCACTACTGCTCAGACTCCGGTCTTATGGTCACTACTGCAAAGACTCCGGTCCCGAGGTCACTACTGCACAGACTCCGATCCCGAGGTCACTACTGCACAGACTCCGATCCCGAGGTCACTACTGCACAGACTCCGATCCCGAGGTCACTACTGCGCAGACTCCGATCCCGAGGTCACTACTGCATAGACTCCAGTCCCGCGGTCACTACTGCACAGACACCGATCCCGAGGTCACTACAGCATAGACTCCGATCCCGAGGTCACTACTGCACAGACTCCGATCCCGAGGTCACTACTGCACAGACTCCGATCCCGAGGTCACTACTGCACAGACTCAGATCCCGAGGTCACTACTTCACAGACTCCGGTCCCGTGGTCACTACTGCTCATACTCCGGTCCTATGGTCACTACTGCACAGACTCCGGTCCCGAGGTCACTACTGCACAGACTCCGGTCCCGAGGTCACTACTGCACAGACTCCGATCCAGAGGTCACTACTGCACAGACTCCGATCCCGAGGTCACTACTGCGCAGACTCCGATCCCGAGGTCACTACTGCATAGACTCCGGTCCCGCGGTCACTACTGCACAGACTCCGATCCCGAGGTCACTACTGCACAGACTCCGATCCCGAGGTCACTACTGCACAGACTCCGGTCCCGAGGTCACTACTGCACAGACTCCGATCCCGAGGTCACTACTGCACAGACTCCGATCCCGAGGTCACTACTGCACAGACTCCGATCCCGAGGTCACTACTGCACAGACTCCGGTCCCGAGGTCACTACTGCACAGACTCCGATCCCGAGGTCACTACTGCACAGACTCCGATCCCGAGGTCACTACTGCGCAGACTCCGATCCCGAGGTCACTACTGCATAGACTCCGGTCCCGCGGTCACCACTGCACAGACACCGATCCCGAGGTCACTACAGCATAGACTCCGATCCCGAGGTCACTACTGCACAGACTCCGATCCCGAGGTCACTACTGCACAGACTCCGATCCCGAGGTCACTACTGCACAGACTCAGATCCCGAGGTCACTACTTCACAGACTCCGGTCCCGTGGTCACTACTGCTCATACTCCGGTCCTATGGTCACTACTGCACAGACTCCGGTCCCGAGGTCACTACTGCACAGACTCCGGTCCCGAGGTCACTACTGCACAGACTCCGATCCAGAGGTCACTACTGCACAGACTCCGATCCCGAGGTCACTACTGCGCAGACTCCGATCCCGAGGTCACTACTGCATAGACTCCGGTCCCGCGGTCACTACTGCACAGACTCCGATCCCGAGGTCACTACTGCACAGACTCCGATCCCGAGGTCACTACTGCGCAGACTCCGATCCCGAGGTCACTACTGCTCAGACTCCGGTCTTATGGTCACTACTGCAAAGACTCCGGTCCCGAGGTCACTACTGCACAGACTCCGATCCCGAGGTCACTACTGCACAGACTCCGATCCCGAGGTCACTACTGCACAGACTCCGATCCCGAGGTCACTACTGCGCAGACTCCGATCCCGAGGTCACTACTGCATAGACTCCAGTCCCGCGGTCACTACTGCACAGACACCGATCCCGAGGTCACTACAGCATAGACTCCGATCCCGAGGTCACTACTGCACAGACTCCGATCCCGAGGTCACTACTGCACAGACTCCAATCCCGAGGTCACTACTGCACAGACTCAGATCCCGAGGTCACTACTTCACAGACTCCGGTCCCGTGGTCACTACTGCTCATACTCCGGTCCTATGGTCACTACTGCACAGACTCCGGTCCCGAGGTCACTACTGCACAGACTCTGGTCCCGAGGTCACTACTGCACAGACTCCGATCCAGAGGTCACTACTGCACAGACTCCGATCCCGAGGTCACTACTGCGCAGACTCCGATCCCGAGGTCACTACTGCATAGACTCCGGTCCCGCGGTCACTACTGCACAGACTCCGATCCCGAGGTCACTACTGCACAGACTCCGATCCCGAGGTCAATACTGCGCAGACTCCGATCCCGAGGTCACTACTGCGCAGACTCCGATCCCGAGGTCACTACTGCTCAGACTCCGATCCCGAGGTCACTACTGCTCAGACTCTGATCCCGAGGTCACTACTGCTCAGACTCCGATCCCGAGGTCACTACTGCTCAGACTCCGATCCCGAGGTCACTACTGCTCAGACTCCGATCCCGAGGTCACTACTGCTCAGACTCCAATCCCGCGGTCACTACTCTGCAGACTCCGATCCCGAGGTCACTACTGCACAGACTCCAATCCCGAGGTCACTACTGCTCAGACTCCAATCCCGAGGTCACTACTGCTCAGACTCCAATCCCGAGGTCACTACTGCTCAGACACCAATCCCGAGGTCACTACTGCTCAGACTCCAATCCCGAGGTCACTACTGCTCAGACTCCGATCCCGAGGTCACTACTGCTCAGACTCCAATCCCGCGGTCACTACTGCTCAGACTCCAATCCCGTGGTCACTACTCCGCAGACTCCGATCCCGAGGTCACTACTGCACAGACTCCGATCCCGAGGTCACTACTGCATAGACTCCGATCCCGAGGTCACTACTGCAAAGACTCCGATCCCGAGGTCACTACTGCTCAGACTCCGAATCCGAGGTCACTACTGCTCAGACTCCAATCCCGAGGTCACTACTGCTCAGACTCCAATCCCGAGGTCACTACTGCTCAGACTCCAATCCCGAGGTCACTACTGCTCAGACACCAATCCCGAGGTCACTACTGCTCAGACTCCAATCCCGAGGTCACTACTGCTCAGACTCCGATCCCGAGGTCACTACTGCTCAGACTCCAATCCCGCGGTCACTACTGCTCAGACTCCAATCCCGTGGTCACTACTCCGCAGACTCCGATCCCGAGGTCACTACTGCACAGACTCCGATCCCGAGGTCACTACTGCATAGACTCCGATCCCGAGGTCACTACTGCAAAGACTCCGATCCCGAGGTCACTACTGCACAGACTCCGATCCCGAGGTCACTACTGCGCAGACTCCGATCCTGAGGTCACTACTGCACAGACTCCGATCCCGAGGTCACTACTGCTCAGACTCCGATCCCGCGGTCACTACTCCGCAGACTCCGATCCCGAGGTCACTACTGCGCAGACTCCGATCCTGAGGTCACTAAAGCATAGACTCCAATCCCGAGGTCACTACTGCACAGACTCCGATCCCGCAGTCACCACTGCGCAGACTCCGATCCCGAGGTCACTACTGCGCAGACTCCGATTCCGCTGTCACTACTCTGCAGACTCCGATCCCGAGGTCACTACTGCACAGATTCCGATCCCGAGGTCACTACTGCGCAGACTCCGATCCCGAGGTCACTACTGCGCAGACTCCGATCCCAAGGTCACTACTGCGCAGACTCCGATCCCGCAGTCACTACTCTGCAGACTCCAATCCTGAGACTCCGATCCCGAGGTCACTACTGCATAGACTCCGATCCCGAGGTCACTACTGCACAAATTCCGATCCCGCGGTCACTACAGCACAGACTCCGGTCCCGCGTGTTTGGGTTGTTTTAAATATTTAAAAAAATATTAACATATCATAGAGTTGTTTGTGGTGGGGTAAATTAAATGTTATATGCGGAGACATCACAATCGTGTTGCATTGTGGTATATGAAGCTGCTTGAAGTGTACACATGAAGTATAAACTTCTATCGTCCACTTCATGAAGTGGAGCGCACATGCGGCGGGGATTCCCCCGAGGGGAATTGCCTAGGGAAGTTCACAAGTGTGTGTATAAAAGTGGAGTGGAACACAACATATAAAGCCAAAGTATATTTAACTCTTTATGCGTACCCGAGGGCTTACTCAACGCTATGGAAAACCAAAAGGTTAAAAAACATCAGAATTTTAACATGTCAACAACAAGTATTTCACACGTTAAATACCTGTTGTTTGCATGTGAAAAAAACAAAACGTATTTAACCTTTGAAATACACATTAAATACACATGAAATACGCATATTTTACTTACTGTTGACAACTTTTGGCTTTCCATAGTATGGGCACAGCCAGATTTTTGTAACTGCGCGTCCTTTGTACGCACAGATTGCACATTTAATTTTTTGGCAGTCGTTGCGAGAGATTGTTCAAAATTGTGCATGCGTCAAATGCTTGTGTACGCCTTACGAGTCAAAAGAAGTAGGCTATACTTTGCAAGGATGTGCACTCAACTGCGCACACGTAAAAAAGCAAAGTATAGTTTCGGCTTAAAGTAGGGTTGCCACCTGTCCTGTAAAATACGGAATCGTCCCGTATTTACAAGCAAAATGACTTATTGGTTTGATACGGAACGCGATTTGTCCCGTATTTTACATAGGTCCACACATAGTTAAATGAACACATACGCATTTAGCAGTGTGGAGAATACTGATCGCAAATATAAAGAAATCAATTTCACAATAAGTAGTACAGAGCTCATTTGTGCGTGATTGCAGGCTTTGTTGCCATAGCGGCGGAGTCTCGAGAACATGCGCTGTGCCTAGGGTTGTAATCTTCCTATGTGTTCAACATAACAAAGAAATGTATACATGTTTGGAACATCTTGAGGGTGAATAAATGATGACAGAATTTTCATTTTTGGGTGAATTGTCCCTTTAAGCAGTCATTCTGAACCAGTAGGCCTAATCTCTTTTTTGAATTTTAAAAATGTTTATTTTCTTTGAATAATTTACTTAAATTATGACTATATTATCGTGTAATTATTTGTCCCATTTTTATCTAAATATTTTTTAAATGTCATAAACTTTATATGACAGGATTATTTATTATGTATGATTAATATAGCCTAGCTAAATTATAAATTAATAATAACATTTATTAGGCTATAATCTATTAATTAACCTGTCTAAAAAATTATAATTCTGTCTGCCAAGCTCTGATAATGTATTGGAATATTATATTAATATATTATCCATTAAAAAACTATAGGCCTACCTTTAGAAGCACAGATGTGTCTTTCACCGCTGTTGCTTTAAGTCAGTCAGTCTGAGCAACTGAAATGCTTCTCATAAAGTGTGCAGTTAGCCTGAGGTTCATCATGAGTTACTGGACAGACCCATTGATACCTTTTTGATATAAATTCAGTTCTATATCTGGAGATCCTCTTGCGTTCAAACGGTGGACGCGACGCGAGCTCGACATGTTTTTAAAAAAACGCGCAAGTTTACAGGCACACTCTGGCACAGCGCATGTTCTCGAGATTCCGCCGCTATGGCAACAAAGCCTGCAATCACGCACAAATGAGCTCTGTACTACTTATTGTGAAATTGATTTCTGTATATTTGCGATCAGTATTCTCCACACTGCTAAATCCGTATGTGTTTATTGAACTATGTGTGGACCTATGTAAAATACGGGACAAATCGCGTCCCGTATTGGTTTGATACAGAACGCGTCATTTTGCTTGTAAATACGGGACGATTCCGTATTTTACGGGACGGGTGGCAACCCTAGCTTAAAGACCGGGCGAAGCCAAAACCGAAATACTCAGGACTGATATATAGCAAACACTTGTGCTTTTAAGATATGGGGATCATTTAATATGTGTCAGAAGTGAAAGCAATGACACATCAGTACCATAAGCACATTTTAAGAGACATTTGTTACAGACGCAAAACATGAAAAGCATTACATCTGTACAGTGGTAGCACTAATAAGAACAAAGTTCAAATGTTACCTGATCTTCCCTAAAACGTGGAGTTCTACAGGTCCAGGATATTTGGTTTATGTTGGATCTCTTTTGTAAATGAAACCCCAAACATCAGCGCTGAAGGTTTGTCCTCGACTGCTTTTCTTCAGGCAGACAGTGCTGGAACTGAAGGAGCTTGATCTGAAACTGAAAGACCCGAAACTATACACACGTGAGAAACCAGTTGAACTTGAACTTGAGGCCGTCCAGAAGTGTAGAAGCCCTAAAGGTGCAGAGCACAAATAGCTTCCGCCTGCAGGAATTGTTGTACAAGGAAGGGCAAGTCATGTGTGAGTTAAAATCAGACAAACAATCTCAGGTCATATCTGAAAATCAGCCTTTGTGAAGATTCTCTGACACAAGGACGGATTAAAGTTTACTCTTCTCTGTTTACCTCTTAGAAGAAGAAGAAGAAGAAGAAGAAGAAGAAGAAGAAGAAGAAGAAGAAGAAGAAGAAGAAGAAGAAGAAGAAGAAGACTCTGACGTGATTAAACATTTGACCTTTTAATTTAGTTTAGTTAAATTTTCCAGAACACTTTCAAATATTCCCTTGACATTAGATCACCTGTCAGGAATTACCATCAGGAAACAACCAATCATAGGCCTTTAAAATAAAGCTACCAATCAATCCAGCCCAACCGGCCACGAGTTCACCTGAGAATGTTTCGCTGGTCTTAAATGAGTAAATAAATGAATTAATAAAATAGGACATATGCAAATAATGATGGATGGATATTATTATGTGCTGCAAATACAGTTAAAATAGTATTGCATTTAAAAACCCTTGACAGTCAAACACTGATTTTGAGCATGGATGCCGTAAAGTAAGTTCTGTCATCTTTTCCTCCCCTCGTGTCTTCCCAAACCTGTATGACTTTCTCTCTTCTGCTAAACACAATAAAGGTGCGCCACAGTCTTGCTAATGAATGGACATTTCACTTTTTATTTATGTTTTTACTTTCATACTAGCGTATTTATGCTTTCTTTAGAAAAAATCCTAACAAAATCAAACATTTGAGCCGGGGAAGTCTGCCAGATTTGGTTGATTTGACACAGAGTGACCCGTTAGTATTTAAGTTTGTAGAGACATTATCAAATCCATCCCTCTCAGCCGCAGTCGAGTGATCTTATATCTTCAAATGGAGTTGGCTAACTTGGCTATAGCTGATGCAATGCAAGTCATGCCTTTTATTCTTTTTCCTGTTGGCTGTTTCACAGTCTTGGTACTGAAGCATTGTGGGAAACGACATAGAAGATAAATGACACAATGCAGTTTAATACAAGTCAATCTATTGAGCCATACACAAACTGAGATGTGGAAGAGATGTGTTATCCTGTGGCTCCATCCAGTGGGAAACATTAGTATTATGGCCTTCATTTAGGAATCCTATCCATATACACTGATCAGGCATAACATTATGACCTAATATTGTGACCCGTTGAGGCATGGACTCCACTAGACTCTTGAAGGTGTGCTGTGCTATCTGGCACAAAGATGTTAGCAGCAGAACCTTTAAGTCCTGTAAGTTGCGAGGCGGGGCCTCCATGGATCTGACTTGTTTATTCAGCTCATCCCACAGATGCTCGATTGGATTGAGATCTGGGGAATTTGGAGGCCAAGTCAACACCTTAAACTTGTTGTGCTCCTCAAAGCATTCCTGAAGCATTTGTGCTTTGTGGCGGAGCATTATCTGCTGAAAGAGCCACAGCCACCAGGGAAAACCGTTTCCATGAAAGGCTGGACATGGTCTCAACAATGCTTAGGTAGGTGGACGTGTCAAAGTCACATCCACATGATGGAGGACCCAAGGTTTCCCAGCAGAACATTGCCCAAAGCATCACTGCCTCCGCCGCCACGCTTTCTTCCCATAGTGCACCTGGTGCCATGTGTTCCCCAGGTAAGCCACGCACACACACCCGGCCATCCACGTGATGTAGAAGAACACATGATCATCAGCCCAGGCCACCTTCTTCCATTGCTCCGTGGTCCAGTTCTGATGCTCACGTGCCACTGTTGGTGCTTTGGGCGGGGTCAGGGGTCAGCATGGGCACCCTGACTGGTCAGCGGCTGTGCCGCCCCATACACAACAAATTGAGATGCTCTGTGTATTCTGAGCCCTTTCTATCAGAACCAGCATTAACTTCTTGAGCATTTTGAGCTCCAGTAGCTCGTCTGTTTGATCGGACCACACGGGCCAGCCTTCGCTCCACACGGGCATCAATGAGCCTTGGCCGCCCATGACCCTGTGGCCGGTTCTCCACTGGTCCTTCATGACCCTGTGGCCGGTTCTCCACTGGTCCTTCATGACCCTGTGGCCGGTTCTCCACTGGTCCTCCATGACCCTGTGGCCGGTTCTCCACTGGTCCTCCATGACCCTGTGGCCGGTTCTCCACTGGTCCTCCATGACCCTGTGGCCGGTTCTCCACTGGTCCTTCATGACCCTGTGGCCGGTTCTCCACTGGTCCTCCATGACCCTGTGGCCGGTTCTCCACTGGTCCTTCATGACCCTGTGGCCGGTTCTCCACTGGTCCTCCATGACCCTGTGGCCGGTTCTCCACTGGTCCTCCATGACCCTGTGGCCGGTTCTCCACTGGTCCTCCATGACCCTGTGGCCGGTTCTCCACTGGTCCTTCATGACCCTGTGGCCGGTTCTCCACTGGTCCTCCATGACCCTGTGGCTGGTTCTCCACTGGTCCTCCATGACCCTGTGGCCGGTTCTCCACTGGTCCTCCATGACCCTGTGGCTGGTTCTCCACTGGTCCTCCATGACCCTGTGGCCGGTTCTCCACTGGTCCTTCATGACCCTGTGGCTGGTTCTCCACTGGTCCTCCATGACCCTGTGGCCGGTTCTCCACTGGTCCTTCATGACCCTGTGGCCGGTTCTCCACTGGTCCTTCATGACCCTGTGGCCGGTTCTCCACTGGTCCTCCATGACCCTGTGGCCGGTTCTCCACTGGTCCTTCATGACCCTGTGGCCGGTTCTCCACTGGTCCTTCCTTGGAGCACTTTTGATAGAGACTGACCACTGTAGACCGGGAACACCCCACAAGAGCTGCCGTTTTGGAGATGCTCTGACCCAGTCGTCTAGCCGTCACAATCTGGCCCTTGTTAAACTCGCTCAAATCCTTACGCTTGCCATTTTTCCTGCTTCTAACACATCAACTCTGAGGACAAAATGTTCACTTGCTGCCTAATATATCCCACCCACTAACAGGAGCCGTGATGAAAAGATTATCAGTGTTACTCACTGGTCATAATGTTATGCCTGATTGGTGTAAATGGCCGATCATTCAAAAACTTTTTTTATTTTAGTACATCAAGTAAATAAAATAAAAATGAAACATTTTTGCCTTAAATAAATAAAGTAAAATACATTATATTTTATGTTAATTAACCTTTAATGTAATGAAAATGTCTTAGTTAGTTTAATAACCCTGATCTACATTAAATGATACAGGACTTTTAACAAACATGTATAAAAGAATAATAAATAATGAATGGAGCGCGTGAGAATCCTTTTAGAAAAATATGAAAATCTTTATACAAAAGTTGTAACGACCATTTTTGTGCTCTATACATATTTTATAGTGTAAAAGTCTTCCGTGTCCTGGTTAAAACTGATGATTTCTGGTATCATGATATATCATGGGGGTATTTATATATATATTAGTGAGCAAACAAAGAGTTAAAATCAGGGTATAGGAAAAATGCTTTTATTTCAAAATAATTGTTGATGTAAAAATCACATTATAAAACAATAAAACAGTTCATGACCCCTTTAAGATAAACTTAACCTCTTAAAATCCCTGTAAAAGTTTCCTAAACGCCTAGAAAAAGGCATAGCCAGAGTAAATTGATGCTGTTCTTGAAGCGTTTGGAGTGTATGCAGGTTTTGGGCTCTTCTGAAAGGTGACACTCTAAGGTTTGTTCCTGAACAGTCAGAATCACTGTAAGTCACACTGGTGTTGAGGAACAGAACTTTGAACACACTGAAAAAATAAAACATACAATCCCGCCAACATTAGTTTAGTAAAGCGACGCCTGCAGATGAAAATAGCTGGAGATATTAGCTGGAAAACACAATGGGATCACAGCAGGAAGCCTTACCAAGTCCAATTTCACATTTGATAACAATACCTTTAGAAAATGAGCGTTTTACACATTTATCTAAGTTCATGCCTCGGCGCTTCCCAAAAAAAGCCACTTGGAGTCTCCAAATGACCCTTTGTAACATTTGACACATAAAATGCTGCTGTTCTTGAATGCTTTAATGTACAGTCATAATGTTGGGCTCTAATGAAAGGTTACACTCAGAGCTATTCTATCCCTAATCCAGATTTACTATCATTTTGTCAATAATTGCTGACACATAGTAACTGAAACATACATTCTAGTGTAATAAGTGTATAAACAAGTGCTATGGTATTAGAACTTACACTGATATATAATAATATATAATATAAAAACTATTTGCATATTGTACATTTGTCTCCGTCCTCCTCTGGCTCTGGGAAGGTGTGGATGGAGCTTCTCTTCAGGGGTCGGTCAGGGCTCTGAGTATACGGCTCTCTGCTGACCGGCTCTCAGTCTTCATCTGATTCACTGTCAGAGGAGTCTGTGATATAAAAACAACTAAATAAATATATTTAAAAAAAACTTTACACACACACACACACTTGTGTCAACCCAGTGTTAAAAATGAATGTGCAAACACTAAATCAAACGCCCTTTACATAAATGATGTAAATTATGTCTTTCAGTTCTGTCTCTCTCTTTTAATAATGAATTTAAATAAATGTGATAATTCGTTCAAATAAAAACAATCCGAAGGCTACTTTATTTCAAGTGGATGGAGTGCTAGAACTAACGAGCCACAACTTAAGAAAATAACCCGTTTTAACTCGTCTGTTAAAAAATTACACTGTAAAAACATCAGTTCCCATTCAGTCGGTCACTTGACGCCATGTCGGAGTGCCGACGAAAAGGAATCTCGCTCGTGACAGCCAATCTACTTCGAGTGTAACTAAACGAGCCAATGTGCATTGGCATGCAATGATTGCACCAGGTGTTCATGCCACGCCGTGCGGGTATAAATGAGACAGGTGATTGCATCAAATCAGCATTTTGCTTTGGAGCCGAGTGGTGAATTGTTTGTCCTGAAATCACTCTCTACAAAGCGTGTGTTAACATTATAATGAGTAAAGCTCTTCTGTGGACCTCTCCTCGTTTGGTGTTGGAGTGACGGCACTGCAGCGAGGTTGATTTTTCTCTCTTTCTTTTACTATTTTTTTTTTTTGAGCAAAAACAAAAGGCTGTTCTCTGTGCTGGTTTGGTGCGCTGTTAAGTGCGCTGGAAAGCCATTTTCATAGCTGGTAAGAGATCGCCTTCTATAAGAGAGAGAGCGTGCATGACAGGCTGCACTTTTTCCCTGTCTGTATCGCCGCGACTATTCCCCTGTGTTCTTCAGCACCACAGAGAGCAGTTTCCCTAAAAGAGCTACACAGATGGAGCTTGCGTCTTTTTAAAGATGACATTCTATCTGTGTGTTTCTGGATGCGGTTGTTTCCTGTTCTCACTGAGAGCCACAAACACTGTTTCACATGTCTGGGCGTATGCATGCTGAGACGGTGTTCGTGGGTGGTTCACGTTTTCTAATGAGAACATGACCACGTCGGTCGCGATTTATTTTTCTTTGGGAAGCTTGAGTCCCCTTTGTTGTTGGCCAGCCGCCGCTCGTGTGTAAAAGCACAGCCGCGGGTCTGCTCGACACTCTGGGAGACCGCGGAGATCAGAAAGAGTTGCCGTCAGGGAATCCAGCACGAACCTCTTGCTTCTCTGCATGCCGTGTGCCATTAAGTTCCAAGACTGTAGCGTGGGTTGTGACGGCAACCCAGCGCTTGGTCGGCTCTGCAAACTGGTTGGTTACGGCCAATCTTGGACCTGCAAGTTCTGAATCGGAGCCTTCACAAGCTACCATTCAAGATGCTCACGCAGAAACGCATTTTCGAATGCATCTGTCCCCAAGATTGGTTTGCAGCGATCGACCTGAAGGACGCTTACCTTCATGCCACGATTCTTCCTCGACACAGGCCGTTTCTACGCTTTCCGTTCAAGGGTCGAGCATGTCAGTACAAAGTCCTGCCCTTCGGGCTGTCCCTGTCTCCCCGTGGCTTCACAAAAGTCCCGGAGAGGACCCTTGTGCCCATGAGAGAACAGGGCGTTCGCATCCTCAACTATCTCGATGACTGGCTCATTTTAACAAAGTCCAGGGATCAGTTGTGCGAACACAGGGACCTGGTGCTCAGCACCTCAGCCAGTTGGGTCTTCGGGTCAACTGGGAAAAGAGCAAACTCGCCTTCGTGCAGAGGATCTCTTTTCTCGGTATGGAGTTCGATTCAGTCGAACGGACAGTGCACCTCACAGAGAAGCATGTCCATTTGATGCTGAAGTGCCTGAACACGTTTCAAGGCAGGATGGCGGTCCCACTGAAACATTTTCAGAGACTCCTGGGCATATGGCAGCCGCAGCGCCAGTAAAACAGCTTGGCCTGCTTCATATGAGACTTGGCTACACGGCCAAGTCCCAAGATGGGCGTGGCAACGTGGCACTCACCGGGTGAGCGTCACACTGGCCTGCCGCTAATCCTTCCATCCAAGGTCAGACCCCTCGTTCCTTCGAGCCGGAGTGCCCTTGGAACAGGTGTCCAGGCACACAGATGCTTCTGCCATAGGCTGGGGAGCCACGTACACAGGGCAGTGTCAGGGGTTTGGACGGGCCCGCACCTGCATTGGCACATCAACTGCCTCGAGTTGCTAGCAGTGCATCTTGCTCTGAGCCGCCTCAAAAGGCTGTTAAGGGGCAAAGATGTACTGGTCCACACGGACAACACTTTGACCATTGCGTATATCAACCGGCAAGGTGGTCTGCGCTCCTGTGGCATGTCACAACTCGCCCGCCATCTCCTCCTCTGGAGTCAGAAGTGTCTGAAGTTGCCTCGTTTACTTGCCATTCATGTCCCTGGTGTGTGTAACCATGTGGCCAACGAGCTGTCACAAGCTGCTCTCCCAGGGGAATGCCGACTCCACCCCCAGGTGGTTCAGCTGATTTGGAGACAGTTCAGGGTGGCACAGGTCGACCTGTTTGCCTCCCCAGAAACGTCCCACTGCCAGTGGTTATATTCGCTGACCGAGGGTACACTCGGCACGGATGCCCTTGAGCACAGCTGGCCCCAGGGCGTTTCCCCCAGTG
The DNA here is from genome assembly GCF_949357685.1 of Gobio gobio. NCBI lineage: Eukaryota > Metazoa > Chordata > Actinopteri > Cypriniformes > Gobionidae > Gobio > Gobio gobio. The sequence continues at coordinate 2,442,369 of NC_137112.1, read as the reverse complement.
AGACTACTTGCACAGACACTGTGCAAGGTCAGGGAGGACGAGGAGCAGGTCCTGTTGGTGGCGCCGTACTGGTCCAACCGGACCTGGTTCCCAGAACTTATGCTCCTCGTGACAGCCCCTCCTTGGCCAATTCCTCTGAGGAAGGACCTTCTGCACCCTGTGGCACCTGCGTCCAGACCTGTGGAAGCTTCATGTCTTTCCCATGGACGGGACGCGGAGGTTTTAACACCATATGGTAGTAACACCATAATTTCGGCACGAGCACCGTTTACAAGACAGGCTTACGCCTTGAAGTGAAACGTGTTGGGAAGATGGTTGGGAGGCACAACCTGGTCGTCAGGCTCCTCAGGGGGTGAGACGGTTAAATCCTCCATACCCTCTTGGGATCTTTCTCTGGTGCTTCGAGCACTTCAGAATGCCCCATTTGAGCCTTTGCAGTCAGAGAAGCTAAAGATTCTGTCTATGAAGACTTTGCTGTTGGCTGCACTGGCCTCCATCAAGAGGGTAGGGGACCTGTAGGCATTTTCGGTCGACGAACCGTTCCTAGAGTTCGGGCCGGGTGACACCCACGTGGTACTGAGACCCCAGCCTGGCTATGTGCCCAAGGTTCCTACCACTCCCTTCAGGGACTAGTTGGTGAACCTGCAAGCGCTGCCCCCAGAGGAGGCAGACCCAGCCCTAGCTTTGCTCTGTCCCGTCCGAGCTCTGCGGATCTATGTGGATAAAACTCAAAGCTTTAGGACCTCAGATTAGCTCTTTGTCTGTCACGGAGGCCAGCAGAAGTTTGCTAGATTCTATAGCTATAAATTCTATATCAAACCGGTAGAAGCACTGAGAGGCTCCGGTTCTTGTCGGCTTCCTGCACTATGGCGCTTATATTCTCCAGAAGCAAACTCTGTGAGTCCTCCATCACCCTCTGTGCTGGATGTGGTGGAGCGTCTGGCATCAGGCCCCTTGCCGCTGAATCCTTGAGAACCGGTATTGGGCTGGGGTTATATGAGTGACCCTGCGGGAATCCCATATATCTTTCCACGGTCGCTCCTACGGGAAGCCCGTGTCTTTCCCTTGGGAGAGCCTTCCCGTCAGTGGGACTGAGCCCCCTCTCTCCGTTGCGGGCTACGGCTCAGCATTGTACTCCACATAACTCCTTCGGGGTATGATGTGGGCTCCGCAGCGTCCCCTTCACTAGGGCACGCTTTCCAGGTGTTATCCAATAAAACACTGAGCGGGTCATGTGGAACAGCAGTGATGGACTTCCCGGTGTGAGCCCCATCTCATCAGGTAAGAGAGCTCAGGTGGCTCACACAGGGCACTGGAAGGGGGCAGAGGCCATGGCGCTTTGGTAGGGATTCCTATTCGTCGGTATTGCGACATGGCGTCGAGAGTGACTGACTGAATGGGAACGTCTCGGTTACGTATGTAACCCTCGTTCCCTGAAGGAGGGAATGGAGACACCACATCCCGTCGCCATGTCCTGTGTACCCTGCTGGGGTGCCAGTCTACCTACTCGGCTCCCCAGCAAAAGGCTGATTTGATGCAATCACCTAAGTCTCATTTATCCCCGCAAGGCGTGGCATGAGCACCTTGTGCAATCATTGCATGCCAATGTGCATTGGCTTGTTTAGTTACACTCTAAGTAGATTGGCTCTCGCGAGCAAGATTCCTATTCGTCGGTACTCCAATGTGGCGTCTCCGTTCCCTCTTTCAGGGAACGAGGGTAACATACGCAATCAAGACGTTACAGCTTTGTTTTTAACTTGGCAAATATCCAAGGTATAAGCGGTTCGCTTCGTGTCGGGTGGTTCTTCGCCTCTATGTCTTGCATTAAAATCCTTTAATGCATGGCTAGCCGTGGATTATCCCTTACTTATTTGGTGTCCTTTTGGAGTCTCCAATGATCTTGAAGCTGCAGAAAATATAGTTTTGAGAGAATCTTCCTTCAGTCTGATTGTTTGCTTTGCTGGATATAGCAAATGATGACAAAATGAATGTGTTTAGGAATGTGTATGCCATATGCTTAGTTTCACGATAAGTGTGTGATGAATCGATTGACAGCCCTAATTAAAATCTAACTAAACACATGCTTTTAAAAGATTGCCATATATACACAAAACGTCTCAGGTTACGAATGTAACCATTGTTCCCTGAGAACAGGGAACGAGACGCTGCGTCAGTTTGACGCTACGGGGAACACCTCCGGCGTGACAGGTGCCTGAAATCACAATCAAAACGCGTCAATCCTATTGACCGGCGACAGCCTCTGACATCATCTATGCGCAGTGACACCTCGTCATGCTAGGGTAAGAACACCGCCTCCAGGTCTCGCAAACGGCCAGAGACCGGCGCCTGATAGCGGGTAGCCACTAGCTGCCAGCGTAAAGCCAGTTATGTGTTCTCACCTGGGGAACTCGTCCCCCAGGGAGGCCGAGAGAGGCCTCCACCTGGTAACCTGATAGACCACTTGCGCATCCAACAGCAGCGCTCGTCCTCAGGAAGGCCAAACGGGCCTGATACCTGATCGCAGTCGTGCTAGCCCTCGAGGTAGCTGGGAAGACCAGGGACTCGCTTCATCAGGGAGGCCAAGCAGGCCTACCAACTGCAAGACATCGGGCACTCACAGCCTAGCTGAACGTGCTACTCATAGCACTTCAGGCTCACCACAGCGGCTGGGGACCGGGAGCTCGCTCTCAGGGAGGTACCATGCCTACCCACTGATAGCAGAATGTGCCGCTCACGGCACTTCATGCTCACCACAGCGGCCGGGGAGCCGGCCTCTGCTCAGTGACTGGAACCCTCCAGAAAACTACGAGACCAGAGCGTGCCCTTAGAGGAGGACACGTGGGCCTACTACTCCAAGCAAATCCCCTCAGGGAAGCCTGTGCAGCTTTGCCTGATCGCAGCCCATGCTATGCTCTGTTACCGAAACTGGGGACCAGGGAACGATTCCAGGGAGGTGCAATGCCTCTACCTAGTAGCAGAACATGCCGTCCGTAGCGCTTCGCTAACCGTCTCACCCGCTTTCTCAGCGACTGGGAACCGGGAGCTCGCCCTCAGGGAGGCGACGGTGCCTACCAACTGAAAGCAGAACGTGCTACTCGTAGCACTTCACGCTCATTACTACAGCGACTGGGAACCGGGAGCTCGCCCTCAGGGAGGCGACAGTGCCTACCAACTGAAAGCAGAACGTGCTACTCGTAGCACTTCATGCTCATTGCCACAGCGACCGGGAACCGTGAGCTCGTCGTCAGGGAGGCCATCCGTGCCTACCACCTGATAGCAGAAGGTGCTACTCATAGCACTTCGTGCTCACCGCCACAGTGGCTGGGCACAGGGAGTTTGCCTCCAGGGAGGTCACTCAGGGAGGCCGGATGAGGCCTACTACCCACTAGCACTCGGGCTAGTCATCCAGTGACTGGGGCCCAGGAACGCCATCCGCAGAGGAGGTCGAGTGAGCCTGCTTCCCCACAGCAGGCCCATAGGGAGGCCCGGCAGGGCCTACCACCTATTTAGCAGCTCGTACCAGCCGTCGAGGGACTTGATGCCTATGGTGCACCCTCGGGGGAGACCAGGCAGCGCCTGCTGACCACAGCAGGCTCTCAGGGAGGCCGAACAGGGCCTAGCTCCTGAGCGAAGGTAACCCAGACCAGGAGCCTACCCCTCAGGGAGGCCTGGCAGGACCTACCCCCCCCCCCCGAATAGGGGGTCTGCAGACTCCAAGGGTCCTGCCGAGACTTTAAGAAGGCTGGCTGCTGCTACCTGCTTTTTTGACGGCAGCTGTCTACTGCTGACGAAGGCCTGGAAATCCAGTTAACACCTGGGGACTCATCCCCAGGGCCAGACGACGGGTCACTGCTGACGTCGACACCAGTGGAGAAAAGCCTCCGAGGCCCACTCGTGGGCCACGGTGTCGGGACTTTCCTGCAAGGAGGCCGGTTAGCGCCTACTACCTGTCCTGAAGTCCTACTGCCCAGACCGTCCAAGCTGGCCACTCAAAGGCAGCTGGCTCCTATGCCCGCACCTGGGGCTGGCTCCATCCCAGAGGCAGCTAGGGACAACCTGCTTCGCCGTGTCCTAGGGCCCCCAGGACGGCGCAGTCTCTTGGGCAGGGCCTACAAACACGGACCTAATCACATTGCCAACAGCAGTGTACTCAGCGGAAGTGCTTAGACAAAGACCCTCTAAAGCGAGGGGAGTACAACTTACGTCACCTGCATCGGGGCGGCTTCCTACTTTCCATGCAGCGGCCAACCATAAGTGCGAGGGCGTCAGCCATTGGCAATGCTCGGGCCTCAGGGGAGCATCCAACCGGAACCGCATTAGCAGAAGGTTACCCGATGTCCCTCTCGACCCGGGCCCTAAAGGAAGTGAAGCAGAGACATAAAGCAAGGGAACAATATCACAGAAATGTGAAATCCACCGGCCGTACCGTCCTCCAGGAAGAGGCCGGGGGCCACCAGCAGATGGCGGCCACCAAGCTCCGAAAGGCGGACACTGCAGATAAAGTCTAATCGCAAACCGGCGAAAAGACGCTTAGTTCCACCCCACGACCAATGGCGAAGTCGCTGTCTCCTGCACCACCTTGTCTGCATTACTTGTGACCCCAGAACGCAGAGAAGGGGGGCGGGCCTTGGCCGGACGACTCTGTAACAGAGGAGGCTGAAACAAGGATGCACCAACAACGCCATGTTCTTATATAAAAGGACAGGCTAGAGGCGACCAACTTCAACAGAAGGGAACGCCCCCATCCTTGACAAAGCCTAGGCCAAGTGGTGCGACATTAGTCCGCACTAGATCTACTCAGGGCCCGGGAGAGAAATATTATCACCTCTAATATTACACAATGAGGCCCCAAAAACCCTTTTCCCAAAGCCCCGCAGAGCTGGGCGCAGATCTCACTACAGCTCGTGCATTAGCGCGTACCCGGTCTTCAGCTACTTTTCACTTTACGCTAGGAAAAACACAGCTCGCCCCCTACGCTACAAGCCCTCGGGCGAGAGCGCGATTCAGTTACCCACATAGTGGGGAAAACATAGCACGGAGAGCCAGCAAACTCTACTAGCAGAAAGCGAAGTGTTCACACATACAACCACATAATGTTGCAAAGAAGATCGTTCTTAGCTTACTCACGGGGAGCTGCAGGCCCTGCGACGATCCAGCGGCGATCCAAATTTCCCCAGAAAACCTCTCAGGCGAGCGAAGGTGTAGGAGTTCTGAAAAACATAGTTTGAAGTGTTTCACCCTCAGAGAGGGGGACTCACCAATCGCTCCCAGCGGTGCTTCCAGCCAGCCATAGGCTAGTATCCGCCCGCCATCCTGAGGGGGGCGCTCTCACAACCAAGCCAGGCGGGCCGTCAGAATTCTTACATTTTCTGCTCATCATGGGCCCACCGGCCTGATGTAAAAGCGCCCGGGGAAAACCAGAGGAAGGGAAGAGGCAGCGTTCACCTGCGTCCCCTCGGGGGCGGAGTCCGCTGCCTATGCTGGTCCCGGTTGCCAGCTCCAGCTTCCTTCCTCTTTTTGTAGCGGGTGTCCCGCCTCCTCTGCGCCGTAGTCCTCCGTGGGGTCGCTCGAGAGGCAACACTGGCTCTCTGTTCCTGTCTCCGGCCCTCAGACTGGGACGGGCCAGGGACACCCGACTGCTGCCGAGCGCGCCCTCGCCTCCCTGAACCTATCCACCACCGCCTCAACGGAGGTGCCGAACAGTTCAGAGGGCGAGACCGGGGCATCGAGGAGAAAGGCCCTCTCTTTCCCCGCGATGTCCGCCAGGTTCAACCACAGATGTCTCTCCGTGGCCACCATAGCCGCCATCGAACGACCGATGGCGAAAGCTGTTTGTTTGGTGGCCCTAAGAGAGAGATCCGTGGTGCGGCGCAACTCGGCCACCGCGTCAGGGATTAGTCCCTCCCCCTGGTCGAGGTCCCTCAGCAGATCTGCCTGGTAGGCTTGTAATACTCCCATCGTGTGTAAAGCCGCCCCGGCATGACCCGCCGACATGTATGCCCTGCCGTTCAGACGTGATGTTGTCCTAAGGGGATCTGACGGCAGGGTGGGAGCCCTTAGTGTCGACGGCCGCCCGGAAGCGAGGTAGTTCGCGAACGTCTCGTCAACGGGCGGCAGCGACACATATCCAGCTTCCGGTAATCCCTCGACGTCAGCAAAATTAGCCCGCTGACGCCGGTGGATCCGGGCTGAATAGGGCTTCTTCCATCCTCTCGCGGTCTCATAATGGAGATCAGGAAAAAACGGCTGGCTGGTCACGGGCGGGGAGATAACGGTCATCCAGTCTGCTCAGACGAACGTCATCTCTCCTAGCGCGCCGCCAAGGCAGCTGCAATCTGCCCACGGCGCGCTCCATAACCTCCACCAGCTCCCCATACATGGGACAAGGTGGTTGAGAAGCCTCAGCCTCGAACACTTCACTTGACTCCTCAACCATCCTCTGCTCCACTGGAAGAGCCACAGACGAGGAGGAGGAACTTCGCTCCGCCTCCGAAGTCTGCCCCTCGCGATCTGGCTCGTTGTCTGCAAGCACTACACCAGTCTCCAGACGACGAGCCAGATCCAGCTCGGAGCCCCAAGATTGAAGCCGCCGCTCGGCCTCAGCGTGAGCGGGGCCGCTCCCAGCTGCTGAACTCTCTCCCCTCGAGAAGAGAGCCAAACGAGAGCGGAGCGTTTTCAACGGAAAACGCTCGCAGTTCGCACAGGAGGCTCCCTCGAGAACCTCCCGTGCGTGCTCTTCCCCCAGACAGTATACACAGAGCGTGTGAGTGTCATCAGGTGTAAGGTACCTGGTACACGGCTCTGCGCACCTGCGGAAGTGACGCTGCTTCTTCGTACACTTTATAGCTTGGTATTCTTGCTTTGACGCTCCAGGATACAGGCAAAAACAGTCACTGAAGACGAAGAGATACTGTCATGTTGGCAAGGCGCCCTTTTATACTTCCTGGTTGCGCCTAGATGACGTCAGAGGCTGTCGCCGGTCAATAGGATTGACGCGTTTTGATTGTGATTTCAGGCACCTGTCACGCCGGAGGCGTTCCCCGTAGCGCCTAACTGACGCAGCGCGAGTTCCCTTTCGAAAGGGAACCCTATTCATTCAAATATAAAATGTTTCTTTATGCTCATAGAATGGCTCATGAAAGGCCCGTGTGAACACATGCACAAGACTTCACTGAATCTTTACACAAGTGTTTCTGAGGAAATGGACTGCAAGAAAATCAGCAGGTGTGAGTGGAGACGGTCAACTTACGGTCACAACTTCTCCATGGAAAAGCCACCAGCAGTCAGAGAGATTTTCAGATGGGTGGAGTACTTTATCCTGTTTGTAGCAAATAACAGAGATGCGCTGATGTATTTTATGAGGAGTATATTTACAGTATATGTGTGTGTGTGTGTGTGTGTGTGTGTGTGTGTGTGTGTGTGTGTGTGTGTGTGTGTGTGTGTGTCCAAAGGTAGTAATACCAGAAAAGTTTGAGCTTGTTTTGTTGTCCACGAGGAACCAAGCTTATAAATTACACAGAATTATTCTGTGAGGGGTAGGTTTAAAGATAGGGGACAGGATACTGTATTTGTGACTTTTGTCAGTGGGAAATCGAACAATATCAAATATATTAATATTACATCATGATTAACTGATTGCTGTTCCTCTAAATTAGGAGCAAACATATCAAATAAAACTGAGATGAGATATTTATAAACCTTAAAGCAATACTAACCAATCAATTGTCAGTTCACAGTCTGGCCTTGTGTGTGACTTCTGCAAAAGCCTGAGTCCATCCTCTGGTACATCTTCACACTTTATCCTACAGTATGAACATATTCACAAATTTATACAGTCAACTCATGTTTGCATTGTTTACACTGTATTAACATTTACAGTTTATTCTGTGCAATATCTTGAGTGACAGAATTATTTTCTACTGTGTAATATTGCACTTATGAATTGACATACATCTGATGAGGGCCCATGTATTTCTGACCAGTCCTTTGTTTAGTTAAAGTCATTTCTTCTTTGTTACCTTAGCATGAGATAATATGTGCATGCACAAGTGATTTCATGAGATCATGTCGTACCTGAGTTCTCTTAGACTGGGGCAGTTTTCACCGAAAGAGATCATTTGAGTAACACGACACTCAGTCAGACTCCACACACTCAGCTCCATCTTCTTCAGTCCAGGCAAAGATTGGAGGGGAAATATTGGCATATCTCTGTTCTCATCATCAATTTCTTTCCAAGCTTGAATTTCTTGAAAGACGTTTGTCCAGTCAAAGTTAATTATACTGGACTGTGGAAACGTGACAGTGACTTCACTCACACTGATTCTGCCTATACATATACGGACGCTAAAAAGCAATCAAGGACAGAGTTAGTAGTTTATATCACAATTCTCTGGCACCAGCTATTATTGCATCATTTTCAGTAAAAAAAAAAAAAAAAAAATTGAATATCATTACCAGTAAAAAAAAGCGAGATTAATTGAGCAGTTTAAAACTTAATTTATATGTATTTAATTACCTATAATATTATATGATATATGATATGTAATAATAATAATATAATATAGGCCTAATATATGTAATTTTATATTTCAGGGGTGCAAACGGGTGGGGGATAAAAAAGGTGAGAACATTGCGTGGATAGAGAAAACATTCTCCGAGGTCAGGAAACTTTTAAATATAGTTTAGTGCTGGGAATCTGTGAACTGATTAATAGCATTTTTTTCTGTAATTAATCACGATTAATCGCAAGTTTTTAATATTTTTGACGTTTTTAATATTTTGATATTGTATTAATTTCAGTTACTCTCCAAATGAATGTAGAACAATTTAAAGACAGCATATTTTAAATATGTGTTGTAATGGCATGTTTTTATGAATGAAGGCCAGAATCACTGATACTAATGTCTCTATAAAACATTAATGACGTTACATTACAGTATAACTGAAAGCTCCCAATTTCAACATTTATTAGGCTTTAAAAAAAACTACTTTTAATTTAAGTGAACTTAAAACAATCTTTACATAAACCCATTATAATAAATGTTATATTTACCCATGGCCTTCCCTGTTGGACATATACAGAAATGTAATAGTTATCAATCACCTTTCAGAACTGCATAAATAATAAATTAAATATAGATTAATCATCATTAAAGCGTTCGACGTTTGACGTACGTCGGAACTGACCGACGAATTGGGATCTGATCTCAGAGACCAATCTACTTTGAGTGTGTTAAAAACGAGCCAATGGAGATTGGCATGAGATCCACGCATTCCAAGCTCCTCCCTGCGGTGCGGGTATAAATAAGGAAGTGGAATGCTTGATCATTACTTTATACTTCGGAGCCGAACAGTGAATGTTTCCTGTTTCTACGAAGAGGGTGACTACGAGTCTCGTGAGAGGAACGACTGCTGCTTCCAGTGCGGGTGTGACGGAGTTGGGATCGCTGGGCGTTTTCCGTTTTTGTGCTCACTGAGTGCTTCAGCACATAAAAAGAGCAGTTTCCTTTCTGAAAGAGCAACACGGTTTGACCCTGTGTCTTTTTCAAGATGTCATTCAAACCGTGTGTTTCTGGATGCGGTCGGTTTCTGTCCCCAGTTGACGGTCACGTTAGTTGTCTCACGTGTTTGGGTGTTCAGCACGCTGAGGCAGCGTTCGTGGATGACTCATGTTCCCACTGCGGGAACATGACCATCGCAGTTCTACGGTCCAGACTCCAATACCTCGAAAGGGGTGGAGTGTCATTGCGTATCCCCCGATCTATTGGCCCTCCTGCTGCAAAGCAGAGGGCTGCTACTTTGGCTGATAACTTTGGTGGCGACCTGAGGGGTTACTGTGAGGGCATCCCCGACGGGTCAAACGGCTCCTCGGGCCCCTCCCCCCTCCGCTGCGCCGGTGGAGTTTCCAGAAGAGAGCGCTGGCCCCTCTTGAGGGGTTCCAGTCGTTACTTTCGGGGCTCCGGCTGAGGATATGATGTTGGTTGCAGCATTGGTGGACGAGCTAATGGGCTCTGAGGATAAAGATTCGGCTGCCCTGCCCCCTTCGGGTGTGACAGCGTTGCCCAAGTCCGACCTAGAGCTTACAGCTATGCTTTCCCGGGATGATTGGTATCTCTGGACGGCCCGTGCTGGTTCTCAGCACCCCACCCCAGTGCCATTCATTCTGGAAGTGCATCAGGAGATCACAAAGTCGTGGACAGTGCCTTACAACGCTCGAAACCGATCGACTGACTCCTCCGTCCTCACTACCCTCGATGATGGTGCGGCGAAGGGTTATGTGGGAATCCCCCCAGTCGAGCGGTCTGTGGCGATGCAGCTGTGTCCCAAGACCGCTGCGGACTGGCGGGGTGCCCCGCGTCTCCCCTCCCAGGTGTGTAAGTTCTCGTCCGCACTAACGGGCAAGGCTTACACCACCTGTGGGGAAGCCGCATCATCTCTGCATGCCATGGCGCTCCTGCAGGTCCACCAGGCCAATGCGCTTAAGGAATTGCACAAGGGTAGTTCTGACCAGGGCGTTATGCAGGAACTGCGTGCGGCGACGGACCTCGCTCTCTGGGCGACGAAAGTCAATGCAAGCTCTCTGGGTCAGGCGATGTCACCTTAGTGGTCCAGGAACGCCACCTGTGGCTGAACCTGGCAGACATGCGGGATTCTGACAAGGTCCGGTTTCTCAACGCCCCTGTCTGTCAGGCCGGCCTCTTCGGCGACGCCATCGAGAGCTTCGCCCCAGAAGTTCTCGGTGGCCCAGAAGCAGACGTAGGCCATCAAAAATATCCTGCCCCGACGATCCGCTGCTGCCTTCACCCAGTCGTCCCCAGTCGTCGCCGGCAGCACCTCCGCCTGCTCGTTGCAGAGGGCGTCCCCCTGTGTCCGCCTCCGCCCCTGCGAAACCCAAGCAGCAGCCTCCATCGGGGAAGCAGGGTGCCGGACGTAAGGGTGGCGCCCAAACCACTCAGGGCCCAGCTAAGTCGGCAGGCAAGTGCAAGGGCAAGCGGCCCTGAGATGGGCAGCCCAGGGAGAACAGGAGCTGCTCTCAGGGAGATGGTGTCCGCACCCCTCCCCCACCCCCCGGAGGAGGACCGGGGGGCCCCGACTGGTATCGAAACATCTCTGCCCACATTTTCAATAAAAGAGCAGTTTCCTCTCTCCCAGGGCCCCAAGAGGGCCAGGTTGGCAGTGTGCGATGCCTCCGGGCCTTGTCTTTCCTCCCCTCCCCTCGCCAGGGGGCAGCAGTGTGGGCACCAAGAACGCCTCCGGCCTTCTCACCCACACTCTGCCCCACCCTGGAATACTCAGACAACACTTGGGGCCGGCTCAGGTCTTGCGGTCAGAGATCGATGTCCTACTGTTCCTACTGATGTCCTAATGTTCCTCCAGCCGATATGAAGGCGGGGTTCTACAGCCCCTACTTCATTGTACCCAAGAAAGGTGGTGGGTTACAGCTAATCTTGGACCTGCGTGTCCTGAATCGGGCCCTGCACAAGCTCCTGTTCCGGATGCTAACGCAGAAAAGCATTTTTGAATGCATCCATCCCCAAGATTGGTTCGCGATCGACCTGAAGGATGCGTACTTTCATGTCTCTATCCTTCCTCGACACAGACCATTCCTAAGCTTTGCGTTGAGGGGAAGGCATATCAGTACAAAGTCCTGCCCTTCGGGCTGTCCCTGTCGCCTCGCATCTTCACGAAAGTCGCAGAGGCAGCCATTGTTCCGCTCAGAGAACGCGCCGTTCGCATCCTCAACTATCTCGATGACTGGCTCATACTCGCCCAGTTTCAGGAGCAGTTGTGCGAACACAGGGACATGGACATGGTGCTCAGTCACCTCAGCCTGTTGGGCCTTCGGGTCAACCGAGAGAAGAGCAAACTCTGTCCCACACAGAGGATCTCTTATCTCGGTATGGAGCTGGATTCAGTTAGCCAGACTGCGCGCCTCATGGAAGAGCAGGTCCGGTCGGTGTTGAAATGCTTGAATTCGTTCAAAAGCGGTCCCACTGAAATTTTTTCAGAGGCTCCTGGGGCATATGGCATCTGCAGCCGCGGTAATGCTGCTCGGATTGCTTCATATGAGACCGCTTCCGAGGTGGGCATGGCAGAGCGGCCAGTACCGGGTCCCAGTGACTCCTTACTGCCGCCAAACTTTCAGCCCGTGGTCCGACGCTTCGTTTCTCCGGGCCGGGGTGCCCTTAGAACAAGTGTCCAGGCATGCTGTGCTCTTCACGGATGCCTCCTCCACGGGCTGGGGGGCCACGTACAACGGGCATGCAGTTTCAGGTCTGTGGATGGGACCTCAATTGCATTGGCATATCAATTGCCTCGAGTTGTTAGCAGTACACTTGGCACTGCGCTGCCTCAAGGGGCCGCTATGTGGCAAGCATGTACTAGTCCGTACCGACAACATTGCGGCCGTTGCGTACATCAACCGTCAGGGTGGTCTACGCTCCCGTTGCATGTTCCAACTCGCCCGCCACCTCCTCCTTTGGAGTCAGAAGCATCTGAGGTCACTTCGTGCCATTCAGATCCCATGTGCGCTCAACCGGACAGACTCCAACCAGACTCCATCCCCAGGTGATCCAGCTGATATGGGACCTCTTCGGAGCCGCACAGGTAGACCTGTTTGCCTCTCCGGACTCAACCCATTTCCAGTGGTACTATTCCCTGATCGGGGGCACCCTCGGCACGGATGCACTGGCGCACAGCTGGCCCCGGGACATGCGCAAGTATGCGTTTCCCCCAAAATCCTAAATCCTCCTCGTCCAAACTCGTTACCCTCTTGGGACTTGGCTCTAGTGCTCAGAGCACTTCAGAGCCCTCCCTTTGAGCCTTTGCAGTCTGTCGAGCTTAAAATCCTGTCAATGAAGACAGTGCTTCTGACGGCATTGGCCTCCATCAAGAGGGTAGGGGACCTGCATGCACTTTCGGTAAACGAATCGTGCCTAGAATTCGGGCCGGACAACTCTCACGTTGTCCTGAGACCCCGGCCTGGATACGTGCCCAAGGTTCCTACCACTCCCTTCCGGGACCAGGTAGTGAACCTTCGGAGGAGGCAGACCCAGCCCTAGCTTTGTTATGTCCCGTCCGCGCTCTTCGCGCTTACGTTGACCGGACTCAAAGCTTTCGGACCTCAGAGCAACTCTTCGTCTGTTACGGAGGCCAGCAGAAGGGAAAGGCTGTCTCCAAGCAGAGGTTAGCCCACTGGATAGTGGATGCTATTGTCTTGACTTACCAGTCCCAAGACGTGCCTTGCCCGTTCGGGTTGCGAGCACACTCGACAAGGAGTGTAGCTTCCTCCTGGGCGCTGGCTCAAGGCGCCTCACTGACAGATATATGTAGAGCTGCGGGCTGGGCGACACTTAACACGTTCGCTAGATTCAATAGCCTCCCCAGGGGCCAGTAGCGTTAAGTGCCCGTTCTAAGTGTCGGCTTGCAATGCCACTCCCACCCTCTGGGCCGGATACGTGCGTCTATTGTCTCCAGTTGTGTTCCCCGGAAACGGTCAGGTCCGACGTACGTCTCCATTCCCTCCTTCAGGAAACGAGGGTTACATACGTAACCAAGACGTTTTCTCTGTTCCCGTTGATGTTTGATGAACATTAATGACAGGCATCATTAGTGCTGCTGTCACTTTAAGATCGGCTGCTGCCGAACATGACACAGATCTGACATGCTGTCCCGCGCATCTCATTTCCTCATTTAAGTTCTTTAAACTCTTTAAGTTCATTTAAGACGTTATTTAACCAATTTACGACTCCTAATATGAGAATACTCAACAATACTGGCGTTTTGGCAAAATTCTCTGTGTTGCTGTTATTGTTTATTCAAGAGCAAAAGAGAACTCAATGTGAGCACAAGACTGATGCGAGTCTGTCTTAGCGTCGAGTGTGTGTGTGTGTGTGTGTCAGAGTGTCCCTCGATTAGCTGACATGAGATGCACTGACAGACAGGACATTGACATACAGCGTGTTCTCTTGTGTCTTGTCGCGCTTAGATTGTTTAAAAGCATTTACATGAATAAGAGCATGATCATATAATGTAATGCTGGGCAAAAATGGATATAAAAACGGACGCTGCGTTAATTGCGTTAAATATTATGAATGCATTAAACTGAAAAAATGAATCGCCCCCGTTAATTTGCCCAGCCCTTTTCATGCTCATTTCTAGACACTATTAAGTATCTTTGCATCTGCCTGAAAACTAATTCTAACAGGTAAGAGGTGAAAAAGTTGTTGTGTTTTATGTAGGGCAAAACAACCCTTTATAAAACACTCAAACAAGGATTCAATAGATGTGGGAGCTGAATATATAAACTAAACAAAAACAAGATGACATTAACCAGATAAAATGTATGTTGGAAATCATCTTAGCTTAAATAAGTTAAACCCTATTTCTTGTGATGTTTAGCCATCAGAATTTCAAGGGCCCGCTTCCTTTGTTTTGCTGCATGTCTCAACCTTGCCCGTTTTTCTTTGACACATTTATTTTCATTTTTTATGTTTATTTTTTTATTACTGTAATGTCACTTCACAAAACGAGAAAAAAAAAGATCAGCCTGAACGGACCCCCCGCCCTCCCCAAAACACTTTTTCTCATCTGATCTACGCAAATCTCGCAGGTGACCTATTTTGATCTCAAAAAGGTGAATTCTCACCTAAAGGTGAGGAGTTTGCATCTATGATATTTAAATGTAGAATCATGAAAGTTTAAATTGTTATGCTTGAAAAGGGGATATTTCTTTACCTGGACAGTTCTTTACTGATTGACAGATTCACTGATATATATCTGATCAATTTATCAAAGTCAAGGTCTTCTCTGCAAAGACAGACACAGAAAAAACAAAAATATAAAAGTTAAAAACAAACATTGAAGGGATTTGTGCATGTGAGTCTGGTATAATAAAGAAATGACCTCTATGAGTTATTGTTCATTTAATCTGCCTTTTATTTCTTTATTTAGTCGAGTTTTATTCTTTAGTCTGGGGATTTTAGTTTAGCTACAGTCAATGAAAACTGCAAAATGGTTAAACTGATAATCAGAATGTATTGATCTTATAATCATGATTATTGATAATGACTGCTGTCCTTTGAGAGATTTCTGTTTACATTCAATCAGAATTATTGCACTTTTACTCGAGCACGAATCAAGAGAATGGCATTATTTTACCCAATAGTTTCCTGATTGATAATATCTCTCTACATTAAAACACACCTCAAATGTTAGCCTTCATTTATATTTTGAACAAAACCTCATTTACAGCTTGAGAGAGAAAACTGGTGCTTCATTTGTCACTGACACTGCAAATGAGGAGAATCTCCAAAGATTACATTATGCATTTTTCTTTACCTGTGAAGTTCAGGGATAAACAGAGATGGCTCGATGTTAACACTGAAAAGGCATAAAGAGAAAAACAGTCTCTGAGATATAAAAGTGAGAAACTGAAACCAGTGAAAGAGCATTGTGTGTGTGAGTCTACATTACCTCTGTGAGCTCAGTGTCCGTCCTCTCAAGACAGCATGAATTATAGTAACCACATCAGAATATGATTCTGTGTCCAACCTTTAAAATAAAATATAAGCAGTTATGAAGACTATGTTTCATGTTGATTTTATAGATCAGAGCAGGTGTGAGGCAGTCAAAGCTAGAGTTAAAAGATTAGTTCACTTCAAAATGAACATTTCCTGATGATTTTCTCACCCCATCTCATCCAAGATGTTCATGTGTTTCTTTCTTCAGTGGAAAAGAAATTAAGTTTTTTGAGGAAAACATTCCAGGATTTTTCTCCTCATAATGGACTTCAATGGGAACCAACGGTTGAAGGTCCAAATAAACATTTATACACGTTTTAACCTAAACTGCTCATCTTGTGCTGCTCTGCAATGGCCATGGATTGCGTAATCGCGTCAGAAAGGTCACGTGACGTAGGCAGAAGTAGGGAGAGCGGGCACAACCTAACGCGGGTCAGTTGTAACACACATGGTTTAACACTTTCCACACATGCCAGGATGACCAAACTTAGTGTATTTACTCGTTGCCATATCAACATTATTTAGAGAAAACAAATGTGTCAAAATTAAAATAATCTTTGGAAGATATCACTGAACATTTATTTAACCATAAATTTCTTACTTTGAATTAATTTTTCATCTCTGTTTTTTGTGTTTATTTAAAAAAAGACACATCTGATATTATTGTAATCTTCTATCTGTTATTTATCAGTTGAGATGTTCTTTAATGCTGATCTGACAGTAGAAGACACGAGCCGGGGTTAATCCGAGTGGAGCAGGCGGGGCATGTCACAATGAGCCCCATATTAGAAATATGATAATATATTCTATACTTTTATGAATTCTATTGCGAAACCATGAGAAAAGGGTGAATAAAGACTGAGAGTCAATGTTCAGAAGTTATTAATTATCATTATGTTTTGATCTATGCTGTATTGCTGTGTTTTGAGGTGTGTTTGTTGTCAAACTCAAATATTAGTTTATTTTGAGTGATTAAAAAATTTCATTTTATTTGAAAAAGTTAATAATTGTATTATATTTTAATCGGTCATAAGCTCATGTTATAATGAACTCCACCTATGGGGCATGTTGTCACATTTCACTTCCATTCTTTTGGGTAAATCAAGACAAAAGTAAACACTGTATTAATGAAACAAAACCACATAATTGTACTAGACGTGTGAAATTAATGTGGGAAAAATAAATACTCTGAAGCCCAAGTGGATTTACACAAACTGAGAAAGTCAAAAAGTGTTAGGTTGAGCCGCTCTACCCTACGGCCCAAGCGCTCATGTGAAGACTAATCAGACCCTATTCCTCGTCTGGGATCGTGCAGAGCCTCTGAAGCCCTTCCTTTGAAACTGCAATGGGTGAGGAAATCATCAGGAGATGTTCATTTTGAAGTGAACTAATCCTTTAACAGCTTTTTATCTGATATCGGTTGAAAATGGTAAAAGTGGGAAGGTACAGTCACAGTCAGAGTTATTGGCACCTCTGGTAAATATGATCAAAGATGGCTGTGCAGATAAATCTGAATTGTTTATCCTTTTGATCTTTCATTAAAAAATATAAAAAATATTCACAAAAATAAAACTTTTCATTGAAGTAAAAGAATTGAAAGTGGGGTAAATCTCAAAAATAAATGCTTTTCTCCAAAACACGTTGGCCATAATTATTGGCACCTTTAATTAAACACTGTTTGCTGTTAGTTTTCTCCTGTAATGCCTGATGAGTTTGGAGATCAGAGATCATTCCTCCACACAGAATCTCTCAGACCCTTCAGATTCCAGCTCTTCTCTTCAGTTCTCTATAGCAGTTGTTCTCAACCTTTTTTCAGTGATGTACCCCCTGTGAAATATTTTTTCAGCCAAGTACCCCGCAACCAGCGCAAAGCATTTTTGGTTCGAAAAAAAAAAGACTTAAAATAGAGCACTGTGCCATCAGTGTCTGATTTATTAAACTTTGGAACAGATAAACACACAAAATTCCAAAATGTGGAAAAAAAAAACTATTTTGAACATTTAAAATGATAATAATCCATGACTAAATTTATTGCAAATATTTGTTATCACTAAAATGTAGTGATTCAAACTAATGTAGTGAAAACTGACCATATTTCTGAAATGGAAACCGGGGACATTTCCTATTTGAGTGGTCAAAATATCACTCAAATCTTGTTTGTTATTATATTTTAATTAAAAAACAGGGACAATACATTTTTGAATGTTTTTGTTGTTGTTGTGGAGTCCTATTATATTAGTATATTATTATTAACATTAAGTATTATGATTTAGTTTGATTATTAGGATTTTTGGTCTGGATTTAATAAAAAAACCATATTGTAACGACTTAACAATAACACATTACAAAAATAAAACATAAATATGATAAATAAAACTATTCAAAAAATATTGTAACATTTTATAATTGTATTTAAGTTTATACTATATAAATTACTTTTTTTACTTCAAAAGTTTTACGTTTATGCTTGAAAATAATTCTTACTGTCCTTAACTGGTCTTGTTATTTAGCATTTTAGGATTATTTTAAGCAGAAAGTATATGTATTCTGCACATGTATTGGTTGCAAGTGTATAACTTTTGGGGACAAAACAATTCCGCACCTTGTTGAGGCTCTGTTATAAAGCACATACAATATTACTTTAAATTAAAAACGAATAGTTAGTATGTTACTACCTTGAAAGCGACAACAAGGTTTATTTTGATATTTGACGATAATGGCGCTCGACTCGGTGCGTTCTTCATGAAGTAGTAGCGGCGCACGCGCTCGACCAAGTAGAGTCAGTGTAGCAGCTGTATGTTGGTTGGGCGCTTTTTTCCAATATATCTGCGGTTTGTTGGTAACGAGCTGTAAAACGGGGACATTTCCAGGGACAACTCCAGTCGGGGACAGAACATTAAAAACCGGGATTGTCCCCGGGAAACGGGGATGTCTGGTCACCCTATCGTTGATCCAAGTGATTGACACAGGTGATGCCAGGCGGCATATGACAGGTTGGGTCAAACCATCCTGGTATGGGGGAGACTCTGGATTTTTAGGATAATGAAATTGAATAGCCTAATGAATATAAAACTCATTTTGTGAACTTATACTTATATTTTCCTGAAATATTTATTAGATAATTATTTTTAAAGGATTTTTGCATGGATGCTGCTTTTTAAAATATATGTAGGCTATATATTAAAATCTCACGTACCCCCTGGAGTGCCTTCACGTACCCCCAGGGGTACGCGTACCCCCATTTGAGAACCACTGCTCTATAGGGTTCAGCTCAGGGACTGAGACGGCCTTCATTCTGTGCTCAGTCACACATTTCTGTGTTGATTTTGATGTTTTATCTGCTGTGTTTGCTAGAATCCATGATGCCATGTGTCTGAACAAGAAGTCCAGGACCTCCAACAAAAAAATAGGCTTCAGCATTAAAGATCCAGCCGTGTATTTAACCGAGGGCATGGGGTCTTTATATCCCATCTGGTGTGTTTTCTGCCAAAAAGCTCTTGTTTTAGTGTCATGTGACCACAGAAGCAGGTCCGTCTGAAGCTCCAGTCGTGTCTGAGCTGAATATGCTGGAGTTTGTTTCTGGATGAGCGAGGAGGATTGTTCTTCAAAACCTCCCGAACACCATGAGCTGATGTAGGAGCTGTTTGGTCATTATTTTAGTCTTTCTGACCCCAAGACTCAATAATTGTATCCAAAGTATTTTGGAGAAAAGCATTTATTTCATAATGAGATTTCCCCCACTTTCAATTCTTTTACTTCAATGAAAGGTCAGATTTTTGCGATGTTTTTTAATGAAAGATCAAAATGATAAACAATGCAGATTTATTTTCACAGCCATCTTTGATCTACCAGAGGTGCCAATAACCTCAACTGATCACAGTGGGTATAAAAGTCTACACCCCCTGTAACAATTACAGATTGTTTTTTTTTTGTTAAAGCACTTAAAATCATGTTAGATCTTTTTCCACCTTTGATGCACTATTGAAACAAACAACAACATTCAAGTAACAAACAAAAAGAACATTTTAAGGAAAAACTAACAAATATAAAAGTCTTAAACACCTGATTGTAAAAGTGTGCACACTCACACTTGTTAGAAACACATTTATCTTTTAATACAGCAGACAGTCTTTATGAGTAAGAGTCTGTCAACTTAGCACAACTTGATTTGTCAATTATTCCCTTGCAAAAGAGGTTCAGATCATATTTTTGATCTCCTGTGTACAACCCTCTTCTAGTCATTCTATTCCAGTTTTTTTTTAGATTGGATTTAGGTCTGGGCTCTTATTGGGCATTTCTAAAACTCAGTTTTTCTATTTCTGAAGCTGTTCATTTGTTGACTTAGATTTGTATTTGAGGATATTATAATGCTGAAATATGACATTCCTCTTCTGCTTGGTAGAGGAAGGACGTTTTGTCCAAAGCGACTTACAGTGCCCTAATTACAGGGACAATCCCCCTGGAGCAACATGGAGTAAAGTGCCTTGCTCAAGGACCGCTGGGATCGAACCAGCAACCTTCTGTGTGTCAGTTCCATGGTTTAACCCACTGGACCACCATCTCATACTAGACTTTTGTTGCGGTGTTAATTTTGTGCCAGGTATTTGGTAACCGTTTTGGGCTATAAAAGCAATTGTTTAATTAAAAGGCACCAAATTACAGTAAATGGCATCTACTCCAGTAAAACAATTTCTGTGGAAGGACCCACCCACAATTTTTTTGTGCTTCTGACGCCCATGCTATTCAGTAAGATTTTGAATGTTATTGGTTAATTTTAAACATACACTATATTGCCAAAAGTTGTGAGACGCCTGCCTTTACATGCACATGAACTTTAATGACATCCCATTCTTAATCCGTAGGGTTTAATATGGAGTCGCCCACCCTTTGCAGCTCTAACAGCTTTAACTCTTCTGGAAAATCTTTCCACAAGGTTTAGGAGTGTGTTTATGGGAATTTTTGGCAATTTTTCTAGAAGCGCATTTGTGAGGTCAGGCACTGATGTTGGACGAGAAGGCCTGGCTCTCAGTCTCCGCTCTAATTCAGCCCAAAGGTGTTCTATCGGGTTGAGGTCAGGACTCTGTGCAGGCCAGTCCAGTTCCTCCACACCAAACTCGCTCATCCATGTCTTTATGGACCAACACTTTGTGCACTGGAGCGCAGTCATGCTGGGACAGGAAGGGGCCGTCCCCAAACTGGTCCCACAAAGTTGGGAGCATGCAATTGTCCAAAATATCTTGGTGAAGCATTAAGAGTTCCTTTCACTGGAACTAAGGGGCCAAGCCCAACCCTAGAAAAACAACCCCACCCCATAACCCCCTTTCCTCAAACTTTACACTTGGCACAATGCAGTCAGGCACGTCCCGTTCTCCTGGCAACCACCAAACCCAGACTCGTCCATGGGATTGCCAGACAGAGAAGTGTGATTGGTTACTCCAGAGAACACGTCTCCATTGCTCTAGAGTCCAGTGGCGGCATGCTTTACCCCACTGCATCCCACACTTTGCTATATTTAGTAGTGAGGAAATTTCCCGAATGGACTTATTGCACAGGTGGCCACCTATCACACTACCACGCTTGAGTTCTCTGAGCTCCTGAGAGCAGCCCATTCTTTCACTAATGTGTGTAGAAGCGTATGCAGGTATGATTTATACACCTGTGGCCATGAAGTGATCGAACACCTGTGAACGCCTATGATTTCCAAAATATAGTACTCTGTTGTCAACTAGTGATATCATCACAAGAACTTTTGAGGAATATGCAACATAATTTAGACAACTGTTTTTGTCATATGTATTATAATAACTGACAGACACTATTATTTCAGCCGCTCTGTGCAGCTCGAGCATAAGATCAGCTCAGCTTCGCGGCTGAGACATGAATAGACTATTAACTTAAAGCTTTTACTCTTAAACACAAAAGGTATATCCACTTTAATAAAAAAGGAATATTTATTAAACAAGCCAGATCAAGAGCAGAAAAAACCCTCACACAATTAAATAAATAAAATACAGTAAACTAGCCTACCGGTACTTCAATCTGTCTCTCTTCTCCAGTGGGTTGGGCTAATCCAAAATAAGTGAAAACAAGGGTGTGTTCTGGTGGGCGTTCCTCAAGTTTACCGCTATGGGTGTGCGTAAGTCTCTCGCTGGTCCTTTGTTTTTCATTCCACGCTGGCTCAAACGCACGCCCATCAACATACACATGAGGGGAAGCGTCACAACACCATGCTTCAGTCGTAGTCGACAAAACTAATGAAATGAACAAGTGTATGTTTGTGTATGTTCTAGTTTACTGTCATCTGTAATGAGTATTTTTGTGTATTTTGCTGTATGTTAATGATAATGCTATGAAGAGAGAGAGTTTGTGTACGAGGTGTTAATGCGCACTTCTTTGCTTTATTTGTTCAGCTCTTACGGTGATTTTTTGGAGATCAAACGGTTTCAATAAACTCCATGAAACATCAGTAAAGTCTGGCCATCATTCGGACAGGGTCCGACGCACAACGTGACAATCTGCTTGCACAGAGCGCTGGGGTCTATCATCAGGTGCTGCATAATATAATTGCGCTGCTACACTCATGGTACGGCTCAAAGTTCCTTGATCCTTACGCAGGAATGAGAGTATAGTTCCTAGTCATATCGGTCTAGAAAATCACAACTTTTCATTTTCCGTCGGTCTTAGTACACAATGTAACTATACACATCACAACATGTAAATAGGAAAATTTGGCGATATTTTGACAATTATTGAGCAGTAGGCTAGCTGGAGCCATTTACCTGCAGTCTTTGTGCTAAGCTAGGCTAGCGGTGGATGCGTCTGACAGAGTTATGGCACGCACAGAGATGAAAATGGTATGTATGGACTTATCTAACTCTGGGGGATACGGCGAATAAGATAAAGTCCCCAAAAGTCTGCATGTGGATTGAAGCCTGCCGTCGAAACGCAACCAGCGGAACTTCCTGCAGCCCTGAGGACGCCGGATTCCCGCCTGGTGTCCGCCTTCAGCCGCCTGCTGTTCCAGCTGCGCCACCCAGCGTTAAATATCCTTTATTACTGTGTCTATGTCTGTGTGTGTGTTGCCGCTGCAACGGCACTTCTAAGAGCTTACTAAGCGTGCCGCGCTAGAAGCGCCGCGAACGTACGGAGCTCTCCTCTCTATCCCTCTTCTCTCACGTCCGCCGCGCTGAGAATGCTATGCTTCCGGTGTGCTAATTAGCGCCGCGGACACACGGAGCTCTCCTCACTCTCTTCTCTCGCTTCCGCCGTGCTGATAAAGCGCCGCGGACAGAGAATGCTATACTCCCACCGCACGGAGCTCTCCTCACTCTCCCTCTTCTCTTGCTTCCGCCGCGCTGATGAAGCACCGCGGACAGCGAAGACGAGCGAACTCAAGCATAAGCTCTCCTCACTCTTCCTCTTTTCTCACTCCCGCCGCTCTGAAAATGGCCACGGACAGAGAAAGCTATACTCCTGCCGCGCTGAAGAAGCGCCGCGGACAGAAGACGAGCGAACTCAAGCCTAAGCTCTCCTCACTCTTCCTCTTTTCTACTCTTCCTCTTCTCTCGCTCCCGCCGCTCTGAGAATAGCCGTGGACAGAGAATGCTAGAGTAGACGAGCGAACTCAGGCTGCTGGATATATCGAGAACGCGGCTTACGTCACAGCCGTTCTCGCTGCCAAGGGAGTTTTAAAATGGCTGCGTTATGGCAGTGCGTTCGCTGACTAGAGCGCGACCTACGTCATAGCACGCGCTCTCTGTCTAGAGCTTAACGGTGTCGTAATATGGCTGCCTAGCCTGCGCCCTTTTTCACTATATCACTTCTCCCAGTCCCCTCTATTCAGGCGGCTGGAGTGGTTCAACACTGTAGGTAATGTGTCCACTACATAGTGTGCACTCCTGCATAAGCACTGTTAATTCAGCGCCACAAAATCACTCATAAATCCGCCACGGTCTAGACTAAAGCATAACGGCATGTGAAATGGCTTCCATACCACCTGGACTTCCTTAAATTCTCCCAGTTCCTTTAGTTCAGGTGACTGGAGATGTAATATTGCAATTAACTAGCCTGTGGTCAAACATGCTCGGTTGCACACTAACGCTGTTACACGTTTATCTCTGTGGACTCGCTCACCGGCTTACGCCGTGAGTACTCTAATGTAAGTTGCACCCACTACACAGTGTGCGCCACCACACACACGCAAGGAATGCGTCCACTTTACAGTCTGCAAGGTGAGGCGCCGCCTAACATAAACACTATCCTCACATTGTTACGAGTTCATCTGTAGGCAGTGTGCCAACATCAAAGTTATACCCCTACACTCAAGCATTTCCCTATGTTCCCCAGCTCCCTGCACTCAGGCAGCTGGAAACATTATTCCCACAGTCAACGAGCCCGTAAACAAACGCGCTCGCCTGTACACAAGCACCATCTCCCCAGCGACCCAAATAAAGCGTTTGCCCGCTATTCTGTGTTCCCCGGCCCCCCTGCACTCAGGCGACTGGAAACATTATTCCCACAGTCAACGAGCCCGTGAACAAATGCGCTCTCCTGTACACAAACACAATCTCCTTGGTAAACGCCACTTCCACGGCGACTCAAATAAACGCGCCACCGCCATTCAGTGCACGCCGCCTCTCACAGTGCCACTAGCACAATGCAACCGGGCTAACAGGTATTCCCGGCATTTCGACATGGGTGTTGAACATAATAAAACAAGGTTACTCGCTACAGTTCGCTCGCAGACCACCGTGCTTTCGCACCGTGGTAGAGACAACAGTGAGAAGCGTCATGAGTCACGTGCTTCAAACCGAAATATCAAAACTGTTAATAAAGGGAGCGGTGGAAACCGTGCACCCCTCACAGAGCGAGTCAGGCTTTTACAGTCGCTACTTGGTCTCTGACCCATTCTAGATATCAGACATCTGAACTAAGCCCTCATGAAGCGCCTGTTCAGAATGTTAAAAAAATGAAACAAATCCTCGCGCACTTTCGCCCGGGAGATTGGTTTTTCACTGTAGATCGAGAGGATGCTTATTTCCATATCCAAATAGCCCCTCATCACAGGCCATTCTTGTGATTCGCCTTCAAGGGGAAAGCCTTACAATACAAAGTGCTACCCTTTGGCCTATCTCTGGCGCCCCGCAAGGTTACGAAGTGCATGGACGCAGCATTAACCCCGCTGAGACTACGGGGAATGCAAATTCTCAACTATCTTGACGATTGGCTCATAGTAGCGCAGTCAGAGATCAGTTGCTAACCCACAGATCTTGGCTTCTCAACCATTTGAAATGCTTGGGTCTCAGGATCAATGTGGCAAGGAGCTCATTGTCTCCCACACAGAACGTTCCGTTCTGGGAACAGTGTTAAACTCACTGCAGATGAGCGCATGACTGGCGTCACAGCGCGCGCTCTCTGTTCAGAGTCGAGCAGCCTCTTTCAAGACCGGTGTATACACTCCTCTCAAATGTTTTCAGAGGATGTTAGGTCTCATGGCCTTGGCGGCACCAGTTCTCAGACTGGGTCTGTTACAAATGCGCCCCCTTCAGCGCTGGCTGAATTGCCGCATTCCAGCTCACGTATGGCTTTCGGGCCAATTACGAATCAAGGTCGACCACAGCTGCATATTAGCTCTGGCTCCTTGGAAAAGTCCCATCTAGTATCAGACGGGCGTGAGTTTGGACATTGTTACGAAGTGGAAAGTTATCTCGACAGATGCATCCAACCTAGGTTGTGGAGCCCTTCACGAGGGCAGGCCAATCTCCGGTCTCTGGTCAGACTCGGAAAAGAGCCTTCACACAAACTGTCTGGAGATGAAAGCGGTCATACTATCACTGAGAGCTTTCCTTCCATACATGAACACCACCACGTCCTGATCCGAACGGACAACATGTCAGTGGTAGCCTATATAAATCGCTAAGGCAGCATGAGATCTCTCGGTCTGCACACGATGGCGAAATAACTCCTTATATGGGCAAAGTGCAATCTGAGCTCGCTGAGAGCGGCTCATGTGCCAGGCATTCTGAATCAGGGTCCGGACATGCTGTCCAGAAGCAACATTTCCCCAGTGGAATGGTCTCTGCACCCACAAACGATTCAGATAATTGGGAGCATGTTTGGCAAGGCAAAGATAGATTTTTTCGCCTCAGAAAACAATGCTCATTGCCCAATATATTTCTCCAAGCATGAGGACTTGCTGGCCCACAACTGGCCCAGCCTATCTCAATGTTACCCCAGGTCATCGAGAGGATCAGGGAGAGCAAATGCGCTGTGCTTTTAATAGCCCTGCTCTGGAGAAATCAGCTATGGTTCTCACAGCTGAGTCAGATGTCAGACACAGTCCCATGGCCAATTCCGCTGAGGAGAGACCTCCTCATGCAGGCAAAAAGGCAGATCTGGCATCCTCGTCCCACTATATGGGCACTCCATATCTGCCCCATCAATGGGTACAAGAGAACCTCTCTGAAAGTGTGTTAAACACTATTTCTGAAGCTAGAGCTCCCGCGACCAGGCGGCTCTACTCAGGCAAATGGTCAGTTTTTTTTTCTGACTGGTGTAAAGCACGAAGTCTGATCCCACATACTTGTGAAATATCAGAGGTGCTCACCTTCTTACAAGAGCTATTGGACGCGGGTCGTTCCCCCTCCATGCTCAAAGTTTATGTGGCTGCCATAGCAGCATATCACATTCAAGTGACTGGACAATCACTGGGAAAAAAGCGAACCTGATTGTGCGCTTTCTCAGAGGGGCTAGAAGGCTTCACCCACCTCGCCCCCTTTCAGTCCCTATATGGGACCTGTCCACGATCCTCGATGCCGTGAAAGGCTCCTCATTCGAGCCTCTTCATTCTGTGAGCATAAAGCTCTTTTCACTCAAGACCGCTTTTCTGCTGACACTCGCATCAGTCAAGCGAGTGGGTGTTCTGCATGCGCTTGTGAACGCTTCCTGTCTGGAATTTGGGCCAAACGACTTTTAAGTCGTCCTCAAACCAAGACATGGATATGTACCCAAGTGCTCTCTACTCCGTTCAGAGCACAGGTCATTCACTTTCAGCACTTCCTTCGTCGCAAGACGAGAAGGATGCAAATTTGCTGCCCCGTTAGAGCGCTGAGAGTATACAGTCAGATCCATAAATATTGGGACATCGACACAATTCTCATCTTTTTGGCTCTATACACCACCACAATGGATTTGAAATGAAACGACCAAGATCTGCTTTAACTGCAGACTTTTAGCTTTAATTTGATATTGTGACAAGTCTCCCGAGCTCTCGTCAGCGTCGCCCTGGCAACAAACACCGATCACCTGCCAGCACTCAGCACGGACCGGATTGGCACAGCTGCAGGCGATCACCACACGACATAAAGCACCGCACATGGGAACACCAGTCTGAGCACGAACACTCCATGAAGCAGCGCACTAACCTTTCTCTCTCTCTCAGACAGCAGCCTGTGACACTCCGGCCACCCAGACCCTCTGACGTCACCGCGAGTCACCACTGCACCACCGGGAAGAAGGAAGCACCGCGCACCAAAGACTTCACCTCACTGTTTGTTCACCTGCTCACAATAAACCCACCCTCCGGGGGCTTTTCACTTAGCACTGTGTTGCGTGATTCTTCACCCTGCCACAGTGGTGGAGAATGCGGGCAAGAGTGTGAAGAATCACCAACCATCCCCGGACTTTCATTTTGTTTTGTTTTTTTTCTGTTTCCCCAGTCACTCACGGAACCCGGAAGTAGGGCGGCGCTTCTCCCCGTCATGGAAGACCTGCTCAAACGCTTAACGGAAGTGAGTGCACGTCAGCAGCAGATCACTGAGCACCTGGTAGCCCGTCAAGCCACCATAGAAGAAGAATTCGCCGCCCTCCGCCTCTCCGCCGCCCATCACGTTCTGCTTCCTGATCCGCGTGTCCGAGCAACCCAACTACTGCCAAAACTGACCTCACAAGATGATGTTGAACTATATTTGCAGATGTTCGAGACCACGGCAGTTCGGGAAAGCTGGGAACGAAGTGAGTGGGCGCGGGTCCTGGGACCCCTATTGTCTGGTGAGGCTCAAAGAGCGTACTTTTCTCTTCCCGCTGAGTCGGCTGATAATTATGATGAACTTAAGAAAGAAATCCTCGGACGTCTTGGGCTATCCGCCATCTCCGCAGCCCAGCTGTTCCATGAGTGGGAGTTCAAGCCTCGACGCCCAGCCCGCGCCCAAGCCGCAGAACTGTCGGCGGGCGGTGGGAATGACAAATCCGGCAACCATCGCCGAGCTCGTTGAAGCCATCGAGTTGGCGGAGGCGGCGATGCACCGCGAGCCTGGGGAGCGAGCGCCGTCCTTCCCTCGGAGGGTGGTCCAGGAGCGACGCACGCCGGAAGGTACCCCGCGACCAGTACACAGGCCAGCGGCTCCCGGCCCCGTGGACGAACCAATGCCCACGGAGGAACCGGCCCCGCCAGCACGCGCATGGTTGGCTGGTTGCAGCCTGCATCAGGACCCACCCCGCGAGGCTCCGCGAGCGGAGGTAAAAGTGAATGGACGGTCGGTCCTGGCCCTCTTGGATTCCGGGAGCTCGGTCAGTCTCGTCCAAGCCACCGTCCTCCCACCGCAGAAGGCCATCAAAGCACAGCTCCCGATTACCTGCGTTCACGGCGACACTCGTCATGTTCCGGCCCGCCGAGTGACAATATCAGCGGGCCCTGGCGCCTGGCCAGTGGAGGTTGGCGTGTTGAAAGATCTTCCGGTTCCTGTGCTTCTTGGGCGGGACTGGCCGGGGTTCGAGGAGCTTCTTCGGGCCACCACGCAGCCAGCCAGCCGGGCCGGGAGCCGCCCCCATAGTCGTCGCCGCCGGAAGAGGAGCCACAACACCGCCCTCCTGGCGACAGACAGCGGGAGAGATGGTGAGTCCCCCTCCCCGGTTACTGACGTGTTCTTTGATGTCTTCCAACAGGTCCAGGGAGGGGGCTCGTTCGCAAAGGCCCAGCTGGAAGATGACCGGCTCAAGCATTGCTGGTCGCAGGTCCGGACAGTGGATGGCCACGAGCACCAACCAGCACCCCATCCTCTCCCGCACTTCGTCGTCAGGAACGGCCTGTTGTACTGTGTCGCCCAGCGAAGGGGGGAGGTAAAAGAACTGCTCGTGGTTCCCAAACCAAACGTGGAAATGGTCATGGAGCTGGCCCACAGCCATCCGATGGCCGGCCACCTGGGAACCGCCAACACCATCCAGCGCATCCGGGACCGTTTCCACTGGCCGGGCTTGGATGGAGAAGTGAAGCGGTTCTGCCAAGCCTGTCCCACCTGCCAGAGGACCGCGCCACGAGCACCTCCCCCCAGTCCGCTCATACCGCTGCCCATCATCGGGGTACCTTTCGAGCGAATTGGAATGGACCTGGTGGGGCCGTTGCCGAAGTCTGCCCGTGGACATGAACACATCCTGGTGATTGTCGACTACGCCACCAGGTATCCAGAGGCACTTCCCCTACGGAAAGCAACGGCCAAAAACATCGCCAAGGAACTCTTCCTCCTCTGCACCCGAGTCGGCATCCCAGCGGAGATACTGACGGACCAAGGAACTCCCTTCATGTCCCGGCTAATGGCTGACCTCTGCCGGCTGCTGAAGGTGAAGCAGATCCGGACCACAGTGTACCATCCGCAGACAGACGGCTTAGTAGAGCGCTTCAATCAAACCCTCAAGCAGATGCTCCGGCGAGTGGCCTCCGAAGATAAGCGAGACTGGGACCTGATGCTTCCATACGTCCTCTTCGGAGTCCGCGAAGTTCCCCAAGCCTCCTTGGGTTTCACCCCCTTCGAGCTACTCTTCGGCCGCCAGCCACGGGGGCTCCTGGATGTGGCCCGGGAAGCCTGGGAACAGCAGCAGCCGGCACCTCTCCGCTCCGCCATCGAACACGTGAGGGAAATGCGTGAGCGGATCGAGAGGGTCATGCCATTAGTCCGGGAACACCTGACGAAGGCCCAGCAGAGCCAACGGCAGCTGTACGACCGGGCGGCTCAACCCCGCGAGTTCCAGCCCGGCGACAGGGTCATGGTGTTGGTCCCCACCTCCGCCTGCAAATTTCTGGCGACCTGGCAGGGTCCATTCACGGTCATAGAGCGAGTGGGTCCTGTCAACTACCGGCTGCGCCAGCCAGGCCGGAGGCGTGAAGAGCAGCTATATCATATTAACCTGTTGAAGAGGTGGGTGGGGACCAGAGACCAACTCAGCGCACTGGCCTCTGTCGAGCCCCCGGTCGTGGACGTGGGAACACAGCTGTCGGCCCCCCAGAAGACGGAGCTGGATCATCTGGTCCGTCAGTTCTCTGATGTGTTCTCCACACGTCCCGGGCAGACCAAAGTCATCCAGCACGACATCCGCACACCACCTGGCGTCATTGTGGGGCAGCGGCCCTACCGGGTCCCCGAGGCTCGGAGACAGGCCATCGAGGACGAGGTCGTGAGATGCTGAAGTCGGGGGTAATCGAGCCATCACACAGCGCCTGGTCCAGCCCCATCGTCATGGTCCCGAAGCCGGATGGCACCCTCCGCTTCTGTAATGACTTTCGCCGGCTCAACGAGGTCTCGGAGTTCGATGGCTACCCGATGCCCCGAGTGGACGAGCTGCTGGAGCGCCTGGGGAGGGCTCGGTATATTTCGACGCTCGACCTAACAAAAGGCTACTGGCAAGTTCCCCTCACCAACTCCGCCAAGGAGAAGACGGCGTTCTCCTCACCCAGTGGGCACTGGCAATACCGAGTCCTCCCCTTCGGCCTGCACGGGGCCCCCGCTACGTTCCAGAGGATGATGGACATTCTTCTACGTCCCCACCAAGCGTACGCGGCAGCATACCTCGACGACGTAGTCATCCACTCCGAGACCTGGCAGGACCACCTGGAGCGGTTGCGGAGGGTGCTCCTGGAACTCCGGCGGGCTGGGCTAACCGCCAACCCCCGGAAATGCCATCTCGCCCTCGCCGAGGCTCAGTACCTGGGTTTCCGGGTGGGTAGAGGACTGATCCAGCCCCAGCAGAAGAAGATAGACGCCATCCTGTCGACGCCCCGCCCGGAGACCAAAACCCAGGTACGAGCCTTTTTGGGGTTGGCGGGGTACTATCGCTGTTTTATCCCCGACTTCTCCACCCTAGCATCTCCCCTGACAGACCTGACCAGGAAGGGGCAGCCGGAGAAGGTGCAGTGGGACAGCAGCCTGGACAGGACCTTCCGGAGGATCAAGACCGCCCTGACCACGGAGCCGGTCTTGCGGGCGCCCGACTTCAACTGCCCCTTCCTGCTGCAGACGGATGCCTCGGACACGGGCCTGGGGGCGGTCCTTTCCCAGGTCCGCGAAGGTGAAGAGCATCCGGTCACGTACATCAGCCGTAAGCTGACCCCAGCCGAAACCAGGTATGCGGCGGTGGAGAGGGAAGCCCTGGCCATAAAGTGGGCAGTCCTGGAGCTCCGCTACTACCTGCTGGGACGCCGCTTCACCCTGATGACCGACCACGCCCCGCTGCAGTGGATGGCCCGAGCCAAGGACACCAACGCCAGGGTGACGCGGTGGTTCCTGGCGCTCCAGGACTTCCACTTTACGGTGGTACATCGGGCCGGGACGGCCAACTCCAACGCAGACGGACTCTCCAGGCTGTGGTCGGCTTACGCAGGTCTGTCAGGGCGCACTCCCCGCCCACCCCTATGTTCTCCAATGTATGTGTCTAATTATCGTTACAGGACCAGAGCGACGCTTAGGGGGGGGGGGGGGTGTGACAAGTCTCCCGAGCTCTCGTCAGCGTCTTTTTCAAATACGCCGCACTTTCGCCGCATAAATTGCCTATTTCCGCGTGCAAAATATGCGGGGCTATCATGATTTCATAATCCCCGCATTTTCGTTGCAAAAAAATTCATATATATTAGCAGAAAGTTGAAAATTTTTCGTTTACTTCACACAAGAGCCGCCATTTCCGCCTATTGCCATGGGTACGTTTTGAAGTGACGTGATTACCCGACGCGAACGTCATCGAAAAGCTTCAAACCCCGTGGAGAAACCATAGATACCGGTGAAACCATGATGAAGCACAAACTCCCATTGGCCAACAAAAATAACAGCAAAAGAGCAAAGCAGTTTCCCTGTGTGCTGACTGATTTCAAAACACAGTATGAAGCTTTGAAGCGTTATGAATCAATGAGTCGATTCAGCGGTTTGAAGCGTTATGAATCAATGAGTTGATTCAGCGGTTTGAAGCGTTATGAATCAATGAGTCGATTCAGCGGGTTGGATCGCCAAAGTCACGTATTTCAGCAGTTTGACACGCGATCCGAATCATGAATCGACTCGATGATTCATAGCATCATGATGCTGTGTTTTGAAATCAGTCATCACTATATAAGTCGTTATTTAGTTTTTTTTGCACACAATAACTATTATCGTCGCTTCATAAAGTTATTGTAGAACCACTGTAGTGAGATGGACTTTGTAACGACGTCTTTAGTAGGCTTCCTTTTATGGGTCTTGAGAGTGTACATTGTGCCAATGGAGGCCTTTCTGAGCCATCGGAATTCAACTAAAATATCTTAATTTGTGTCCAACAACATAAAGGGAAGTCATTAATGACAGAATTTTCATTTTTAGGTGAACTAACCCTTTAAGAGATTGCACTTTGTGCATTGGAAGCACTCAAATGTCTGTTTTGTATAGCGACATCTGTAAAACAGGAAGTTATTTATTAATTTTTTAAGAAGTTGTAGCATATTCCTTTTGTAAAGCTACAGAACTTGATTGACTAAATGTTTTGTAAATTTGAGCCATTATTAAGGTCTTCAATAAAACAAGATGAGAACTTAAATATTCCAGCACTTTCTGTGATGTAGTGCTTTTTTTCTCTCTCATCAAACCGCAGTTTTTGCAAGTTCCCACAATTTTATCGCATAAAATTGCATAAATATCCCGCATTTTTCATCGCATTTTTTAAGAAAACGTGCCGCATAATCAAGGATTTTTGCCCGCAACAATCACAAAAAAAAGAAGCATTTTTCTGGAAGGACTGCCAAATGCAAATAACACACTTGAAATGAACTCTGAACCTTTTATCTGCTACTTGTATATGGGATAATGAGGGAATAACACACACCTGGCCATGGAACAACTGAGCAGGCAATTGTCCCATTACTTTTGGTCCCATAAAAAATGGGAGGCACATATACAAACTATTGTAATTCCTACATCGTTCACCTGATTTGGATGTAAATACCCTCAAATTAAAGCTAACAGTCTGCAGTTAAAGCACATCTTGTTTGTTTGATTTCAAATCCATTGTGGTGGTGTATAGAGCCAAAAAGATTAGAATTGTGTCGATGTCCCAATATTTATGGACCTGACTGTATGTAGAGCGTTCCGGCGCTTACAGACAATCTGAACAGCTCTTTATGTGCTTTGGCGGCCGCACCTACAGGTGCGCGGTCACAAAGCAGACTTTGTCACGATGGGTAGTGGACGCTATCTCTCTGGCTTACGAGTCTAAAAATCTCAGCTGCCCTATAGGCTTTTAGCTCATTCTACTAGAGGACCTTCTTCATAGGCATGGTCCAGTGGCATTTCACTGAACGGTATCTGTGTGGCGGCAGGCTGGGCCTCCCCGTCCACTTTTATCAGGTTTTATAATTTGGATGTCCCTGCCTTACAGACTGCGCTTCTCGCTATATAAACACATATTAACTCCTTATGGCCTGAATATTCCGGTCTGGGTTAAAGTACTTGTGTAAGGTCATAAGCATACACTTCCTTATATGATTTGACTTGTCTGGTCTTTTCATTATACCAAATTATAACCCGACTCTGCCTGGTCTATATAGATAAATATACACATATTTCATACCGACTCAGGTCTGGCTTAATGTTTAGGGGCTTCCCCATGAATACCGTATCTACGGGCCCACTTAGGTCGGTCCTGGGGTATGTTTGGCTATCTCTGTTGCTTGGTGTCTCTAGGCTATCAGAGCCGTTAAGCGAGCACAGCGTTTTGCATTGGTCCCCCATAGCATTTAGCAAACGCAATACGAGAGTACTCTCGAAAGGGAATGCTTCAGTTACTTGCGTAACTTCGGTTCCCTGAGAAGAGGGAACAAGTATTGCGTTGCTTGCCATGCTTACGCTTGCTCAGGGAGTCGCTTCAGTCGATTAACCTGACTAACCTGGCGAGACAGGGTCTTTTATACCCCTGGCTATGCAAATTCTGCTGCCCCCTGAGGCGGGAATGTTAGAGGGACCTGATTGGTCCTCCCCGCCCAGCGGTCTCGCCATAGGTTCCTGCAGTTGCAGCAGCACAGCTAATCAGCACGCAGCCGCTTCCTGCAAAAATTTGCTTCAAATTCTCGAGGAAAGGAAATTCCCCCATAGCGTTTAGCAAACGCAATACTCGTTACCTCTTCTCAGGGAACCGAGGTTACGTAAGTAACCGAAGCATTTTCTCTGCCTTTTTAGTTCACGTGGCTGTTCATGTTTGATTTTCTCCATAGCATTTTAAAGTGGTAAAATCTTAATATAATTCAAATGTGTTGCACATTTTATCATCCGTCATGATAGGAAATGCTTATGGAAATCTTATCACAATTTTGGAGAGCGCTACAATTAAATAAACAATTAAAAGCTCTGACCACATCATGCATATAATTAATTAAAAGCCTAATTCACTCACCACCATATTTCTTACGCTGTGTCCACTGTAGTGAGAGAACTGCGATCAATACACTACTCAAAAACACAGAGCCTCATTGAATGGTTCTCTCGCTGCAGTGCGAACATGCATTGTGATGATGGGCGGGAAAAGGTAGAATAATAGAAGTGCTAATGCACCAATTACAACAAAGAATCGCGAGTTTACCCAACAGCATTGGACACACAGTTAAAGGGGAAGCTAACATGACAGTAGATTATGGACTTTCAAAGCAACAAAACAAGAGGGTATACGCAAATGTTGAGTGGCCCGACTTCAACATCACAATTAAAGATGGAAAAGAGCTGACATGATTTTACTTGCGTGAATTTTTTTACATCTCAAAAAGCTGCAATTTTTTTTGTAGAAAGAGATTTGTCGACTTTTTATACATACTTTTTGAGTTCACTGAGGGTTTGTTTAGGATACTTACTTTAATTCCTCAAACTTGTGGAGTACAGGCAGGATCATAGCCAGTTTTTCAGATGTTAAATCGCATCCAAAGAGAATCAGTTTTTTCATGCTCTGACAGCACTGACCGCAGTACAGCAGCGCCCAGCAGTCTATTCTTCTTAAAGGTCTAAACCGAAACGAAACTTCACTCTTTTCGTTCAGAACTTCTTTCACAAAGCTTTCTTCATGGAGCTCAAAGAGATGATGAAGAGTCTCGAGAGAATCCCTGCGTTGGAAGAGCCAGTCTTTCAGAATGTTCTGTGTGTTTGGATGAACACACACACCCTGTTTCCTCTTAAGTGTGTGTTTAGCTTCCTCATTCATTAGACCGAAAAGAAATTTCACCACAGCTACAAAATGTCCCTTCAAACACACGTTTGTGAATTTCTCCTTAAACTCCTTTTCATCCAGTGAGACGTAATACAGAGCAGTGAAGAACTCCTGAAAGCTGAGATGCATGAAACTGAACATCATCTCCTGGTGGACTCTCCTCTTAAAGAGGAACTTACTCAGGAACGGACTGCCAGCAGGGTCTGCAACCGTTTCATTAACCATCTTCTCATCCAACAAGACTTGCTGTTCCAGCATCCCTTTCTCTGCCAGCTGACCCAGACTCCTCAGCAGGGCCGGGACGGACTGACTCAAACCCTGGCAGTGATGCTCCAGTAGAGTGGACATAAAGTCAGCGTAGATGGAGGTCGTGGTTTCAAGGCCGCTTGTTAAATCTGAACCATCACTGAATCTCTCTCGCATAACCGTGCAGATGATCCAGCAGATAACAGGGATGGAGCAGGCGGTGATGAGGGTTTCATTTGCCTTCACATACTCATAAGCCTTCCTGAAGAATTCCTCATTCCGGAAGAATCCCTGGAAGTACTTCTCAACCCCTTCACTTGAAAACCCCATGATCTCAGTGAATCTCTGAGGTGCTTTGAGGAGTTTACTCAGTGTGTCTGTAGCTGTAGATCTGGTGGTGACCAGCAGGAAGGACTCTGGCAGGATTCGACCCCTCAAAAGGGCACAAAGATTGACCTCAGGTGGGGCTCTTTTATTCAGGTCAGTGTGTGGAGACTTGGGATGATCGTCCTGAGGGAGTCTGAGCTCGTCAAATCCGTCAACGATGAAAAGCATCTTCTCTGGCGTCTCCTGTAAAACCTGTGAGATCTGATCTGATGTTAAACTGCAGCTGTAGCTCAAGATCTCCTCCAAACTCTTTTCTCCAGACATGCGATTTATTTCCTTACACTTTAAGTGGAACACGATATTGAACCGCTGTTTGTAGAGGTCACCAGATGCCCAGTCCATCATGATCTTCTGCACAGTGAAGGATTTCCCGTTCCCAGAGTTCCCCTGCAGTATAACAGCTCTAGGGCTGATTCTGTGGTTATCTGGATCGAACAGACGGTTCAGATGGACAGATTGATCACTGCTCCTGGAGCTGGAGCGGATGTCTTCTTCTCTCTCTTTCTGATCTCTGTGTCTCTGAATGATCAGCGGCTGTGTGAAGCGCTCAGACAGCAGCACCTGTTCACCAGGCAGTGAGTTATACTCGCTCACATACTGATACTCACTGCAGATCAGCTCCTTATATTTGTCAATCACTGAGCTGATATCTGTAGAAATGATCAATGCACAAAGAGTTGGTTGATTTTAGACATTCTGATTAGTAAGAAATGTCAGACCAGGAGGTAAATATTAAGGTAACATATTACTATTAAATCCATCAGTCACCTGAGGTTTGAGTTTGTGTGCGATGCCCAGAAACACCTGGAGAACATTAGAGACAATTAATATTGAAAAATTTACACATTTCATATATGCATACAGTACCGGTCAACATTTTTGAAAAGAAATCTATCCTGCTCACCAAGACTGCATTTGATCAAATATACAGAAAAAAAACTGTAATATTGTGAAATATGATTACAATATATAATAGTGGCTTTTTATTTTAAATTGTTAGTTTCTGCTTGAGTATGAAATATTTTGAATAAATGTTGTTCTTTTTAATATTTCATTCATCAAAGAATCCTGAAAAATGTAACAGGTTATAAAAAAAATATTGTTTCCAATATTGATAATAAATCCTCATATGAGAATGATTTGTGAAGGATCATGTGACACTGAAGACTGGAAAATTATAATAAATTCAGCTTTGATCACAGGAATAAATGTTCAATTGTAATAATATTTCACAATGGTTTTCTAGTTTTCTGTATTTTTTACTGAATAAATGCAACCTTGGTGAACATAAGACACTTCAAAAACACTAAAAATAGTAATATTTCTTAAATTTTGACCGCTACTGTGTGTGTATAAAAATATATTACTTACCAAGTGCATTATGTGTGATGTGGACATCGCCTGTTATTGTACTGTTAGAGAATACAGGTGTGATCACATGACCTCCACTCTGAGCTGTGGCTCTGACATACGGTCCAGCGTCTAAAAATGAAAAAATGTAGACAATATAACACAATTTGATTGACCATAAATATGTTTCTGCTGTGTTTCTAGGATAAAATATAATCAAATTCACCACTGACTTAGTATTCACAAATGATAGAAGCCTAACTTGAGGAGCAGAGAAAAACTTTACATAACGAAACTAAAACTTAAGAAAGTGATAAATAATACACTAACATACTGTAGATTCATTAGCCATTGTCTGGTTAAGTCATGTTACAACTAAAATTTATATTTTTTTATTAAAACAACAAGTTTGACATACTGTCACGACTCGGGTCCCGGCTCATTCTGTGCAAGAAAAGAAATACAACAATTAGACAATAAAACAGGAATATTTACATTGAGGGGGGGGGCACCTTTTCTTGTGTACCGCTACTTCTCGCCTGTATTACGGACGCCCAGATGTTTAATTAAGTGGCACGTGAATCACTGTAGTGCATTCACCATCGCGCTCCAAAAGTGTTAAGCCTTGTTTATACTTTCGCCTGGCTCCGCAGTGCGAGCGTCCGCTGACTGCACGCGCGCTTCATCCGCTTGGCACAACACCAATCGAAATGGGGTCTCGCTCTCACACGCAAGACTGCGATGACATGCCGAGAATAAACAAAGATTTGCACGAGCCGTTCCTATGTGACGCTGATGATAAAATGTGCGTCCCATTTGAATTCTATTGAGAATTCTATTGAAAACACTACGGAGAAAGTCCAACATAAGCCACAACCCCAAATCAGAAAAAGTTGGGACAGTCTGGAAAACGCAAAAAAAAAAAAAAGAAGTGATTTCTAAATTTACTTTGACTTGTATTTCATTGCAGACAATATGAACACAAAATATTTCATGTTTTGTCTGGTCAACTTCATGTCATTTGTAAATATGCATCCTTTCCTGTCATTCAGACCTGCAACACATTTCAAAAAAAGTTGGGACAGGAGCAAATTAGTGCTAGTAATGAGGTAAAATGGTTAAATAATGATGTGATTTGAAACAGGTGATGTCAACAGGTGATTGTAATTATGATTTGGTACAAAAGCAGCATCCAAGAAAGGTCTAATCCTTTAGGAGCAAAGATGGGCCGAGGATCGCCAGTTTGCCAACAAATACGTGAGAAAATTATTGAAATGTTTGAAAACAATGTTCCTCAAAGAAATATAGGAAGAGATTTGGATATTTCACATTCAACAGTGCATAACATAATTAAAAGATTCAAGGAATCTGGAGGAATTTCAGTGCGTAAAGAACAAGGGCGCAAGCCTAAGCTGAACAACCGTGATCTCCGATCCCTCAGGCGGCACTGCATCAAGAATCGTCATTCATCTATAAGCGATATCACCACATGGGCTCAGGACTACTTTGGCAAACCTTTGTCAAGTACCACAATACGTAGTTACATCCACAAATGCCAGTTAAAACTGTACTGTGCCAAAAGGAAGCCCTATGTTAACAGTGTCCAGAAGCGCCGTCGACTTCTCTGGGCTCGGAGGCATCTGGGATGGACCATCACACAGTGGAAACGTGTACTGTGGTCAGATGAATCAGTATTTGAGGTATTTTTTGGGAGGAATGGACGCTGTGTGCTCCGGACCAAAGAAGAAAAGGATCATCCAGACTGTTACCAGCAACAAGTCCAAAAGCCAGGGTCTGTCATGGTATGGGGTTGTGTCAGTGCCCTTGGCAAAGGTAACTTGCACTTCTGTGAAGGCACCATTAATGCTGAAAAGTACATAGAGATTTTGGAGCATAATATGCTGCCTTCAAGAAGACATCTTTTCCAGGGACGTCCATGCATATTTCAACAAGACAATGCAAAACCACATTCTGCACACATTACAAAGTCCTGGCTGCGGAGGAAGAGGGTACGGATACTTGACTGGCCTGCCTGCAGTCCCGACCTGTCTCCAATAGAATATTGACAGCGAAGACCCCGTACTGTTGCCCACCTTAAGACTTGTTTGCAGGAAGAATGGGACAAAATTACAGCTGAAACACTTCATCACTTGGTGTCTTCAGTCCCTAAACGTCTTTTAAGTGTTGTGAAAAGGAATGACAACATTACAAAGTGGTAAATGCTTTACTGTCCCAACTTTTTTTGAAATGTGTTGCAGGTCTGAATGACAGGAAAGGATGCATATTTACAAATGACATGAAGTTGACCAGACAAAACATGAAATATTTTTTGTTCATATTGTCTGCAATGAAATACAAGTCAAAGTAAATTTAGAAATCACTTCTTTTTTTTTTTTTTGCGTTTTCCATACTGTCCCAACTTTTTCTGATTTGGGGTTGTAAAACAGCCACTAAAATGACTGATGAGAAGAGGGGAAGCATCATCCTGCAATCTTTTTAAACTCCTGATGGCCAGATTTACTAAAGTTTATCACGTTCTGTTGTATTTACTATGGTAAATTTTGACTAGTTGTCAAGTCAACTTTATTTATATAGCGCTTTTAACAATGTTGTAGAATTTATAATAGATAATCAGTTAAGGGAATAGATTTTTCACTAAAGATGTATATTAAACATGTGGCATGTTGTAGCTATAGTTTCTAACTGTGTTGTTATTTGATTAGAAAAAAGAAAAAAGAAAGAAAAAAAGTTAACATTGGCCTGCGTGGTAATGAGGTGCTGTCAATGGTCTTGCTTTGTAAATAAACCCTTATTGTAATAAATGCTATAGTTAAACAATTACAAGAACTACACTCACCGAAAGGATTATTAGGAACACACACTAATTCTGTGTTTGACCCTCTTTCTCCTTCAGAACTGCCTTAATTCTATGTGGCATTGATTCAACAAGGTGCTGAAAGCATTCTTTAGAAATGTTGGCCCATATTGATAGGATTGCATCTTGCAGTTGATGGAGATTTGTGGGATGCACATCCAGGGCACGAAGCTCCCGTTCCACCACATCCCAAAGATGCTCTATTGGGTTGAGATCTGGTGACTGTGGCGGCAGTTTTAGTCCAGTGAACTCATTGACATGTTCAAGAAACCAATTTGAAATTATTGGAGCTTTATGACATGGTGCATTATCCTGCTGGAAGTAGCCATCAGAGGATGGGGACATGGTGCTCATAAAGGGATGGACATGGTCAGAAACAATGCTCAGGTAGGCCGTGGCATTTAAACAATGCCCAATTGGCACTAAGGGGCCTAAAGTGTGCCAAGAAAACATCACCCACACCATTACACCACCACCACCAGCCTGCACAGTGGAAACAAGGCATGATGGATCGATGTTCTCATTCTGTTTACACCAAATTCTGACTCTACCATCTGAATGTCTCAACAGAAATCCAGACTCATCAGACCAGGCAGCATTTTTCCAGTCTTCAACTGTCCAGTTTTGGTGAGCTTGTGCAAATTGTAGCCTCTTTTTCCTATTTGTAGTGGAGATGAGTGGTACCCGGTGGGGTCTTCTGCTGTTGTAGCCCATCCACCTCAAGGTTGTGCGTGTTGTGGCTTCAAAAATGCTTTGCTGCAGACCTCGGTTGTAACGAGTGGTTATTTCAGTCAAAGTTGCTCTTCTATCAGCTTGAATCAGTCGGCCCATTCTCCTCTGACCTCTAGCATCAACAAGGCATTTTCACCCTCATGACTGCCGCATACTGGATGCTTTTCCCTTTTCACACCATTCTTTGTAAACCCTAGAAATGGTTGTGCGTGAAAATCCCAGTAACTGAGCAGATTGTGAAATACTCAGACCAGCCCGTCTGGCACCAACAACCATGTAGGGATGAAACGGTATGGAAATTTAACATCACGATTATAGTGACCCAAATTATCACGGTTATCAATATTATCACGGTTTTGTTCAAGTTTTATATTTGAAAATCAACAAACAAACTAAAGCAGCTCTATGCACTTTTTTAAGCAAGATTCTGTGGGATTTTCTTCCTTATAATGGCCGTCGTCAATAGCAACGCATAAATAATAATAATTTCTCGTAAATATAATCTCTAATATTATCTCTGTAAATATATTCTCAAGCAATATTCTCATCAGTGTTCAGCAATGATGCATTTAAATCTAGCATGTTTTGTGTAAGAGCCCAAACAGTATCCTAGAGAAATAATGCATATCCATATTTCCATCAGAGGTGTCAAGTAACGAAGTACAAATACTTTGTTACCTTACTTAAGTAGAAATTTTGAGTATCTATACTTTACTGGAGTAATTATTTTTCAGCCTACTTTTTACTTCTACTCCTTACATTTTCAAGCAATTATCTGTACTTTCTACTCCTTACATTTTAAAAATAGCCTCGTTACTCCTATTCCATATCGGCATGTTTTCATTCCGGCTTGTCATAAAAAAAAAAAACTATCCAGATAAATCGCTCCATCCGGACAGAGTGAATTTGATTGTGGTTGGATGAGAAGGATAAACACAAACCATTCCGACACCCTATTGGGTTGTAGGCAATCAATCACGCCTGCACCTGCACAAATCACACACCATGTTGCCAGATAGGGCGGGTTCTCGCCGACGAGCACGCACTTTCAGCCAATCAGCGATCAGCAGGCAGACGTGCACATTCATGACTTTAGCCGAGGTTTTAGCGCGATAACTCGTAGCTGTATATTCCAGTGATCGCTATGCCAGTGGCATAAATATACAGTAAATTGTATCTACAGTAAAAAGTGGGAGAGTGACTCAACTCTCAAACGTGAATTACACCTGTGACTCGAAGACTCTTTATAAATATAACCGTGACTCCTGTTCATCATCATATATACACTCAGGACATCTGCAACTAGCAACCCCGACAGCTGCTGAAAATGAAAGATGTTAAAATCAACGATTAATCCGTTTTAACTGTGCTAAGTGCATGTGCCATGTACTTCACGAAAGATATACTGTAGTTTTGTCAAAGTTAAGTGCAACACAAAGGTAAGCGCATTGTTGTAATTTTTTGTTGGCAGATTATTGTACACAGTATCAATGAATTACGCATTTTGGCAGTGGTGTATCCATTAACGTGTGAAATGCGTGTTTATTACATTGCTTTTTCCAATCTCTATATTGGGCACTTTTTGCACGTAAATTGGCTTCTTACTGTTGACATTGAAAATTAAATTATGTATGTGTTTTTCTGACGGATAGCCGTTTTGACAGTTTCTACGTGGACATATAGTCATATTTGATCCGTTTTACTGGGATTTATTTTTTTAATCATCAATGTTATGTTTTAAGGAGATAAAATGGTAACTTACTTATCAACATTGATTGGTATGGCAATAAAATAATACATTATTTTGGCAGTTAAAGTTTTTTTTGTGACTAGTTGCCTATAAGTAGCCCATTGTAAAGGTGCAAAAAGTCAAAATTGTTATCAATAACCAGACATGTTATCAATAACCATTTTTTTGAATATAAATGTACATTTGGTGAGGTTTTTGGGCTGGAAATCTTTGACCCAATCTGGCCACACTGATCACACATTCAAAAAATGGTTATTGATAACATGCCTCTGAATTTTGACCTTTTGCACCTTTACAATATTTATAGGCAACTAGTCATCAAATCTTCCGCTCCATGAAACACGTTAATGCTCAGTAGGATATGGTTCTTTAATGTATTTGCATTGTCCTAAAATACGTTCATTTTTAATGGGAATATATGTGGCTGAAATGCGTAGCCAAGTGCATCTAAAAATGTTCAACTTTAACTTCTTAATATAACATTATAGTCATTATGGCCTTTAGAAAATTTTTTTTTTGAGGAGGTGGGGTATGCACTGTGGCGCGGCCTAGTCTTTTGTCCTTAAAGGGATAATTCACCCAAAAATTAAAATTCTGTCATCATTTACTCACCCTCAAGTTGTTCCAAACCTGTATGAGTTTCTCTGTTCTGAAGATATTTTGAAGAATGTTTGTAACCAAGCAGATAGAGCAACCATTGACTGCCATAGTAGGGGAAAATACTATGGCAGTCAATGGTTGCATATAATCTGCTTGGTTACAAACATTTTTGGGTGAACTACCCCTTTAATGGAATTTTTTCCCCTTTACATTACTTTTACTTTTATACTTTAAGTAGTTTTGAAACCAGTACTTTTACACTTTTACTTGAGTAAAAAGCTTGAGTTGATACTTCAACTTCTACAGAAGTCTTTTTAAACCCCAGTATCTATACTTCTACTTGAGTAATGAAAGCGAATACTTTTGACACCTCTGATTTCCATATGATTTGACAGTTTATTTTATTAAATATCAAAATTACTGCATCATACCTGACACCTAGATGATCACTTTACAGCCAGTTTTATGACTTTCATTCTCTTCAAATGCTATTAAAGTTTCAAACGTGTATAACGTTACCAATGTTGTGTGTAACTTTAGAGACGGTCCCTAAATTCGCCAACTTTATGCCAGTCACATCAAATGCGCTGTGGTTCTGCTGTGTTTGTTTGAAACTATTTTCGCTGCTGAAATAGAACAAAAACAGTCAACCTCTGTATGATGAGTGAATCTCTTGCGTACATCACACACACATCTGCTTTTAGTGTAGATTTCAGCGTGTGAGCGGCGCGCGCTCTGAACAAAATTCCGGATAATCTGAACGCCTCTGATTATGAGACATTGCATTCATAAACTCAATATAAAGTGTGAGTGGTTATAATGCGCAACGCGATTATAACAGATGGCTTTTGAGAAGACTATAATAAGTTCAACAGCAGAGTGGCTAGTGTGCAGCCGAAATAACGTTAACTTACACCCGCAAATGGCGGTTGTTAATGTCATGCCCTGATTATTATCCCTTAAATGTCACCTTAGTCTTGTCTGAACTTGTTCGTTCGCTTCACGTTATTATTTCCCAGACGTAGTTTTGGTATTCAGGTCAAAGTCCACTTGCCTTGCGTTTGTAGTTTTGAAGTGTTTCCCTCTATTACAGCGACTTTATTCTGGCATGTTCTGCAGACAGGGTGACCATCTTAGATTAAGTTTCCCTCAGGACTTTTGTAAAAG
Organism: Gobio gobio; assembly: GCF_949357685.1. NCBI lineage: Eukaryota > Metazoa > Chordata > Actinopteri > Cypriniformes > Gobionidae > Gobio > Gobio gobio. The sequence continues at coordinate 2,398,265 of NC_137112.1, read as the reverse complement.
CCAAAATATGACAACGCCTCAGATTTGGTCCTTTTAGAAGTCTGAAAAATCTCCCGGCGCTGTCACTGCTTCTGCCATTTCTTCTCATTCAGAAAACAGCAGTGCGCGCAACAGACTGAGGCTGACTGGACAAGATTTACCGCGAGTTTTAAAATCATGATAATAACATGCGGTTTTAATGATAATTAAATTTTATACGATATTACTAACCGTCACTAAATTTTACCGTGGTTTATCGTGAAACCGGTAATCGTTTCATCCCTACAACCATGCCACGCTCAAAATTGCTTAAATCACCTTTCTTTCCCATTCTGACATTCAGTTTGGAGTTCAGGAGATTGTCTTGACCAGGACCACACCCCTAAATGCATTGAAGCAACTGCCATGTGATTGGTTGATTAGATAATTGCATTAATGAGAAATTGAACAGGTGTTCCTAATAATCCTTTAGGTTAGTGTATATGTTACTTTTAAGGTTAGAAAGAGCTTTAAAATATGGACCTTCTTGAATTATTGACTAAACAATCCCCCATAACCACACCCACAACAAAGCCCCGCCCCCTCTGGTAAGTACCGGTACTTTATTTTTTCCTCTTCAAGCACTGGACGGGACACAGTCGCCGGCGCCACTTCCGCTCATGAGTGTGAGGTAACGCAGCTCTGTTGATCATATTAGACACGTCTGAGTGTGTTGATGATGGGATGGCGTTACTCTGTGCGTTCTCTCAGCGGCTGCTATGACACTTGTTCACACTGCAGTGAGAGGAAAGCGCTTCTGCAGAATAAAACCACAAACCGAGGGGAACGCAGATATGATGTCATCGACAGGCCACGCCCTCACACGTCCCAGTTACTTGGATAAAACAGCAATTTTCTCTCGATTTACAAATAGTTGGAAACATTTGGTTGTAAGTACTCAACTGAACAAAACATATAACACTGGCCTAGTGGTGTTTGGATATTTTACTGAAAAAATCCTACATAGTTCACCTTTAAAGACGGGGCGAAGTAGAAACCTGAATACTTGTGTAGGCCCTACATGTGAGTTTTTTATTTTTTATAAATTTGAAAATATTTCAAACAAACTTCTTTCAGTCTGTCATTATGGGGTGTTGTTATTACAATTGAGGAAAATAATGAATTTAATCAATTTTGGAATAAGGCTGTAAGAATCTCCCGATGCTCTGTATGTGCAGGACTGATATTCAGCAAAGACCTCGACAACTACAATTAGAGAATTTAGAAAATACAATGAAAAATGCAAACCTTTTAAGATATGGGAATCATTTCATATGTTTTAGAAGTGAAAGCAATGAAACATCAGTACCATTTAAGAGACATTTGTTATTACCTTTATAGACGTGTGACCGCTCTTAACTCTGTGTTGTGTGAGTGGAGGATGAACGACAACCGGGCAACAGGAATCATAAAAAGAAGAAACAAACCAGCTGGAATCTGTGGCCTTATTTCACAGTTTTGCCTGTCAGTGAAACACATTATTTTAGCCACACTTTACATCACTCACACAAACTTCATACATGTTTTAATAATATTAAAGTGCATTTAAGAACTAAATTGCATATTTTAGTTAAACTAAACTCATATAAAACTTTGTATACGGAGCTTCAGCACAGCTCACCTCTCTCTCTCTCTTCAGTCGCTTTACTGGAGCCGAAGGAGGAGAGCAAGCGAAACCGGAACACGAGTCTTAAAGGAGCCACGCACCTTATTTAACAAAACACCAAATCACTGAAAAATGAACATATAACAATAGAAACATGACATCCCAAATAAAATAAACCAATATTAAAAGAATAAATTAAATTAAATATTAAAAGAACAATTTTCAGAATACAAAACAATTATAATGTAAAATAATTGATAAATGGAGAGATTTTGAGTTAACTTAAATAAATATAATATTACACCTGCTACAGACGCTAAACAAGAAAAACATTACATCTGTACAGTGGTAGCACTTATAAGAACAAAGGTCAAATGTTACCTGATCTTCCCTAAAACGTGGAGTTCTGCAGGTCCAGGATATTTGGTTTATGTTGGATCTCTTTTGTAAATGAAACATGCGAATCAAGAGAATCATTGGTCACGCTCAAGCTTAAACAGGTGCGCAACGTTTCGTTACGGTTTCCGGGTTGAACGTTCCTGGAAACGGTGGTTTGAGATACGTTTTCTCTCGTTAAAATAAATAAATAATTAAATAAATATATAAAAATCTCTCAATTTATCAATTATTTTACATTTATATAATTGTTTTGTATTCTGAAAATTATTCTTTAAAAATGTCATTTATTCTTTTAATATTGGTTTATTTTATTTGGGATGTCATGTTTCTATAGTTATATGTTCATTTTTCAGTGATTTGGTGTTTTGTTAAATAAGGTGCGTGGCTCCTTTAAGACTCGTGTTCCGGTTTCGCCTGCTCTCCTTCGGCTCAGGTAAAGCGACTGAAGAGAGAGAGAGAGAAAGAGGTGAGCTGTGCTGAAGCTCCGTGTAAACAGTTTTATATGAGTTTTTTTTTTTAAATAAAATATGTCATTTCGTTCCTAAATGCACTTTATTGTTATTAAAACATGTGTGAAGTTTGTGTGAGTGATGTAAACAAGATGTATTTTCAGAGAGGATTCATTAGCTTGAGTGAGCTAATTTTGTGGCTAAAATAATGTCTTTCACTGACAGCTAAAATTGTGACAGAAGGCCACAGATTCCAGCTTGTTTGTTTCTTTTTTTTGATGCAGAATAAAACCTGACATGAGTGATTCCTGTTCCCGGTGTCTCATCCTCCACTCACAACACAGAGTTAAGAGCGGTCACACCACTATAAAGGTCAGAACAAATGTCTCTTAAAATGTGCTTATGGTAGGGGAGAGCAGGGACGAAAGTACCATTTTTCAGAAAATCGTAATCTTAAAAGATAATGTTTTAGACCGAGATATATTTTTGCTGTGGCCAATAACTCACAAGTGTGGTCTATCAATAGCAGGTGGTATTTTGTACAAATGTAGAACGACTACAGTATAATTTCACTTTGAACATAAGCTGCACATACTTCAGGTGGGACGAAAGTAACACACAGGTGGGTCAAAAGTAACACAACAATACAAGCTAGATTTTTTGGTGCTACTCTTGTTTTTATTAAACATACCTGACTATGACCTTGTTAATATGTAACTGTAAACATATTTTGTCCTTTATCTTTGCAAAAAAAATATTAAATTACATTTTCATTTTATATGTTAAAGTTCATCAAATGTTTCAAATGTAATATGACAGTACAAACTTGAATTGTTTAGAATCTTTTTTATTTGCAATGTCAATCTATTTGATATGTTTTTTCTTCAACAGTATGAACAATATAAAAATTAAATTACAACAAGTGTTACTTTCGTCCCGACAGGAAGCCCTGACATTTAAAAACGATTTACTTTTATACTGAAAAACTCTGAAAAGACAAACCTTCAGGGTGTGTAACAGCACTAAATAACCCGTAGATTGATCATTACTGTGACACATAAAACAAGAAACACAACTTGTAATTAGAAAAAAAAGTACCGCTTCATTAATTTACTTGCCGTACTTGAAAACTGCATTTCGGACCTAACCGCGGGAAACGATGGCGGAATCACATGATATTTGGCAGATCCGTCAAGGGTTGTATGCTGAACGTGCTGTCATAGCTTGAAATGCAAATGTATTCAGGGCTCGGAGAAAATCGCGTTGTTACTTTTGTCCCGTGTTACTTTCGCCCCGGTTCTCCCCTACTGATGTGTCATTGCTTTCACTTCTGACACATATTAAATGATTCCCATATCTATAACACAAGGGTGCGTCTCAATCAGCTCCTAGTTCACTAGTCAGGGCACTGATCAGGGAGTCGGCCATTTTAAGGGCTGTTTCAATCACAGAATCCTTCCAGTGCACTGAAATGTTTGCTCCCTAAAAAGTCCCACAATGCACCGCAAAACCCAGGGTGCATCAATGCTCACTATGCTCCCTTAACAGAAGCTCTGAAGCGCGAAACTCAAATCCCATGAGCCAACTCACTACACATAATGACCGATAGCGACACACAGAGTCAGGCCCAGTTCCAGAATCAAATCACTGAGGGTGCTCTAGTAAAGTGCAGATTAAAACTCATCACTTTAATTAGAAATATTTTGCTACAAATTGTCTATTAATCCATTAGTATCTTTACATCGCTTTACACTGCCTTTACATTGCTTTAATGCGTCACTAGTATTTTAACATGTCATCTTCCTGAGAACCAGAAAATAAAGTTTTGTGAATTTAGAAAACAAATAGATTTTTTTAATTCCTATGTTATATGCTATATCCTCTGCTCTGTAGAGGACACCAGAACCCATTTGTTGAGAAAAATTAAAAGACATGAATAGACAAACAATGGGATTTTTTTTCCATTCACCAGTACATTTTTATGCTTCAAGTTTTTTTTTTATCCAAACTTTGTACAAAGATGATTCTCAATGTTATCAAAGATACAGAATAATTATATATACCATTTTACTTTATGCAATATGTGTGTAAACATGGCCATAAATGCCATTCACATTCTAGGCAATGCATCTATACACTGTATCAAATTGGCAGATTAATGTGTTTTGGGACAATGTGTGATGTAAAAAGTAATATTTTCATAAGAATGTCTTATATTTCATAAGATTATGCAGACTTAAAACTGTGTATGTTGTCAGAGAAATTCTCTAAAATATAAACTCCTCTACAGAGGCCAAACCTGTATTCTGGGACTCGGGAAGATATTTCTGTCTCATGCAGAGTGGCATTTATATTTAGTTGTCAGTAGCCTCGAAAGTTAGCCAAGATCGCTACAATCACTAAAATGCTGTTGCTTTGTCAGTTCATTGCGGTCTCACAAAGTTCAGTTATAAAAATGAAGTTGTCAACAATAAATCTCCTACTTACATCGTGTCTTGACTTTGTTTGTTAATGAGAGGTTTCGCGAGCCTGCATTAACTGAATAAAACTCTGCCGTTTTGAGCGGTGAGATTCTGATCGCGTTCAAGAGATCAACAATTATATCTGTGATTGGCGCATTACTCACCGCTGCAAAAACATGCTGTAAATGCATTTGGTGCTCTCCAGAGCTCGGACACAAATTTTCAAATCTGCCAAATCTGTTTCGCCAATATTATTACAGTATCAACTGAGGGTGCTTTTGCTTGTGTTTGAGGGTGCTTAGCACCCCCGTAGAACCGGTCCTGAATAGAGTCATTAGTGTCCCGATGTGTAGTGAGCCAGCGTCTTTTACTGCCCTTACCAGTGGCCGAAATTGTGTACACGATATACTTATTCGGGAGCGAGGGAACTGAATGAGACACACCCCAAATGTTTGCTGTATATCAGTCCTGCACTACAGAGCATCCGGGAAGTACTCAGCACTTCACTTCTTACACATTTTGTTATGTTACAGCCTTATTCCCAAATGGATTCAATTAATTATTTTCCTCAATTCTACAAACAATACACCATAATGACAACGTGAAAGAGGTTTGTTTGAAATATTTGCAAATGTATTAAATAATAAAAAACGAAAGAAAATCACATGTACAGAAGTATTCATGTTTTGGCTTCGCCCCGTCTTTAAGCCGAAACGTCTCGGTTACGTATGTAACCCTCGTTCCCTGAGGAGGGAACGGACGAAGGACTCCAACTTAACACAGGAATACCAAGGTACACTGGGAAGCATATTCCACGTGCCTGCCCTAAGGGGGGACTTAAGGATACACATATGACCCCCGAGGGGGCTGTATATGGAAGAACTCTGGGGTAACCCGCCGAAGGAGGAAGATTTTTACACCCCAGGAGTGGCAATGGCTTGCCAGAGGAAAGACACATGCTCAAGGAGGCTTACAGTGGAAAGAGGCTTACTCTTCCCTTCAGCTTCCCACCATAACAGACAAAGAGCTGGTCTGAGGTCCTGAAACACTGCGTCCTGTCTTACGTAAGCGCGGAGGGCGCATTCTGGACAGAGCAGTGCCAAGGCTGGGTCTGCCTTCTCCAAGGCATCGCTTGCAGGCTCATCACCTAGTCCCTGAAGGGAGTGGTGAGAACCTTGGGCACACATCCAGGCCGGGGTCTCAGGATGACATGAGAATTGGCCGGCCCGAATTCCAGGCATGCTTCATCAACCGAAAATACCTGCAGGTCCCCTACCCTCTTGACGGGGGCCAGTACGATCAGAAGCGCCGTCTTCATTGACAGCTCAACTGATCGCAAAGGCTCAAAGGGAGCTCTCACAGGGCAGATAAGATCACTGCGAGATCCTAAGAGGGTATGAGGGGGGGGACCTGATGACCAGGTCGCGCTGACTTACCACTTTGTCTCAACAAGTTTGTGGTAGGATGAGATAGTGGCCACATAGACTTTCAGGGTGGAAGGAGACATTCTTCGTTCCAACCCTTCCTGCAAAAACGGGAGCATAGACCCGATAGGTGTGTCTGGTAGACAAGGCCCTAGCAGAAGTGATGGAAGCCACCACCTGAGGTGGTAGGGTACTCAAACCTGCCGGGACCCGTTCAGGAGCCACACGTGGAGGATCTGGAGATCGGGACGTGGGTGCCAATGGGTGCCCTGTCTCTGAGAAAGGAGGCCTTCCTCAGAGGGATCGACCAGGGAGGGGGCGACCAAAAAGGACCCGCTCCTTGGCCTCCCTGATCTTGCACAGTGTGTGTGCAAGAAGGCTCACTGGGGAAAATGCATATTTGCGGAGGCCCCGCAGCCAGCTGTGCGCCAGAGCGTCCATGCCGAGGGTGCCCTCGGACAGGGAGTAAAACAGGCAGCAGTAGGAAGAGTTGTGGGAGGCAACAGGTCAACCTGCGCCGAGATGTTCCCAAATCAGCTGAACCATCTGGGGATGGAGTCTTTAGACAGCTCGTCGGCTGCACGGTTCAGACCTCCCAGGACGTGAATGGCATGAAGGGACTTCAGATGCTTCTTACTCCATAGGAGGAGATGGCGGGCGAGTTGCGACATACGGCGGGAGCATAGGTCACCATGACGGTTTGATGTAAGCTACTGAGGCCGTATTGTCTGCATGGACCAGTGCACGTCCAACCTAGAGCTGGGCTAGAAGCCGTGCAGGGCAAGGCGTACGGTCAGCAGCTCGAGGCAATCGACAGCCCTAGGTGCTGGGGTCCTTGCCAGGAGCCCGCGAGAGCAAGTCAATTGTGCATGGCACCTCAGCCCGTGACAGAGGCATTCTATAAAACAACAATATGCCCAGAAACTCGTTCTAAGGGAGCTCTTCCCATAGAAAAGTGAGGTTCACACGTGGTGAAGGAATGATGGCAGGCCTGAGTCAATGGGACCCGGAGCGTGCCCTGTTGCCATGCCCATCTCAGGACTCGATCGCAAGGCCAGTGCTGAAGTGGTCTCATATGAAGCAGTCTGAGCGGTTTTACTGTGGCTACGGATGCCATATGCCCTAGGAGCCTCTGAAATTACTTCAGTGGAACCGCACGCTTACCCTCGATTAGACGGAGGTAAGTCAGCATCAACAGTGCACGCGCTCGCACTGCATGTACATGGCGATTGATCCGAAGGCCCAAACAGGTGAGGTGCCGGAGCACTAGGTTCCTGTGTCCGCAAACCTGGTCTCAAGAGTGAGTTAATTAGCCAGTCACCAAGATAGTCCAGGATATGAACACCATGCACCTAGGTGGTGCAGGGGCTGCCTCGACGGCTTCTGTGAAGCCACGAAGTGACAGGGCTACCCGGATGGGAGAGCCGCGTACTGGAGTGCCGGCTGTCTGAAGGCAGACCGCGGGGACAGTCTGGGTCGGGGAAAAGCGGGCAAATGAGAGTACCTCGACCGCACCCTTCGCCAGTAGGGTGACGAACTCTGCATATGACAGGGCGTTGCCACCCACCATGGTAAGCGTACTCCCCGAGAGCGGGGAGGAGATCGTGCAAACTGAATCGCATAGACGAGCCTGTGGTAGAACCAGCTGGTCAGTCTGGGAAGCTGAAGCTAGACTCCCAAAACTGAACCAGTGGCTGTGCGAGCAACAGACGTACCCACGATGGGGCACCGAAGCGGGATGACCGGCCCAGACATAGGGAGGCGAGGGAGTGTCCCAAAGTGTGGGCGGGGTTGAATTTCACGCCCTGACAGAGGAGACCAGGGAAGGACTAGCGTTCCACGGGGATCTCGTCCGATGGGGGGCTGGTGATAGAGCGGGACGAGAGTGGTGAGGCCCTTGGGCGTCGCACACTGCCATCCGTGGTCTCTGGGAGCTCAGAGATGGGGATACGAGTTCTTTCCAGAAAAGCGATTGAGAGAAAGAGATCCCTGCTACCATCTCCTGGAAAGAACTGGAACCCACCTCTGAGTTGTCTGCGTCAAGAGCGCCGCTTTGCCTGACGTTAGGCAGGCTGCGGGGCTGGAGCTGGGACGCCTTCCTGCAACCACCTCCACGGCGTGGCCCGGGTGAAGGCTGCTGCTGGGGCCGGGCGGGAGGGGTGGAGCCACAGGAGGGCGGCCTCAGTGGGGAACAGGCTGAGGCGACTGAGCCGGGGCAGTACGTGTTTAATGGCCTCAGTCTGCTTCTGGGCGGCCGAGAACTGTTGGGCGCAGTCCTCGACCGCGCCGCCAAAGAGGGAGAGCTGAGGAGGCGGGCCCACTCAGCCTTTCCGACATTGAACAGGTAAGGCCAGATGTCTCTCCCGGACCACAGCTATGGACATCGCCCAACCCAGGTAGCGTGTGGTCACCTTCATTGCCTGGAGAGCGGGATCGGTGGCGGCACGCAGCTCATTGAAGAGCCCTGGGTCGGCTCTACCCTTGTGCATTTGCAAAGGGGCGGCGGCCTGGCCCATAGCTCTGCAGGACTTTGCCACCGAAGCAGACGAGAGCCCACAGGCTTCGGAGGGGTGCTTAGGATAGCCACGCCACATTGAAGCACTCCGTGGACACCACAGTGTCCAACAGGGGGGACCCCAGTGTACCCCTAGGCCGCGGACTCATCGAGGGCAGAGACGGCGGAGGAGGCCACTGAACGGTTACGGGAAGACACAAGGACTTCCAGGACCGCATGAACTCCTCATGCATCTTGGTAGCGAAAGGCATTGGGAGCGGGGCCCGACAGCTGCCGGGTGCCGCCCCCAAAATCCAATCGTCCAAACGCGAGCGCTCGTGAAAGGTGGAGAGTTCCACACCAGCCCAAGGCTCACGGCTGCCCGAGATAACATGGCTGTCAACTCTGGGTCGGACCCGAGCAGTGCTGGCACGCCCGAAGGCGGAGCACAGTCGAATCTTCATCCCCAAAGGACTCTAGCCCACCTTGAGATGTGGCGATCGAGTTGGTATCTGGAGTGTGAACAAATCGAACGGGGCGTCAACAGATGGTCCCGCCGCTTCAGTCCAAGCACTCGCAGGTAGCGGTGTGCGAGAGGGGGGTGTGGCCCGAGGAATGATCTTCGGGGTTCTTTAATCTTCAGCCAAAGTACCACCTCTCTCGGAGATGGTAAGTTAGGGTGTGACAGAGGGGACTCTCTCTCCTTTACAGAGGTCATTGAGTCACGTTCCCGCGGAGGGAATATGAGACATCTACAAACATTGCCTGAGGGTGTTGCCCAAACATGTCAAGCAGTGATTGTGCCCATAAGACGGCAATGGAGATCGATCGCATCCGGAAGTGCACGGGCGAACCGTCTTTAAAAAGACGTGCCAAGCGCAATCTCTTTTTGTGAGAGGAAACTCTGCAGTGCTGAAGCGCCCAGGGATCTGCAACACAGCTGTTGCAGATCACTGCACAGATCAGCAGGCAGGCAATGTGAGAACGCTGGAACGTGCCGTCACACCAACACCCTGGAGAACCGCTCGTCTCGAAGAACTGAAGAGAGAAGTCAGACTTCAGGCTTGCAGGAGTGAAGAGATGCTCTTGGCTCCGAAGCAAAAACATTCCTTATATACCCACGAGGTGGGGCGGAGTTACGCTATGCAAATTCCGCATGCCCATGGCATTTCATCGCCATTGGGTGCTTTTTTACATCTCGAAGTTGATAGGCTTCGAAGCGAAACCCCCATTCGTCAGTCACTGACGTCACTTGGAGTGACTGAACGAAAGGGAACTATACTTCTTTTGACTCGTACGCGCACACAAGCGTTCGACGCATGTGCAGTTTTGAGCAATCTCTCGCCTCGACTCACAAACCACACTGATAAAAATGATTTTATTAATACTACAGTTAATCCTACAGAAAAAACTAATGTAATTTCTATATGAAAAAGTTAGTTCAGGCAAGAATTAAAAAAGTAAATTCTGTATTATTACTTGTAGAAATTAAAGTGTAAATATCAACGTTATAAAATGAAATAAGACTACTCAACTTTTCTGATACTGGTGTTCCCATCATGCACTGGGGTTTGAATAATTAAGGAGGATGATTGTTCTCTGTTTTCCAGCTGTATTTACACTGTTTTATCATTGCTTTTGTTGTTAGGTTTAGTAACTTGCTAACTAATTTTCTACTCGAAATGACACATTCATACTCAAAACTGCTCTATCGAGTGTTATCGTGTGTGTGTTGTGTGCCAAGTATTGAGTTTCTGTGTTCAGGTGCCGCGTTACTTCTGTTATGTAGATATGATGTCTACACAATATCTGGTGTGTTATTTACATAGATATTTCTATGTAAAGCATGCACTTTAAAAGTGTGGTTTAATTCAATGTTATATTTCTTGATTAAAATGTATTGCAAAGGAAACTTCAACTAGAAGTAGAAATTACTCAACCTTTTAAGTTACAGATACTTATTTTCTTTGTTCATTTTATTTAACTTAGTTAAGTAGAGTTTTTCTTTATTCTATACGTGAAATCTACTTAAAAAATATGCATGCAAAAAATGCGTAAATCTTTTTTCAGTGCATGTAAATATTGCCAAAAATTTAAATGCACATGTGCAATCTGTTCGTACAAAGTACACACGGTTACAATAATCTGGTGGTGCCCATACTATGGAAAGCCAAAAGTTTCAGAAACACTTTTGCATTTGAACACTTCAGGCAGCTTCATATACCACAATGCAACACAATTGTGACGTCACTGTATATCACGTTTAATTGACACCACCACAAACCACTCTATGATATTTTAATTATTCTTAAAAAAAATTAAAACAACCCAAACACAACTATATACATATAGAATGCTGCATTAAACAATTTTGTAAAGGGAATTTGTTTCTATAAATCAACTCCATAGTGGATTCCAAGTGATCAAGAGCTCAGGACATTCTAGTTCATGTAAATATTGTAAATATTGTAAACATGTAAATATTCCTGTTTTATTGTCTAACTGTTGTATTTCTTTTCTTGCACAGAATGAGCCGGGACCCAAGTCTTGACAGTATGTCAAACTTGTTTTTTTAATAACAACTTATAAATTTTAGTTGTAACATGACTTAACCAGACAATGGCTAATGAACCTACAGTATGTTAGTATGTTCTTCATCACCTTGTTAAGTTTTAGTTTTGTTATGTAAAGTTTTTCTCTGCTCCGCAAGTTAGGCTTCTATAATTTGTGAATACTAAGTCAGTGGTGAATTTGATGATATTTTAGCCTAGAAACACAGCAGAAACATATTCATGGTCCATCAAATTGTGTTATATTGTCAATTTTTCTTCCTCTTGTCATTTTTAGACGCTGGGCTAAATGTCAGCGCCACAGCTCAGAGTGGAGGTCATGTGACCGCACCTGTACTCTCTAACAATATAATAACAGGCGATGTCCACATCACACATAATGCACCTGGTAAAAAAGTTCAAAAGTTTAGAAATATTACTATTTTTATGTTTTCAGAAGTGTCTTCTGCTCACCAAGGCTACATTTATTTAGTCAAAAATACAGAAAACAGTAATATTGTGAAATTTAATTACAATTTAAAATAAAATAAATATACCTTGAAATCTAATTTATTCCTGAGATGAATTTGTCATCATCATTCCAGTCTTCAGTGTCACATGATCCTTCACAAATCATAAATTAATAATAATGATATTTAAGTATATTAAATTAGACCCACTTTATATTAGGTGGCCTTAACTATTATGTACTAACATTTTAATTAATAATTTGATACAATGCACTTATTGTGTACGTACAATGTAAAAACATGTATTTACATTTTAAAAAATTCCTGCATGTAATTACATCTGTAATTAATTTCTGTAGATACATTTGTAACCCTAACCCTACCCGTATCCCACCTCAATATCAATATAAGTGTTTTGCAATACAATTTGAACACAGTAAGTACATTGTACTTATTTTTTGATGTAAGTTCATAGTACTTAAGGCCACCTAATATAAAGTGGGGCCATTAAATTAATTACATAAGTATATTAAGGGGGGGGTCCTGTTATTTGAAATGTTATTTCCTGCATTCTGCCTTATTTACAGTTAAAGAGTTGATTCATGATAAACATGGACAACGCTTCAAAACACAAGTTGGACGTGTGATGGAGTATTTCTGTGTCAAATACAAAGTTCCGGAAAGTTTTTTTTTTTAAGCCAGATCATCGATTCATCATTTTTCTTCATCGAGCTTCGTTCGGGTTACGGGAGCCGTCGGCGGTGCTGGCGTTGTGTTTTTAGACACGGGATCGACAATGTCACTAAAGAAGTGTGTGTGTGTGTGTGTGTGAGGGAGGGAAAGATCACCGTGTTCAGCTTCCCAAATAACCCAGCGTTAAGGGAACAGGGGATGCAGTTTGTGTTTCCGGAGTTCTGCGAGTGTGTGTGTGTTTGTTCCCGATCATGAGTGGGAACCGCAGGCGGGAGTGAAACTGATCAAATGTGTGTGTTTTGTTGGCAATCGGCGCGTAAGTGCATATAATGTGAACCACACCAACGTATAGTGTATATGTGTGTGCAATGCTACTCTAGATACTCAAGATTAACATGAGACTGGCAGAAACTAACCCTTTAAAATAGAAATCCACTACTTTAGATTTCAATAATATTTCACAATATTACAGTTTTTTTTCTGTATATTTGATCAAATGCAGTCTTGGTGAGCATGAGAGACTTCTTTCAAAATGTTGACCGGACATGCATATATGAAATGTGTGCATTTTCCAATATTAAGTGTCTCTAATGTTCTCCAGGTGTTTCTGGGCATCGCACACAAACACAAACCTCAGGTGAATGATGGATTTTATAGTAATATGTTACCTTAGTATTTACCTCCTGGTCTGACATTTCTTACTCATCAGAATGTCTAAAATCCACTAACTCTGTGCATTGATAATTTCTACAGATATCAGCTCAGTGATTGACAAATATAAGGAGCTGATCTGCAGTGAGTATCAGTATGTGAGAGAGTATAACTCACTGCCTGGTGAACAGGTGCTGCTGTCTGAGCGCTTCACACAGCCGCTGATCATTCAGAAACACAAAGATCAGACAGAGAGAGATGAAGACATCCGCTCCAGCTCCAGGAGCAGTGATCAATCTGTCCATCTGAACCGTCTGTTCGATCCAAATAATCCAGATAGCATCAGCCCTAGAGCTGTTATACTGCAGGGGAACTCTGGGAACGGGAAATCCTTCACTGTGCAGAAGATCATGATGGACTGGGCATCTGGTGACCTCTACAAACAGCGGTTCAATATCGTGTTCCACTTAAAGTGTAAGGAAATAAATTGCATGTCTGGAGAAAAGAGTTTGGAGGAGATCTTGAGCTACAGCTGCAGTTTAACATCAGATCAGATCTCACAGGTGTTACAGGAGACGCCAGAGAAGATGCTTTTCATCGTTGACGGATTTGACGAGCTGAGACTCACTCAGGACGATCATCCCAAGTCTCCACACACTGACCTGAATAAAAGAGCCCCACCTGAGGTCACTCTTTGTGCCCTTTTGAGGGGTCGAATCCTGCCAGAGTCCTTCCTGCTGGTCACCACCAGATCTACAGCTACAGACACACTGAGTAAACTGCTCAAAGCACCTCAGAGATTCACTGAGATCATGGGGTTTTCAAGTGAAGGGGTTGAGAAGTACTTCCAGAGATTCTTCCGGAATGAGGAATTCTTCAGGAAGGCTTATGAGTATGTGACGGCAAATGAAACCCTCATCACCGCCTGCTCCATCCCTGTTATCTGCTGGATCATCTGCACGGTTATGCGAGAGAGATCCAATGACGGTTCAGATTTAACAAGCGGCCTTGAAACCACGACCTCCATCTACGCTGACTTTGTGTCCACTCTACTGGAGCATCACTGCCAGGGTTTGAGTCAGTCCGTCCCGGCCCTGCTGAGGAGTCTGGGTCAGCTGGCAGAGAAAGGGATGCTGGAACAGCAAGTCTTGTTGGATGAGGAGATGGTTAATAGAACGGTTGCAGACCCTGCTGGCAGTCCGTTCCTGAGTAAGTTCCTCTTTAAGAGGAGAGTCCACCAGGAGATGATGTTCAGTTTCATGCATCTCAGCTTTCAGGAGTTCTTCACTGCTCTGTATTACGTCTCACTGGATGAAATGGAGTTTGAGGAGAAATTCACAAACGTGTGTTTGAAGGCACAATTTGCAGCTGTGGTGAAGTTTCTTTTCGGTCTAATTAATAAGGACGTTAGGCACACACTTAAGAGGAAACACGGTGTGTGTGTTCATCCAAACGCACAGAACATTCTGAAATTCTGGCTCTCCAAACGCAGGGATTCTCTCGAGACTCTTCATCATCTCTTTGAGCTCCATGAAGAAAGATTTGTGAAAGAAGTTCTGAACGTAAAGAGTGAATTTTCGGTTAAGTCTACACCTCTAAGAAGAATAGACTGCTGGGCGCTGCTGTACTGCGGTCAGTGCTGTCAGAGCATGAAAAAACTGAGTCTCCATGAATGCGATATAACATCTGAAAAACTGGCTATGATCCTGCCTGTACTCCACAAGTTTGAGAAATTAGAGTAAGTATCCAAAACAAACCCTCAGTGAATTAAAAAAAAAGGTATAAAAAGTAAACAAATCCCTTTAAAAATTGCAGTTTAAAAAAAAAAAAGTTCAAGTAAGTAAAATCATGTCAGATCTTGAAACCAATAAAAGGAAACTTAAGGGGGGGGGGGGGGGTTGCATAAACAGGCTCACATTTTAAAATGGAGTGTGTTACTACACTATATTGCCAAAAGTATTGGGACGCCCCTCCAAATCACTGAGTTCAGGTGTTCAATCCCTTCATGGCCACAGGTGTATAAATCAAGCACTAGGCCTGCAGACGCTTCTACACACATTAGTGAGAGAATGGGCCGCTCTCAGGACATGATTTTAAGTGCTTTGACAAAACAAATATGTAATTGTTACCAGAGGTGCCAATAACTGAGTTTAATGATTAATTTCCTCATCCCATCTCATCCAAGATGTTCATGTCTTTCTTTCTTCAGTGGAAAGGAAATGAAGATTTTTGAGGAAAACATTCCAGAATTTTTCTGCAAATAATGGACTTCAATGGGAACCAACGGTTGAAGGTTGCTTCATTTATTTTCCACTTAAGAAAGAAAGACATGAACATCTTGGATGAGATGGAGTGAGGAAACTATCAGGAAATGTTCATTTTGAAGTGAACGAATACTTTAACTCTAGCTGACTGCCTCACACCTGCTCTGATCTATAAATCAACATGAAATATAGTCTTCATAACTGGTTATATTTGATTTTAAAGGCTGGACGCAGAATCATATTCTGATATGGCTGCTGTAATTCATGCTGTCTTGAGAGGACGGACACTGAGCTCACAGAGGTAATGTAGGCTCACACACACAATACTCTTTCACTGGTTTCTGTCTCTCACTTTTATATCTCAGAGACTGTTTTTCTCTTTATGCCTTTGCAGAGTTACAATCGTGGGACCTGTGAATAAGCATGAATATCTCAGGTAAAGAAAAAATGCATAATTTAATCTTTGGAGATTTTCATCATTTGCAGTGTCCGTGACGAATGAAGCACCAGTTCCCTTTCAAAAGCTACACTCAATGCTGCATAAGCTTATGCAAATGGGAAGTGTCTTGACACGATAAGCTGTGAAAATAGTGTGAAAACACGTCAATGAAATTGACCCGGAGGTACTTATAGCCTCGGCCAGTGACGTCACTGGCGCACCTGCTGCACGAGGCTATAAATAGATGAGCTTCAGCTGGAGCCATCAGGTCTCTTTGTTTTCAGACCAATTCTGTGTGTGGTGTGTTGCAAAGTCTCTGGAAGTAAAAAAAAAAAAATCTCTCTCAAAAATGTCTCTTTCTCTTTAAAAACTCAACTCGAGATCTTTTGTCAGGAGTTAGTTTTCAACTGGTACAGTGCAGAATTTCTCTCTGGTGAAATAAGTGAAAAGAGTTCAAGCCAAAAGAAATATCAGTTAAAAGAGAAGGAGTGAGCAGAAGCGTTGTGTGGCTCCATGCTCTCACCCGATAGCAGATGTGGACACACACGATTACTGCTTTGTGTGTTTGGGGGAAGAGCACGCGGTTGCTGCATTGGAGTCAGGCGAGTGCCAGCATTGTGAACTGTTCACAGTGAAGATGCTCCGCGCTCGGCTTGGCTTCTTTCAGCCCGCACCCACATTACAGTCGTGGGGTTCTAGGATGGATTTGGCTGACGAGCAGGAGACGGGTCTGTCCCTTTCGACTGCTCGTTTACCAGATCCACATCTCTCCCCTTGCGATCCCCAAGCGCACTCTGGTGCCTCTTCGGCTCGCGCACGGGACGAGGATGATTTATCTCTTGGGTCTGCGGACTTCGAGCAGCCACTTTCCGAGCGTTCCTTGCACAATAATAAATCCGTTGAGAAATTATTGGAAGTGGTTACTCGCGCGGTGGCCAGGTTGCAGATTGACTGGTCCCGTGAACAAGAGATCGGCAAACGCAGAAAGCTTGAGGATCGGTTTCTGTCCGGTGGCAGAGAAGGGGAGAGACTGATGTTGCGTTCTCTCCCCTTCTTTGAGGACCTCCATGACGAACTAACTACAGGGTTCCCACACTTCTTGAAAGTACTTGAAAGTTCTTGAATTTCAGACACATGGATTCAAGGCCTGGAAAGTACTTGAAAACAAACAGGTCCTTGAAAGTGCTTGAATTAAGCATGAACTGCATTTTGTTAGAGTAGCATGGTGCTATTACAAAAATTGGCCTTCATGCGCAGCCAAAGCCAGAACAAAACAGCGTTATTGGAGGAAGCTATTTCAATATATTTCTGCTGTTCCATAAGCGCCATCTACTGTCAAAAGCCCTATTCGGATGGTAATTGTTTCTCATTGGGTCGTAAGGTATTTTCATATTTTCAACACAGGGGCTAGTCAGTGATTTTATTGCCGCCTGAGTCCAGAATGTCAGTGTTTTTCTCCCACCACCCGCGTAAAAATCCCCGGCCGAATTACCTCCTGTTTCAGACAAACACCAAGGACGTGTGGTAATTTAATTGCCATCCGAATCCACATCTCTGAGTTTTCAAGATGAGACCACTTCAAAATTCACTGTTTATATCCTTTTTGACCACTGCAGGCCACCGTACGGTTGCGCTTTGCTGTAATTTGGATGCATTTTAAAAATCTAGACTTTCATTGCTGAAATGCTGGAAAGTATTTACAAGAGCAATATTTCACCACCGCTCAAAAAATAAAAAGAAGAAAAGCACGTAAACATTTGAAATGGGCCATTATAACGACAGCGATTATATACGTTAAATATAATATATGTGCAGGTCTTAAAAGCCTTCAAACTGATTTTTAAAATATATTTTTGCATATATTTTTTTTAATAATTTTGCATATTTTTAATGCCTAACTATTAACTTGTCCATATCTTTTCATTTAATTGGAAAATTCAAGTATACAATATTATCTCTATATTTTGATGTTTTAATTAAGTAATGATTTATAAAAAAGAAAACTAAAACTAGTGTGAAATAAATGTTAAAAGCAGGAATAAGAGCTGCAAACTGCATCTTGTACACCAGCCTCTTTCCTCATTGGATTTTGTAAAATTGGAAATTTTTATTCATTAGAAATTGTATTTTAGTTGTCAGTATATGCCTTAGCGTTACTGCATTAATGATAGACACAGGTACAGTAGGTATTTGATATATTGGCGTATTTATTGTGCTTGATTTAAAATAAAAGATGCTTTAAAAAGTCCATGAAAGTCCTTGAATCTGGTGTTCATTAAAGAGTGGGAACCCTGTAACTAAGTCATGGAGTAAACCATATACTTCGCGTGTTTTTGTGCCCTCGACGTCGACTTTTTCGACTATCATGGGTGCATACATGCAGGTATACGGAGATGCCGCAGGTTGAAGAGACGCTCGCGAGCTATCTCTCGTCTGGTTCGGCATCTTCGTTAAAGAAACCTCTCTCTTCGTGCCACCAAGCAAACGGCCCGTGCCATTGGCCGTTCTATGTCTGCTTTGGTGAGCACGGAGAGGCATCTGTGGCTGAATCTATCAGGAATTAAAGACAAAGACAGAGTGTTTTTGTTAGATTCTCCAATCTCCCCCACAGGCTTATTTGGTGGCGCAGTTGACTCTGTTGTCACCAAATTTAGAGAAGCATAAAAACATGAGGAAGCGTTCACGCAGTTCCTTCCTCGCCGCACTCAAGGGGAGGGGTTGTCAGCCACCCAACCTCTCCCAGGTCCTTCAAGGGAGGCTAAAAAGCAAAGTGTTGCGAACCACGCTCCCCCTCGTAAAGATTGGGGACCGGCTCGCAGCATTAAGCAGCCTCCCAGGGCAGACCTCAGGACTATTTTTAATAAAAAGAAGAAGTCCTGATGGTCTTGCGCCCAGTCTGGTGGGGTAGCCCCCTGCGGGACGGGGCGCGTCATAAAACACCTGCTCACCCCGTCTCGCTACCCTCATGAAACCTCTCCACCTCCGCCACCTCGCGATTCGGGGGGCATCGGTTTCCAGCTAAATGTTAAATGTCCCGTGTCTAAATCCTGCTACCATCCAGGACACGGGACATCTAACATCCCCTCAACAGGAAGTATTCAAATTAATACCACTATCAGAAAGCCTGGCAGCGTGGAAACTTCTGCCTGGCATTTCTGCATGGGTGTTAAACACAGTAAAGAACGGATACAGAATCAAGTTTATTCTGCGCCTTCCGGGTTTCAACGGCGTGGTCTCCACTTCCGTGAGACCAGGATCAGCGCACGTACTGTCACAAGATCTGCAAACTCTTCTGAGCAAAGGGGCCATAGAATATGTTCCTCTTCCAGAGAGAGAGTCAGGCTATTACAACAGATTTTTCCTGGTTCCCAAGAAGGATGGGGGGTTGCGTCCAATCCTAGATCTTCGAGGCTTAAACCGTTCAGTCAAAGCACTCAAGTTCAAGATGTTAAACGTAAAGATGGTTGTGTCGCAAATCCAACATCGCGATTGGTTCGTCACTATCGATCTGAAGGACGCGTATTTTCACATAGAAATACTGCCACAACACAGGAAGTTCCTGAGGTTCGCTTTCGGGGGCGAAGCCTACCAATTTCGGGTTCTTCCATTCGGCCTAGCTTTATCACCCCGCACATACACAAAATGCATGGATGCAGCACTGGCTCCATTGCGACTCCAGGGCATTCGCATTTTGAATTATATCGACGATTGGCTAATACTAGCTCAAACGCGAGAGATGGCGCTTCAGCACAGAGACAACGTGCTAGCTCATCTGGTTTCTCTCGGGCCAAGAAAAGCGTTCTTTCTTCGGTCCAGAAAACGACTTATTTAGGGGTGGTTTGGGATTTGATTGCGATGCGGGCACAACTGTCTCCCTCTCGGGTTGGGACCATTCTATATACCCTGGGAAAAGTCAGGCTAGGTCAGAATCTCACGTTTCATTGGTGTCAAAGATTGTTAGGTTTCATGGCATCAGCATCCACGGTGATCCCTATGGGGCTGTTGCACATGAGACCGTTTCAGTTGTGGCTCAGAGCCAGGGGGTTTCATCCAAGGGCCAACCCCCAGAGGCTAATAAAAGTGACGCGCCGTGGGCTTCGTACACTAACTATGTGGCTCAGACCCCAGTTCCTTGCCTTGGGTCCAACTCTAGGCGTACCTTGTCGTCACAAACTGCTAACGGCGGATGCTTCCCTGACGGGCTGGGGTGCCGTCCAGCCCAAGGGGAATGGGAAGGTCATCAGCTCGATTGGCACATCAACTGCCTCGAGTTGATGGCTGTATTTCGGGCCCTGAAATACTTTCTACCCCAATTGAGGGGCTGTAATGTCCTAGTGTGGGTGGACAACACAACAACAGTCTCATATATAAATCATTAGGGAGGTCTGCGCTCACGCGATCTGAACAGGATAGCGAGACAGATTTTTCTCTTGTCCCAGGACAAGCTCCTTTCACTCAGAGCAGTGTATAACCCCAAATCAGAAAAAGTTGGGACAGTATGGAAAACGCAAATAAAAAAAAAGAAGTGATTTCTAAATTTACTTTGACTTGTATTTCATTGCAGACAATATGAACACAAAATATTTCATGTTTTGTCTGGTCAACTTCATGTCATTTGTAAATATGCATCCTTTCCTGTCATTCAGACCTGCAACACATTTAAAAAAAAAGTTGGGACAGGAGCAATTTAGGGCTAGTAATGAGGTAAAATGGTTAAATAATGATGTGATTTGAAACAGGTGATGTCAACAGGTGATTGTAATTATGATTTGGTACAAAAGCAGCATCCAAGAAAGGTCTAATCCTTTAGGATCATAGATGGGCCGAGGATCGCCAGTTTGCCAACAAATACGTGAGAAAATTATTGAAATGTTTAAAAACTATGTTCCTCAAAGAAAGATAGGAAGAGATTTGGATATTTCACATTCAACAGTGCATAACATAATTAAAAGATTCAACGAATCTGGAGGAATTTCAGTGCATAAAGGACAAGGGCGCAAGCCTAAGCTGAACAACCGTGATCTCCGATCCCTCAGGCGGCACTGCATCAAGAATCGTCATTCATCTATAAGCGATATCACCACATGGGCTCAGAACTACTTTGGCAAACCTTTGTCAAGTACCACAATACGTAGTTACATCCACAAATGCCAGTTAAAACTGTACTGTGCCAAAAGGAAGCCCTATGTTAACAGTGTCCGGAAGTGCCGTCGACTTCTCTGGGCTTGGAGGCATCTGGGATGGACCATCACACAGTGGAAATGTGTACTGTGGTCAGATTAATCAGTATTTCAGGTATTTTTTGGGAGGAATGGACGCCATGTGCTCCGGACCAAAGAAGAAAAGGATCATCCAGACTGTTTCCAGCAACAAGTCCAAAAGCCAGGGTCTGTCATGGTATGTGGTTGTGTCAGTGCCCTTGGCAAAGGTAACTTCCACTTCTGTGAAGGCACCATTAATGCTGAAAAGTACATAGAGATTTTGGAGCATTATATGCTGCCTTCAAGAAAACATCTTTTCCAGGGACGTCCATGCATATTTCAACAAGACAATGCAAAACCACATTCTGCACACATTACAAAGTCCTGGCTGCGGACGAAGAGGGTACGGGTACTTGACTGGCCTGCCTGCAGTCCCGACCTGTCTCCAATAGAGAATGTGTGGCGCATTTTGAAGCGCAAAATGCGACAACGAAGACCCCGAACTGTTGCCCACCTTAAGACTTGTTTGCAGGAAGAATGGGACAAAATTACACCTGAAACACTTCATCACTTGGTGTCTTCAGTCCCTAAACGTCTTTTAAGTGTTGTGAAAAGGAATGGCAACATTACAAAGTGGTAAATGCTTTATTGTCCCAACGTTTTTTTAATTGTGTTGCAGGTCTGAATGACAGGAAAGGATGCATATTTACAAATGACATGAAGTTGACTAGACAAAACATGAAATATTTTGTGTTCATATTGTCTGCAATGAAATGAGTAAATTTAGAAATCACTTCTTTTTTTTTTTTTTTGCGTTTTTCATACTGTCCCAACTTTTTCTGATTTGGGGTTGTACATTCCGGGGCAGCTGAATGTGGGAGCAGATTTATTGTCCAGACAGAAATTACAGACGGGGGAATGGAAACTCCACCCAGAAGTAGTCAAGCAGATCTGGACCAGATTTTACAGAGTGGAAGTGATCCTCTTTGCCTCTTATCAGACAGCGCAATGTCACCCGTACTTCTCTCAGAGTGACCCAGCTCCTCTGGGTCTGGATGCGATGGCTCATACATGGCCCAAGATGCGCCTGTATGCCTTCCCTCCAGTTGCTCTGCTCCCAGGAGTTATAGCCAGGGTTCGCCAACAAGGGTCTTGCCTCTTATTGATAGCACCGTGTTGGCCGAACAGGCTCGCCTTAGGCGATTCTGGCGAGGAGGGACCATATGTCTCAGGCAGAGGGCACGATATTCCATCCCAGGCCCGACCTGTGGAACCTTCATATTTGGCCCCTGAAAGGCACCAACTGAGGGACACTGGGCTTTCGCCTGCAGTTATTGAGACCATCCTAAGTGCTAAGGCTTCCTCCACTCAAGTTTATGCCAATAAATGGGGTGTCTTTGAAAAGTGGTGTGCGACACATAATGTAGATTCAGTCAACTGCCAGGTTGCTTCAGTTCTGGATTTCTGCAAGAAAAATTGTCATCAGGCACCTGTCCCTCCACTCTAAGGGTTTATGTGGCCGCTCTTTCGGCTTGCCACGCCCTGGTGGATGGGGTGGCATGCTCAGGAGGCATCCTCTGCTCGCTCGCTTCATTAGTGTGGTGAGGCGGTTGAGGCCACCTTTAAGAACCAAGATCCCTTCATGGGACTTAGCTATAGTCCTTGAGGGTCTGGTCAAGACCCCCTTTGAACCTCTAGAATCAGCGTCTGACAAACTTCTGACTCTAAAGATGTTTTTTCTTATGGCTATAACTTCTCTTAAGATAATTGGGGATATGCAGGTTCTGTCAATATCGCCATCCTGCTTAGACTTTGCCCCAGGCTTGGTGAAAGTGATTTTGCATCCCCACCCTGACTACCTGCCTAAGGTTCCTTTCACCTGTGACGTCTCCGGCCGAGGCTATAAATACCTCCGGGTCAATTTCATTGACGTGATTTCACACTATTTTCACAGCTGGTCGTGTCGAGACACTTCCCATTTGCATAAGCTTATGCAGCATCTTGTTCCGCTTTATCAGGGGACAGGGTTACAGTCAAGTAACCCCAATTTTTTTCTCTCTCAAGCTGTAAATGAGGTTTTGTTCAAAATATAAATGAAGGCTAACATTTGAGGTGTGTTTTATTGTAGAGATATATTATAAATCAGGAAACTATAGGGTAAAATAATGCCATTCTCTTGATTGGTGCTCGGGTAAAAGTGCAATAATTCTGATTCAGTGTAAACAAAAATCTCTCAAAGGACAGCAGTCATTATCAGTAATCATGACTATAAGATCAATACATTCTGATTATCAGTTTAACCATTTTGCAGTTTTCATTGACTATAACTAAACTAAAATAAATAAACAAAAGAAGATTAAATGAACACTAACTCATAGAGGTCATGTCTTTATTATACCAGACTCACATGCACAAAACCCTTCAATGTTTGTTTTCGACTTTTATATTTTAGCTTTTCTGTGTTTGTCTTTGCAGAAGGTATGTGAGATTTAGAGAACAGGGATTGAGAAGCAATAATACATCAGTTTATCTGTCAATCAGTGAAGATCTGTCCAGGTAAAGAGAAATCCCCTTTTCAAGCATAATTTAAACTTTCATGATTCTACATTTAAATATAAATTACAAATATCAGGCCTATATTATATTATTATTATTATTATTATTATTATTATTATTATTATTATTATTATATATCATATATCATATAATATTATATGTAATTAAATGCATATAAATTATGTATTAAGTTGCTCAATTAATCTTGCTATTTTTTTTTTTACTGGAAATGATGCAATAATAGCTGCTTCCAGAGAATTGTGATATAAACTACTAACTCTGTCCTTAATTGCTTTTTAGCGTCCATATAGATACAGGTGAAACCAATATGAGGGAAGTCACTGTCACCTTTCCACAGTCCAGTATAAATCACTTTGACTGGACAAACATCTTTCAAGAAATTGAAGCTTGGAAAGATAATGAGGAGGACGGAGGAATTGATGATGAGGACGGAGATATGCCAATATTTTCCCTCCAATCTGTGCCTGGACTGAAGATGATGGAGCTGAGTGGGTTGACTCTGACTGAACGTTGTGTTACTCAAATGATCTGTTTCAGTGAAAACTGCCCCAGTCTAAGAGAACTCAGGTACGACATGATCTCATGAAATCACTCGTGCATGCACATATTATCTCATGCTAAGGTAACGTCTCGGTTACGGATGTAACCCTCGTTCCCTGAGGAGGGAACGGAGACGTAACGTTAGTGACTAACGAATGGGGGTTTCGCTTAGAAGCCTATCAACTTCGAGTTTAGAGAAAACGCCTAATGGCGTGCCAATGCCATGGGGCATGCGGAATTTGCATACGTAACTCCGCCTCACCGCGTGAGTATATAAGGAAGTACGTGGCAATATCGCATTATGTTACCTGCTTGAGGAGCCAAGACTGAACTCCTGCGTTCCAGGTAGCACAGCTGATGTGGCAACGGGACGTTACGTCTCCGTTCCCTCCTCAGGGAACGAGGGTTACATCCGTAACCGAGACGTTCCCTTTCGTTCAGTCACTACGACGTAACATAAGTGACTAACGAATGGGGGTCCCAATATAATCCCGCCACTCAGCTGTCTTCCAGTGCCCTGCGTAAGTGTGAGTACCCTGTCGTAAGACTAGTACGGACGAAGGACTCCCAGTTATCACAGGAATACCAAGGTACACTGGGAAGCATATCCCAGTGAGGGAATGCCAAGGATGCCTACCCGTGGGGAGGACTTAAGAGACATATATGAGCCGGCTAGGGGCTGCATATGGAGATCTCTAGGGTACCAGCCTAAGGTGGATTTTTAACCCTAGGGTTGGCGGGTACACGCCAAGGGAAGAAACCCGCTCACTGCGGAGACTTACGGTGAAATACTCGTGTGGGGGTCGCCGGAGGGGAACCATGCACACGGGGCACCTGGCCGGAGACGAGGGTCTGGGCTCGCTAGAGGGCAGACACAGGTATCGGCGTAAGCAGTGCTGGAGGAGCTCAGGGCTCTCGGGGGAGCTCACCTGAGGAAACATCGCACGTATCCAGTCCGAGGAGGGGAGTGGCGAGCAAGCGAAGACACCCGAATGAGTTGGGTGTCGCCCAGCCTGCAGCTCTGCAGATGTCTGTCAGCGAGGCGCCATGCGCTAGAGCCCAAGAGGAGGCCACACTCCGAGTGAAGTGTGCCCTCACACCAAGGGGACATGGTCGACCTTGCTGCTGGTAAGCCAAAACAATGGTGTCCACTATCCAGTGAGACAACCTTTGCTTTGAGAGAGCACTTCCCTTCCGCTCTCCACCATAACAGACAAAGAGCTGGTCTGAGGTCCTGAAACACTGCGTCATGTCTACGTAGGCGCGGAGGGCGCGTACTGGACAGAGCAATGCCAAGGCTGGGTCTGCCTCCTCCAAGGCAGCGCTTGCAGGTTCACTACCTGATCTCTGAAGGGAGTGGTGGGAACCTTGGGCACGTATCCAGGCCGGGGTCTCAGGATCACGTGAGAGTTAGCCGGCCCGAATTCCAGGCACGCTTCGTCAACCGAAAAAGCCTGCAGGTCCCCGACCCTCTTAAGAGAGGCCAACGCGGTCAGCAGAGCCGTCTTCATCGACAGGAACTTAATATCAACCGACCGCAAAGGCTCAAAGGGAGGCCTCTGCAGAGCACTTAAAACTACTGAGAGATCCCAAGAGGGTACGAGAGGAGAGCGAGGAGGATTCAGTCTCCTCGCCCCCCTCAGGAACCTGATGATCAGGTCGTGCTGACTTACCTTTTTGTTCTCCAAGAGATCGTGGCGGGCAGATATAGCGGCCACATAAACTTTGAGGGTGGAGGGAGACAGCCCACGCTCCAACCCCTCTTGGAGAAACTCAAGCACGGACCCGATCGGGCATTTCCAGGGGTCTTCTGGCGGGAAGAGCACCAGGTGACGAAGAGGTTCCACTTCAACGCATAGGCATGCCGAGTGGACTCTGCCCTAGCGGAAGTGATGGTGGCGACCACCGTAGGTGGCAGGCCACTCAAACCTGCCGCGTCCCGTCTAGGAGCCACACGTGGAGGTTCCAGAGGTCGGGACGCGGGTGCCATAGGGTGCCCCGTCTCTGAGTAAGGAGGTCCGGTCTCAGAGGAATAGGCCAGGGAGGGGCTGTCGCAAGGAGTATGAGTTCGGGGAACCAGGTCCGGCCGTGCCAGTACGGGGCGACCAAAAGGACCTGCTCCTTGTCCTCCCTGATCTTGCACAGGAGCTGTGCGAGTAGGCTCACTGGGGGGAACGCATATTTGCGTAGGCCCCGCGGCCAGCTGTGCGCCAGTGCATCCGTGCCGAGCGTGCCCTCGGTCAGGGAAAAGAACAGGGTGCAGTGGGAAGAGTCGTGGGAGGCAAACAGATCTACCTGTGCGTCGCCGAACTGTTCCCAAATCAGCTGGACCGTCTGGGGATGGAGTCTCCATTCTCCCGGGAGAGGCTGAAACCGCGAGAGCTCGTCGGCTGCGTGGTTCAGGACCCCCGGAATATGGACAGCACGAAGGGACCTCAGGCGCTTCTGACTCCATAAAACGAGATGGCGGGCGGGTTGAGACATACGGCGGGAGCGTAGACCGCCCTGGTGGTTGATGTACGCTACTACGGCCGTGTTGTCTGACCGGACAAGCACATGTTGACCCTTCAGCAGCGCTCGGAAGCGGTGCAGGGCGAACCGTACTGCCAGCAACTCGAGGCAATTGACATGCAGGAGGCGCTGGGGTCCTGTCCAGGAGCCCGCGGCTGCTTGTCCATTGCACATGGCACCCCAGCCCGTGGCAGAGGCATCCGTCGATACGACAACATGCCTGGAAACTCGTTCTAAGGGCACACCGGCCCGTAGAAAACTGAGGTTCGACCACGGGGTGAGCGTCTGTAAGCAGGCCCGAGTCACTTGGATCCGGGGCGTGCCAGACAGCCATGCCCATCTCGGGACTCGATCGCAAAGCCAGTGCTGAAGCGGTCTCATATGAAGCAATCCGAGCGGCGTTACCGCGGCTGCAGATGCCATATGCCCCAGGAGCCTCTGAAATAGTTTCAGTGGAACCGCACTCTTGCTCTCGATTTGACGGAGGCAAGCCAGCAGAGACTGCGCGCGCTCGCTCGTAAGCTGCGCCTACATGGCGACCGAGTCTATCTCCATACCGAAAAAAGAGATCCTCTGCACGGGGCAAAGTATGCTCTTTTCCCAGTTGACCCGAAGGCCCAGACGGGCTAAGTGGTGGAGAACCAGATCTCTGTGTCCGCAAACCTGCTCTCGAGAGTGGCCCAGTATGAGCCAGTCGTCGAGGTAGTTCAGGATGCGGACCCCGTGCTGCCGAAGGGGCGCAAGGGCTGCCTCGGCAATCTTCGTGAAGACGCGAGGGGACAGAGATAGCCCGAATGGGAGAACCGCGTACTGATATGCCCGCCCCTCGAAAGTAAACCGTAGGAACGGTCTGTGTCGAGGAAGGATGGAGACATGGAAGTAGGCGTCCTTCAGGTCGATCGCTGCAAACCAATCGTGAGGACGAACGCATTCGAAAGGCGTTTCGCAGTCAACATCTTGAACGGAAGCCGGTGAAGGGATCGGTTCAAGATGCGAAGGTCCAGGATTGGTCGTAACCCACCGGTTTTCCTGGGTACAACGAAGTAGGGGCT
This sequence comes from Gobio gobio, assembly GCF_949357685.1. Lineage (NCBI taxonomy): Eukaryota > Metazoa > Chordata > Actinopteri > Cypriniformes > Gobionidae > Gobio > Gobio gobio. Next base: position 2,370,466 of record NC_137112.1, on the reverse strand, counting down.
GTAGAACCCCGACTTCATTTCGGCCGGAGGGACAGGCTCGATCGCACCCTTCGCCAGTAGGGTGGCAATCTCCGCACGCATGACGGGGGCATGGCCCCGGTCACGGTATAGCGGACTCCCCTGTAACGGGGAGGAGCCTGCGCGAACTGAATCGCGTAGCCGAGCCTGACGGTCCGCGCAACCCAGCGGGACAGCCCCGGAAGCTGAAGCCATGCTTCCAGAGACTGCACCAACGGGGTCATACGGACGGCAGACGTACCCAGGGTGGGGCAGCGAGGCAGCGTTACCGGCCCGGATAAGGGAGGCTGTTGGGCGTCCCGGGGTCGGTTAACGGCTGCGTCCTGACAGAGGAGACCAGGGAAGGACGCACGTTCCACTGGGGTCTGCTCTGCCAGGGGGCTGGCGACAGAGAGGGATGCGAGTGGCGAGACCCGAGGGTGGAGCGCACTGTCATCACCGGTCTCTGGGTCCTCAGAGACAGGAACATGAGTTCTTCCCAAGCGCTGCTAGCCCGGGGGCCAGCAGCGGAAGGATTTTCCCCCGGCCCTCCACCGGGGGAAGGAGAGGCCCTGCTACCATCCCAGTACGTGTTACAGCCTCAGTCTGATCTGGGGCGGCCGAGAACTGTTGGGCGCAGTTCTCAGCCGCGTCGCCGAAGAGGCCAGCCTGGGATATGGGTGAGTTGAGGAGGCGGGCCCGCTCAACGTTCTCCACATCACCAGGTAAGGCCAGGTGTTCTCCCGGACCACAGCTGTGGACATCGCCCGACCCAGGGAGCGTGTGGCCACCTTCACCGCCCGGGGGCGGGGTCAGTTGCGGCACGCAGCTCAATGAAGAGCCCTGGGTCGGCTCCACCCTTGTGCATGTGCAAAGGGGCGGCGGCCTGCCCGTAGCTCTGCGGGACCACGCCACCGAAGTAGACGAGCCAACAGGCTTTGGGAGGGTGCTTAGGACAGCCACACCACGCCACGTCAAAGCCCTCTGTGGACACCGTAGTGCGCAACAGAGAGTTCAACAGTGGGGGGGAGGGGGCCCCAGTGTACCCTAGGCCGCGGCCCCATCAAGGGCAGAGAAGGCGGAGGAGGCCACCAAACGGTCGCGGGAAGCACGGGGACTTCCGGGACCGCGTGATCTCCTCATGCACCCCGGGAGCGAAAGGCATTGGGGGCAGGGCCCAACAACTGTCGGGTGCCGCCCCCAAAAACCAATCGCGCAACCACGAGCACCCGCGACTGGGCGGAGTTCCACACCAGCGCGAGACTCGCGGCTGCCCGAGATAACATGGCTGTCAACTTTAGGTCAGATCAGGCAGTGCTGACACACCCGGAGGCGGAGCACAACCTAATCGTCATCCCCAAAGGACTCCAGCCCACCTTGGGATGCGGCGATCGACATCTCACTGCTATCCGGAGCGTGAACTGAACGAACGGGGCGTCAAAGACGGGCCGTAGATTCAATCCAACACTCGCGGGAGCGATGTATAAGAGGGGGGCGTGGCCCGAGGAATGAACGTCGGGGTTCTTAATACCACAGCACCGCCCTCAGGTCACCCTGGCCACCAGCCAAAGTACCATCTCACTCGGGGACGGTAGATTGGGGTGTGGCAGAGGGGACTCTCTCTCCTCACGGAGATCATTGAGTCTCGACCGCGACATCGCGATGGTCACGCCCCCGCAATGGAAACGGGACACATCCGCAAACACTGCCCGAACGTGCTGAAGCCCAAACACGCTCGAGCAGTGAATGCGTCCATAGACAGCAGCGGAAAATCGATCGCACCCGGAAGTGCACGGGCGAGCCGTCTTGAAAAAGCTCTTTTTGTGAGAGGAAAGCCTCGCAGTCGATGCCGAAAGCGCCCAGGGAAACACACACCAGCTGTCAAACGGACCACTGCGCAGATCAGCAGGCAGGAAGTATGCGATCACTGGAACGCGCCGTTACACCAACACCGACTGGAAAGCTGCTCGTCTCGAAGAAGCTGACAGAGTCTCAGAAGGCTGTAGGAGTGAAGAGGTAGGTACTCTTGGCTCTGAAAGCAGAACATAATGCGATATTGCCACGTACTTCCTTATATACTCACGCGGTGAGGCGGAGTTACGTATGCAAATTCCGCATGCCCCATGGCATTGGCACGCCATTGGGCGTTTTCTCTAAACTCGAAGTTGATAGGCTTCTAAGCGAAACCCCCATTCGTTAGTCACTAACGTTACGTCGTAGTGACTGAACGAAAGGGAACAAAGAAGAAATGACTTTAACTAAACAAAGGACTGGTCAGAAATACATGGGCCCTCATCAGATTTATGTCCATTCATAAGTGCAATATTACACAGTGGAACAGAATTCTGTCACACAAGATATTGCACAGAATGCACTGTAAATGTTAATACAGTGTAAACAATGCAAACATGAGTTGACTGTATAAATGTGTGAATATGTTCATACTGTAGGATAGAGTGTGAAGATGTACCAGAGGATGGACTTGGGCTTTTGCAGAAGTCACACACAAGGCCAGACTGTGAACTGACAATTGAAGGGTTAGTATTGCTTTAAGGTTTATAAATATCTCATCTCAGTTTTATTTGATATGTTTGCTCATAATTTAGAGGAACAGCGATCAGTTAATCATGATGTAATATTAATATATTTGATATTGTTTGATTTCCCACTGACATACAAAAGCAGAAGATATAAAAGCATCTGTGAAACATCATTTAGTCCATGGGCATCAGAAGCAGAAGCAAAAAACAAAAGTGTGTGTGTGTGTGTGGGCATGTTTTTGTGAAATATCAGGACACAAATGTGTATAATGACATGGGTATTACAAAAAGAGGGTGAAATATGAGGACGTTCCCCATGTCCTCACTTTTAAAAATGCTTATAAATCACAGAATGAGTTTTTTTTCACAGAAAGTAAACTGCACAGTCTCCTGTGATGGGTAGGTTTAGGGGCAGGGGCAGTGTGTGTGTGTGTGTGTGTGATGGGTAGGTTTAGGGGCAGGGGCAGTGTGTGTGTGTGTGTGATGGGTAGGTTTAGGGGCAGGGGCAGTGTAAGGGGATAGAAAATACGGTTTGTACGGTATAAAAACCATTACGCCTATGGAATGTCCCCACATTTCACAAAAATGTGGGGACTGTGAGTGTGTGTGAGTGTGTGTGTGTGTGTGTGTGTGTGTGTGTGTGTGTGTGTGTGTGTGTGTGTGTGTGTGTGTGTGTGTGTGTGTGTGTGTGTGTGTGTGTGTGTGTGTGTGTGTCTGTCTCTGTGTGTGTGTGTGTGTGTGTGTGTGTGCGTGTGTGTGTGTGTGTGTCTGTGAGTGAGTGTGTGTGTGTGTGTGTGTGTGTATGTCTGTCTGTGAGTGTGTGTCTCTGTGTGTGTGTGTGTGTGTGTGTGTGTGTGTGTGTGTGTGTGTCTGTGAGTGTGTGTCTGTGTGTGTGTGTCTGTGAGTGTGTGTCTGTGTGTGTCTCTGTGTGTGTGTGTCTGTGTGTGTGTCCTCCCCCAAAAATGTTTTTACCGGAGTAGATGCTATTTCCTATGGAAGCTTGTTTCTGCCACAGAATAAAAAAATAAAAAGGTAATTCTGAGTAAAAAGTTGCCATTATCTTTTCTTTTTTTTATATATTTTGTGGCGGAAAACAAGCTTCCATAATTTCCTGTATTCTGGTGCCTTTTAATGAAACAGTTTAAGGATTAGTTCACTTCAAAATGAAAATGTCCTGATAATTTACTCACCCCATCTCATCCAAGATGATTATAGAGACATATATATATTTATATATACACTGTACTGTAAAATATACTCCTCATAAAGTACATCAGCACATCTCTGTGTTATTTGCTACAAACAGGAGTATATACTACACTGAACGTTGGAGAGCTGGTCTTAAAATCTCTCTGAATGCCGGGGGCTTTTCCATGGAGGAGTTGCCGTAAGTTGACCGTCTCCACACACACCTGCTGATTTTCTTGCAGTCCATTTCCTCAGAAACACTTGTGTAAAGATTCAGTGAAGTCTTGTGCATGTGTTCACACAGGCCTTTCATGAGCCATTCTATGAGCATAAAGAAACATGTTATATTTGAATGAATAGGTTTGTGTGTATATGGCAATCTTTTAAAAGCATGTGTTTAGTTAGATTTTAATTAGGGCTGTAAATCGATTCATCACAATTTATCGCATCCAAAATAAAAGTTTGTGTTAATATAATATATGTGTGTGTGCTGTGTATAATTATTATATACATGGACGTCGGAACCATTGTATGTATATCTTTTTATGACTAATGATATTGGACCCACTCACTTTTATCGTCTCTAATTCAGCACGTCTGTTTACCTACCACTAAAGCCCAATTTATACTTCTGCGTTGAGTGTATGCCGTAGCTACATCATAGGCTGTGTGTTGCGCGTGTAGCCTATGACGTACCCTGACGCGCACCTCTCCAAAAATGTAACAATGAGTCAATTCTCTGTGGACCGCAAGCGCCGTGATTGGTCTGCCAGAACCCCTCCCTCAGGTCAATAAATTTAAAAAAAAATCTGCGCTAGGAGTGTGTGTCCAGAAATGGGAGGATAGTTTCATCCTTACATCTGCTATAACACACTATTTTGTAGTCCAGAGATTCTTTATGTTAGTGAATAAATACACAGATCCGCTGTGAGTGTGTGTGAGCTCTTGATGGTAGTAGTGGATATTTGTTAAGCGTGCCAGTGGATCTGGGTTCTGATCCACCATTGCATATTTTATTTATTTTCTCATTAAAACCAAAGATTTTAATCAGTGATTGTATATCAAGAACAGGGACATATTTGGGTGCATTTCATGAATAAAGTCTCCGCAACAGCAATCGATTGAAGCGCTGGTCTGTGCACGAGCCACAGATACTGAAAACAGCGCCACAAGCTCTGCATGATTTCACAAACGCGTTCCAGCGCCAGATCGCCTCTTATTTAACTCTACTAATCAACTAGAGATGCTTCATTTGTATCACACAACTAAAGCTGCAAGAACGGTCGCTGCTGCTACTCTGACAATGTACACAAACAAGCTGCGTCTTCTTCGGCTTTTGCCTTGATACTGTGGGTTACCATCATCATGCCCTTGGACACTGCCTCTAGCGGTCTGCATGTGTAATTGCACATTGACGCGGACAACAACGCAGAAGTATAAATGAAAATCGTCGCGTAGCCCACGACGTAGAGGCTAAGCCACAGGTCTTTTTTTTATTTTATTGAAAATAAATGCCTTTCCATTCTGATATGTGATGGGAAAAGGGAGTAGAGTGAGTTCGGCAAAAGGCGGATTCGAACCTCGGGTCGTTTTGCATCAAAACTTGACTACACTACTGCCGCTGTAAAGGACTTTGTTTTCCCTAATTTTGGCTGGCCCAAGCAGACGTTTAGTGAACAAGGCGATATATTTGTACTTAATGTAAATGTCATCTACTCCAGTAAAATGTTTCTGGGAGAGGACCCACCCACATTTTTTTTGCTTCCGACTCCCATGATTATGTATATATGAATACACACACATGCATGTATATATTTAAGAACATTTTTATATTTATACATATACATATATATTAGGGATGCCACAATTCTCAATATAATATTGAACCGTTCTGTACGGCATTCACGGTTCAATACACGCTTGTGAATTGCGTTTTATTCAATTTGCATTTAATTAATTATTTTTCAAATGTACAAATTCTATAATTTGCCTCCATCCCAATATACTGAACAACGCGACATACATTCACATCACGTTAGTGGTAGAGTTATACTCACGGAACACTGTAGTTACTCAGAATCACAAAAATTCATTATTTGCATGCGTTTTAAAGCTTTGCCGGTTTCATTCGCGTGCACTGTTTTAACATGCGCTTTTACAAGCGCGCGCACTAAACGGCTGTCAAACACGTGATTACAGGACTAAATAGTCATCTTACTGCACTAATACTGTCAAATACACACAAGGTTAACATAAACACAGTCGGTTATGTGTAAAGTGAAAGTAAAATCGCGTGTGTCGGTATATTAGATGCACGGAGGTCTTAAATTGACAGCAGCGCATCCTATAGTGAACACACGGTCCTTAAAGGGACAGTTCACCTCTAAAATGATGTCATTATTTACTCACTCTAATATTGTTTCAAACCTGTATTCATTTCTCGATGACAGAATTTTCATTTTTAAACGAACTATCCCTTTAATGTTAATACAACAACAAAAGACAGAGAAAATCACTCACTGCTCTTGACTGAAAAACTAATACAGTAGCCAAGAATCAATGTATATTTTATAGTGAAGTCTATGTAGTGTTTTATTTTTTGACATTCATTCATTCAATTTCATACTTTAATGCTGCTGTACAGCTCTGAGCTGCCAGTGTAAATCTTTATATATATATATTTATTTATTTTATATTATCCAATACACTAGGAATACAAGTTTTTTTTAAAGTAAAGTTTTAAGTTTAAGGTAGGTTTTTCAATTCTTTTAAGTAAAATAAAGAAAGAGTATTGCAATAAAAAATAGTATTTTTTTCTCCTTAACCTCTTGCTGTTCCTGTCGATTAAGAATAAAATAACCAAAAATTTATGTGACAAGCCATTAGAACCGAACCGAAACCGTGGTTAAAAACCGAGGTATGTATTGAACCGTGGACTAACTGTATTGTTGCATCCCTAGTATTATATATAGTAGTAGTTATACATAGTATTTATATATACATAATAATTATACACAGTACACACACATATATTATGCAAACATGAACTTTTATTTTGGTTGTGATGAATCGATTGCCCAGCACTAGTTAAATTAGTTTTTCTAATTGGCCGATGTGACTTTTATTTTGACGGCTGGCGCTGAAAACGCCAGTGCCTGATCACACAGCGCTCATGTTGTTCTCCGTCTTCATTAGTTCATGGCCTCTGTTAAACTATCATATCTAACACATTATTACTAAACAAAGAAAGTCGGTTTGCGAAAAGGTATAGTGTCTGCTTTTATATTATTAGCAATGGAAAGGCAAACAATAGGCTATAATACTTTCACATTTACAGTCAACATTCAATTAATACACATCTATATTGTTAAAGGTCCCATGACATGAAATTTTCATTTTCTGAGGTTTTTTAACATTAATATGAGTTCCCATAGCCTGTATATGGTCCCCAAGTTTCTAGAAATTTCAGTCGGTGTAATTCGAGCTTTTGCGATCTTTCTCTGCCTTTGAGAAAATGGAAGCTCAAGCGGCTGATCTTGAATCCCTCTCCTTATTACGTCACCCTCCTTATTACGTAAAATGTTAACTCCCCTTTCTCTGCTTTGCCCGCCCAGAGAATATTTCCCGGCCATGAGAAACTGAGCTAGGAAGTAGGAACGCGGGCACGCCATTTTAGTGTGTCCACGAGAGACATCATGGCTTTTGAGCGAATCAGTGGATGTACAAATGAACAGCGAAGCCCCAGCCGACTGTTTCCTCAACTTGGGTCAATACAGAGTCTGGATCAGTACCAACTCTCTTTGGCTCAGCTACACACCTTGGACAAGCAAGTCAGCATATAAGTGTGTTGTTTACTGTTTATGGCTAGCTTGATACACGTAGAATGTGGCTGTGACATTAGTGAATCAAGCCAGTGACTAAACGATCAACTTCACATTGTTTCTCTTAGTAGCACGAAACAAATGTGTTATTTAAATTGTGATTAACGTTAGCTGCTAGATTAGGGATCAAAGAACACTGTCTTTATAATGTTAGGAGCTGTCAATCACACGTGGCGAGTGTATTCTTGCCCAAACTGCCGTCATAATGAATGAGGCTGTTATGCTGCACAGCGAAGCTCTGACTGTATTCCTGTCGATGCTGTGTTTGCTGTTTGCTGTGGTGAAAGCATTTTGTGTGAGAATGTGTTGCAATGACGAGATCTCTGCATTCACGCGATCACCAGACTGTCTGTGTACTCAATGCTCATCACCACTGCCTTTCATGTGATGGGAAAAGATCTAAAAATAGTGCTATAATCCACACTTTCATGATTCGTTCATCTCGACAGCTGTAAAAGTAAAAAAAGTATTCAAGACGGGTTCCACGTGTGTTACAAAGTTGGTCGAATAAGGAGGAGGAAGAAGACAGGGGTCGGTGACTGGGACTCGTGTTTATTCTGAACTCTCAGATACAAACTAAATAAACTCACAGCGCTCCAACAACTCAGTACAATAAAACTCTCAACAATCTTTCTCCAGCTCTCCCTCTCTCCGGTCTATGAGCGCCTAGTCCGTCTCTCTCTCCGTGCAGATCTTGCTAAACCACGCCCCCTCCGCCACAAAATCTAATACTCATTTCGAATGCAAAGATGTCAGCCAATCACAACAGTGGGAGTTTTCACTGAAGTCTCACTGCAGACACGCCCCTTGAATCAGAGCAGTCAGGCAGAGGACTAATATCAAGATAGAAAAAAATGCCTTTTATTTCTAAATTATGAAATTTTATGATGTAAAAATCATACTAACAATATAAGTACACCTCAGGACACATTATAAAATAATAATAAAAAATCCATGTCATGGGACCTTTAAAACAAATCACGTCCCATTCTAAAGAGAGCAAATGACATCTGGCCCAGTTGCGGCCCACATCTTCCACATTCTTCGGCCCACAAACAGTATGGAATGAGGGCATGACTCAACCTGAGTCCGGATCATTTCCATCATGACCAATGCAATCTACCCATTAGCATCTGGATTAAGCAATAAAACAACAGATCTCTGGTCATTCAGTCCTGTGACTTTGGATTTCTTTGCAATGGTGTTCTTTGTAGGGGTGTAACGGTTCACAAAACTGACAGTTCGGTACAGCAGGGGAGAGAAAACTAAATATAAAATCGCCTTTTTATTAATTAAACAGTCTGAATGGTTCAACTCACCTTCAAACACTTTTTTAGGAATTGCTAATACACCAGATATTGTTAACATTTCTCAGAATGGCAAAACAGTCAAACTATTTGAAGTGTCCTGTGCATTTGACCTGTTAATGGAGGACTCTTACTGCTCTAAAATACTGATATCTACCATTGAGAACCTTGGGTACAGATGCCAGCTCATTGTGCTGGTGTACACAGGCTGGCGATCCGTGGACTTTGCATTGGGGGGATTTCTAAAACAGGCCAAACAGTTGGCCAAGTCCTGCTCAATCTCAGCCACTACAGGAAGCATGTTCATCTGGAAGAGGCGATGTTTCCTGTACCCTTAGAACTGCGTAATCCGTAACAATGTGCTGATGTGTTTTAATCTGTTGGATCATAATTTTTTTTTTATTCCTAATGAAATAGACTTCTAATGTGGAATCAAATAAAGTATATAAAATGTGTGTGTGTGTGTGTAAAGTTTTGTAATTGTATTTATTTTGTTGTTTTATATCCCAGACTATACTCTTGCCTCACTGAATCAGATGAAGACTGAGAGCCGGTCAGCAGAGAGCCGTATACTCAGAGCCCTGACCGACCCCTGAAGAGAAGCTCCATCCACACCTTCCCAGAGCCAGAGGAGGACGGAGACAAATATATTTGATATTATATTATTATTATTATTATATATCAGTGTGAGTTTTAATACCATAGCACTTGTTATACACTATAATGTACATGTTTCAGTTACTGTGTGTCAGCAATTATTGACCAATGTTTGTAAATCTGAGTGTGACCTTTCATTAGAGCCCAACATTATAACTGTACATTAAAGCATTCAAGAACAGCAGCATTTTATGTGTCAAAGGTTACAAAGGGTCATTTGGAGACTCCAAGTCTCCAAGTTGGGAAGCGCCTAGACATAAACTTAGATAAACGTGTAAAACTCTCATTTTCTAAAGGTACTGTTATCAAATGTGAAACTGGACTTGGTAAGGCTTCCTGCTGTGACCCCATTGTGTTTTCCAGCTAATATCTCCGGCTATATTCATCTGCAGGCGTCGCTTTACTAAACTAATGTTGGCGGGATCGTATTCTTTTTTTTTCAGTGTGTTCAGAGTTCTGTTCCTCAACACCAGTGTGACTTACAGTGATTCTGACTGTTCAGGAACAAACCTTAGAGTGTCAGCTTTCAGAAGAGCCCAAAACCTGCACACACTCCAAACGCTTCAAGAACAGCATCAATTTACTTTTTCTAGGCGTTTAGGAAACTTTTACAGGGATTTTAAGAGGTTAAGTTTATCTTAAAGGGGTCATGAACTGTTGTATTGTTTTATAATGTGATTTTTACATAAAAATTATTTTGAAATAAAAGCATTTTTCCTATATCCTGATTTTAACTCTTTGTTTGCTCACTAATGTGTATGTGTATGTGTATGTGTATGTATATATATATATATATATATATATATATATATATATATATATATATATATATATATATATATATATATATATATATATATATATATATATATATATATATATATATATATATATATATATATATAATACCCCCATGATATATCATGTTTAAAGAACCATTTATACAGTAAAACATGATTACAAATGTGTACAAAATGTTCATATCTGTTTCCCATTAATGTATTGTATGTATAAACCTGAAGAGAAACATAAAATATAACAAATGAACAGTCATTAATCTCATGATTAGAAGTGAATATTTAGAAAAGAGAATAAACTGTAATGTCAAACTATGTAAATTTAATTATATATATTATAATTATATCAGAGCCACTCTACAGGGGAGAAAATAAAAAAGTGTGCAAATTAATGTTATATATTTTGTTGACTTGTGTACATTATCCCAAATGTTTCCTAGAATGTTTAAATCCAGAGAAATCATCAGTTTTAACCAAGACTTTTACACTATAAAATATGTATTGAGAGCGAAAATGGTCGTTACAACTTTTGTATAATTTTTTTTACATTTTTCTAAAAGGATTCTACCCAAAATAAGTCAGTCTCACGCGCTCCATTCATTATTTACTATTATTTTATACATGTTTGTTAAAAGTCCCGTATAATTTAATGTAGATCAGGGTTATTAAACTAACTAAGACATTTTCATTACTTGAAATAAATTAAAGGTTAATTTACATAAAATATAATGTATTTTACTTTATTTATTTAAGGCAAAATGTTTAATTTTTATTTAGTTTAACTTGATGTACTAAAATAAAAAACCTAAAGTTTTTAAGTGATCGGCCATTTACACCAATCAGGCATAACATTATGACCAGTGAGTAACACTGATGATCTCTTCATCACGGCTCCTGTTAGTGGGTGGGATATATTAGGCAGCAAGTGAACATTTTGTCCTCAAAGTTGATGTGTTAGAAGCAGGAAAAATGGGCAAGCGTAAGGATTTGAGCGAGTTTAACAAGATTGTGACGGCTAGACGACTGGGTCAGAGCATCTCCAAAACTGCAGCTCTTGTGGGGTGTTCCCGGTCTACAGTGGCCAGTCTCTATCAAAAGTGAAGGACCAGTGGAGAACCGGCCACAGGGTCATGAAGGACCAGTGGAGAACCGGCCACAGGGTCATGAAGGACCAGTGGAGAACCGGCCACAGGGTCATGAAGGACCAGTGGAGAACCGGCCACAGGGTCATGAAGGACCAGTGGAGAACCGGCCACAGGGTCATGAAGGACCAGTGGAGAACCGGCCACAGGGTCATGGAGGACCAGTGGAGAACCGACCACAGGGTCATGAAGGACCAGTGGAGAACCGGCCACAGGGTCATGAAGGACCAGTGGAGAACCGGCCACAGGGTCATGAAGGACCAGTGGAGAACCGGCCACAGGGTCATGAAGGACCAGTGGAGAACCGGCCACAGGGTCATGGAGGACCAGTGGAGAACCGGCCACAGGGTCATGGAGGACCAGTGGAGAACCGGCCACAGGGTCATGAAGGACCAGTGGAGAACCGGCCACAGGGTCATGAAGGACCAGTGGAGAACCGGCCACAGGGTCATGGAGGACCAGTGGAGAACCGGCCACAGGGTCATGAAGGACCAGTGGAGAACCGGCCACAGGGTCATGAAGGACCAGTGGAGAACTGGCCACAGGGTCATGGAGGAACAGTGGAGAACCGGCCACAGGGTCATGAAGGACCAGTGGAGAACCGGCCACAGGGTCATGAAGGACCAGTGGAGAACCGGCCACAGGGTCATGAAGGACCAGTGGAGAACCGGCCACAGGGTCATGGAGGACCAGTGGAGAACCGGCCACAGGGTCATGAAGGACCAGTGGAGAACCGGCCACAGGGTCATGAAGGACCAGTGGAGAACCGGCCACAGGGTCATGAAGGACCAGTGGAGAACCGGCCACAGGGTCATGGAGGACCAGTGGAGAACCGGCCACAGGGTCATGAAGGACCAGTGGAGAACCGGCCACAGGGTCATGGAGGACCAGTGGAGAACCGGCCACAGGGTCATGGAGGACCAGTGGAGAACCGGCCACAGGGTCATGGAGGACCAGTGGAGAACCGGCCACAGGGTCATGAAGGACCAGTGGAGAACCGGCCACAGGGTCATGAAGGACCAGTGGAGAACCGGCCACAGGGTCATGAAGGACCAGTGGAGAACCGGCCACAGGGTCATGAAGGACCAGTGGAGAACCGGCCACAGGGTCATGAAGGACCAGTGGAGAACCAGCCACAGGGTCATGAAGGACCAGTGGAGAACCGGCCACAGGGTCATGAAGGACCAGTGGAGAACCGGCCACAGGGTCATGGGCGGCCGAGGCTCATTGATGCCCGTGTGGTCCGATCAAACAGACGAGCTACTGGAGCTCAAACTGCTCAAGAAGTTAATGCTGGTTCTGATATAAAGGTGCCAGAATACACAGAGCATCTCAGTTTGTTGTGTATGGGGCGGCACAGCCGCTGACCAGTGCCCATGCTGACCCCTGTCCACCGCCCAAAGCACCAACAGTGGCAAAATTAGTCATAATGTTATGCCTGATTGGTGTATATCTTCATTGCAGTTTATTAATATACCAAATTTCAGTGTGTAGCGTTAGTTCTGGCAGTTCAAAACAGTCCATTCGCCCACAATGTAAATGCATGGGGTTAACCCAGTTTAGCCTGTGTAGAATCACTTTTGCCGCTCGACAGAATAAGATGTATAGAAAAACTGAGCCATATTGGGTCAGATTGTCTGTACAGTATCTGTGACTGATAAACAACCCAACGGAATCAATGGCTAGGTGTCATTTTCTCATCAAAACACTCCGGCCTGCTCCGCCGACCCCCATATGGGTATGACATGCCTACTTCATAAATCATCCAGTCTGGATGGATTAAAAGTATGTATTACATGTAACGTTTTAAAATGATCATTAAACGTGTCTTGTGCTATGTAATTGATATTTGGAGTTAACATGTCAGTGTCACAATATTATTAGAATTACTGACAATAGCAACGTTTTTTATTTACTTTTTATAGCAACTCTCTTCATCAAAAAGATAATATTTGAGGGAGCAGCTGCATTTAGACGAGAAAATGTACAAGTGTCGTACATATAATGTTACTATCAGCCCAGCCCTTCCCATCATGAAATAAAGAAGACTTCTGAATGTGTTGTACATTAATAACCTCACGCTTTATGTGGATATGTGATCGCTCATTGTGGAAAACTGCTTTAACAATAAATTGAGTCTGTGACAACTATGACTTTATTGCCGCTTTGTTCAACAAACTTTTGCCATTGGAATTAATGAAATGTCTTTTTTTAATCATTACAATAATACATCATCATGTAGTGCAGATGTTTAATTGTAATGGACGTACTGCACAGGCTTTCAGAATTGATGAATGGCTCCGTCTGTTTATTTTGCAGTATAAAACTTCAGATCAGGGGTTTTTAACTACTAGAAGTGCAGAACGTCACATGGCAACTTTTCGGGACTGCATCAAGCAAAAATCAATCGTAATCATTACAAAGAGTAAAGATAAAGCGTATAACAAGGTTTACACGCGTTCATTCTAATGAATTGTTTTGCCCCACGGCATATGGCGGATATGACGTTTTGTGGGCATTCCCTGTAATGCCGACCAAGTCTATAGGAATACGATGCCTATCACAGCATGCATATAAGCGCCTTCAGTACTATCAGCTGTTATCGTGCTCTCCGGAGCTAATTACCCTCCTCCATCACCAGCTCCTCCACTCGTCAGTCAGGATTTGGCATCTGATGGCACCAGACGAAATTTCCAAATTAGGTTGTACATTTTAATATTGACATTAATGCTATCTGCAATACATCGTGCTTCAGTTCTGTTTACCCTTAGGGGGTTTATCACTGCTCTCTCTGCTCTTATGCTAGACTGCATGGATGCGCAGGGAGTTCTTGCCCAGAACAGAACCATACCGCCAATCTAAACTATATGCTAATTGTCTATCACTTTGACGATAGTGATCCTGACAGAATGGTAATTAAGTGCTTTACATACAAGGTATTAAAAAAGTAAGAACTAAAAATGAAATGATTTAAATTAAAATTGATTACCAAGAGATAGAAAAGTGAATTAAATGGGATGGGGATGTTCTCTTTTATTCTGGACAGCAGGAGCAGTGACTGTAACATTGAGCGTGTTTTACAGTATAAACATGGGCGTCGGAACCATTGTATGTAGGTGGGACAAGACCCACCCACTTTTTACGATCAATGGACCCACTCACTTTTATCGTCTCTAACATTCAGCACATGTCTGTTTACCTAATCCTAATCGATAAACACTTATTATTAAACACATATTAGACGCTTTATTTCCACTTTTCTAATATTTTCTTAATTTGTATTGAAAATAAATGCCTTTCCGATTTGATATGTGATGGGAAAACGGAGAAGATTGATTTCGGCGAAAGCCGGACTCGAACCGCGGGTCGATTTGTGTCAAAACTAGATGCCGTGCGTCTTACCCCTACACTACTATCGCTCTCAATGAAATAGCGATTGATTTACGTAATTGTCTCTTTCCGACCTATACGTTTACCAAGTAAAGCTGTATATTTGTACTTAATGTAATTGGCATCTACTCCAGTAAAAAATTTCTGAGGACCCACCCACATTTTTTTTTGCTTCCGACGCCCATGAGTATAAACATGTATTTATATTGATTTTATCAGGATCCGAGAATTCCTCTAAAAGAACACAAAGAATGTCCTTCTCAGATGCCATAGTTACAACTCCTGCGTCATCAGAACAAGGGTCTGAATCCGAAATCTCCCCCTATTAAGGCCCTGTCTCAAATGGCACCCTAAACCCTCACGGTCTTCCTCTGAGTCCGCACTTTCACAACGTAATGCCGCTTTGACTGCTGGGAAGAAGTCCGCCGTGTAACACCAGTGCGGGCTCAGCAGAAGTTTTTATTTTTATTTTTTATTTGACAGATTTAAAGTACAAACATTTATGGCATACTTCAATAGACATACATATATATTCCGTGTTGATACAGCATTTTTAAATTTAAATAAACAAACAAAAGAAAATAAATAAAAAATAATAGAAAATAAAAAAGGGGGTGAGGGTCTTATTCTAGTAATCTAAACAAGTCAAGAGCAGAGATAATTTTCTGGGCATTTCTGTCTGTTATACACTGAAGAGATTTTGTAAATAGCTTCAAATCATTCTTCCATCCAATGAAATGGGGTTTAATCTTTAAAAATGTACATCTATGGATAAAATATTTACCTAAGACCATCATATTGTTTATCAAAAAATTCTAAGTTTTTATCACTCAGAAACACTCCAACTTTAATGGAAATCACATTTAAAGGGTGTAGCGATATATCTTTAGATTGAATCCAACTCTGAAATGAAAGCCAAAACTCATTCACAAATTCACATTGAAAGAAAATATGTTCTACTGTTTCAATTTCTTTCTCACAAAATCCACATGAATTGTTTTCCCAATTAAATATCTCATGTAAAAAGCAATTTGATGGATAAATGTCATTCAATATTTTAAATGTCACTTCTTTGGCCTTAGGAAAGATTGGGTAGGCTAAAAATCGCTTCCTTATGTTTTTTGCCTCTTCCTCCGTGAAATCTTTAAGAACATATTTTCTTTTCATTTGGCAAGGATAATATTGTTTGGATAACATATTTCTGATAAACTTATTTGTA
The DNA here is from genome assembly GCF_949357685.1 of Gobio gobio. NCBI lineage: Eukaryota > Metazoa > Chordata > Actinopteri > Cypriniformes > Gobionidae > Gobio > Gobio gobio. The sequence continues at coordinate 2,354,348 of NC_137112.1, read as the reverse complement.
AACTTACTATTTTCAATACAAAGTGGTCTCATTTCTGATTGGTTGTTGGGGTACAGATAGCCTGACAAGCCAGACCCACATCAAGATGTTGGGTCTGGGAACTCACCATTGGCAGGGCTCAATCTGAGGGGCGGGACAAACAGTTGTCTTTCAAATTCCCTCTGCATGCCACAGGATAGCGCCCTTTAGGGAAGGCCCGTTACACCTGGGTACACGAGCTGCATAACTGACGCGGGGTGGGATGCAGTTCGTGTACGCTGCGCACCGCCCCCCTAGATTATTCTTTAGGGGCAGGGTGACGCACCCCATCCCACCAGGCCGCCCTAGAGACCCCAGGGGAGGAGGTCCCGGGCCTCTGACCCAAAGGTCCCCTGCCCCCCGGCGCAATTAGGGCTGCGGCCACGGGCTGGCAGCACCAAGTCCCATCGCCTGCCTATTTGACGGGTGCATAATAGGCAAGGCAAGGCAAGGCAAGGCAAGGCAAGGCAAGGCAAGTTTATTTGTATAGCACATTTCATACACAGTGGCAATTCAAAGTGCTTTACACAGAAATGAAATAAAAATATTACAGTTATAATAGGAATTAAAAGAAATAAAAAATAAAGAAAATATTGAAAGATAAAAATAAAGAGTATAATTAAAAATAAAAATAAAAACAGGGTTAAATTTAAGCATATAAATTAAAATGCAAGCAGTTCGGACAAAGCACGTACAGTGGCACAGCTCATTCAGTAAATGCACAGCTGAACAAATGTGTTTTGAGTCTGGATTTGAAAGTGGCTACTGTTGGAGCACATCTGATCTGTTCAGGAAGCTGGTTCCAGCTACGGCTGGCATAATAGCTAAAAGCAGACTCTCCTTGCTTTGAGTGAACCCTTGGTATTTCTAATTGACTTGATCCTGATGATCTGAGTGATCTGTTGGGTTTGTATTTAATCAGCATATCTGCAATGTATTGAGGTCCTAGGTCATTGAGTGATTTATATACAAGTAATAGCACTTTAAAATCTATCCTAAATGTAACTGGAAGCCAGTGTAAAGACCTGAGGACTGGTGTGATATGGTCATATTTTCTGGTTCTGCTCAGCATCCTGGCAGCAGCGTTCTGTATGAGCTGCAGCTGTCTAATGGTCTTTTTGGGAAGGCCGGTGAGGAGACCATTACAATAGTCCACCCTACTGGTAATAAAAGCATGAACGAGTTTCTCTAAGTCTTGCCTGGAAACAAAGCATCTAATTCTTGATATATTTTTGAGATGATAGTTAGCGGATTTAGTTATTGCTTTGACATAACTATTGAAACTCAGGTCTGACTCCAAAATCACACCAAGATTCCTGACTTGATTTTTTGATTTCAGGCCTTTAGCCTCAAGATATGCATTCACCTTGAGAATTTCATCTTTGTTTCCAAATGTAGTAATTTCAGTTTTGTCTTTGTTTAACTGAAGAAAGTTTTGGCACATCCAACTGTTAACTTCATCAATGCATTTACATAGAGAGTCAATGGGGCTGTAGTCATTAGGTGATAGGGCTAAGTAGATCTGGGTGTCGTCAGCATAGCTGTGGTAAGCCATTTTGTTATTTTTCATTATTTGGCTCAGTGGCAGCATGTACAGGTTGAATAGGAGTGGTGCAAGAATTGACCCTTGTGGGACTCCGCATGTCATGGATGTCCACTCAGACTTATGGTCACCTATACTCACATAATAACCTCTCCCTTCTAAGTATGACCTGAACCATTTGAGGACCATTCCAGAAAGCCCAACCCAATTTTCTAGCCTGTCAAGAAGTATTTTGTGGTCAACAGTGTCGAATGCAGAACTGAGGTCCAGTAGTACCAAAATGTATGTTTTGCCTGTATCTGTATTGAGGCGAATATATGGAGTCAAAATAGGGCCACATATATCTGCAAAATAACACAATGTTTTGCAAACAAAAAATATGTTTTGCAAAAAAAAAAAAAGTTTTGCAAAAAAAAAAAAAAAATTTTGCAAAAAAAAATAGAATATTGAGAAAAAAATGCTTTTTTGCAAGTAAAAAAATAGTAATTGCAAAAGAAAAGTTACCACTGAGAGGAAAAATAAAGTTTAGCAAAGTAAAACTTGCAGCATTGACTTTGCAACACCTTTGCGCCGCTCCTTTAAATCCGCGTTTCCGTCATCCGTGCCTCTGCGGCGCAAGCTTTCCTTTGCGCTTCATTTTTCTTTGCGCCTCGCTTTGTGTCCCTGATTTGACGTGGGGGAGGGGTCAAGAGGTTGGGGTGTGTACATGGGTGTGTACAAGGGACGAAGGCGCGTCCTTCTCGTTACGTCATCAGCGCGAGCCCCAGACCGTATGGATCTCGAGACCTCTGTGTGTCATTCTGCTGCATATCATCTAACTGTCTTTGAACACAAGAATATATTGGGCATGATTAATTGCATACATTTTTTTAATCATGTGTTTTTTTTTCATTAATGAGTTAAATTGACAGCTCTACTTGTAACACTTTACCCCAACACTGATGATGTGTCAGACAGATTCAAGAAATGATTCCTGATGTAGTTTGGTTAGTTAACATAGCTGAGAGCTGCATGCATGCAACATGGGTATTTATAACCCTTACACCAGAATGCTAGACATCGATGGATCATCCTCTGCATAGAAAGTGAATGAGATTGGGCAAATTAATTGAGACAGCGAGAGATCAGCACAGTTGCTCAGCCTCAAGGGCGAGTGGCCAAATTTAAGTCAGATTGTATTGATTGACGTAACGAGAAGGACGCGCCTTCGTCCCTTGTACACACCCATGTACACACCCCAACCTCTTGACCCCTCCCCCACGTCAAATCAGGGACACAAAGCGAGGCGCAAAGAAAAATGAAGCGCAAAGGAAAGCTTGCGCCGCAGAGGCACGGATGACGGAAACGCGGATTTAAAGGAGCGGCGCAAAGGTGTTGCAAAGTCAATGCTGCAAGTTTTACTTTGCTAAACTTTATTTTTCCTCTCAGTGGTAACTTTTCTTTTGCAATTACTATTTTTTTACTTGCAAAAAAGCATTTTTTTCTCAATATTCTATTTTTTTTTGCAAAATTATTATTATTTTTTTGCAAAACTTTTTTTTTGTTGCAAAACATATTTTTTGTTTGCAAAACATTGTGTTATTTTGCAGATATATGTGGCCCTATTTTGACTCCATACGAATATCATTTATTATCTTAATGAGGGCCGTCTCTGTGCTGTGATGCGGTCGGAAACCAGATTGAAAATTGTCAAAGTATCCGTTTGAGCTTAAGAATTTGTTCAGCTGACTGAAAACAACTTTTTCAATGATCTTGCCTATGAAGGGGAGATTTGAGATTGGTCTGTAGTTGCTCAGTATGGAGTTATCCAGATTTCTCTTTTTAAGGAGAGGCTTAACTACTGCGGTTTTTAGGGAGTTTGGAAAAGTCCCAGAAAGAAGTGAGGCGTTTACCACTTCTAGGAGATCTGCTTCTAAACAGTTAAACACACTTTTGAAAAAAGAAGTGGGGAGTGTGTCAAGGGCGCAGGTTGATGTTTTAAGGTGCTGTACTGTTTCTTCTAAAATTTTACCATCAATTGCTTCGAAATCAGTCATAGTAACTTTCTGAGGCTGTGGTCTGATCTGATTCACACCAGAGAAACTCAAGGATGTGCTGATCGCATTTCTGATATTAATGATTTTCTCTGAGAAGAAGAGAGCAAACTCACTACATTTGCTGTCTGAGAGCATTTCACTGGGAATGTGACTCGGGGGGTTTGTTAGTCTCTCTACAGTAGCAAAAAGAGTGCGTGTGTTGTTTATGTTTCTGTTTATAATATTTGAAAAGAAGGTCTGTCTAGCTTTGCCTAGCTCCACATTGAAAGCACGAAGACAGTCTTTATAGATCTTATAATGGACTACAAGTTTTGTCTTTCGCCACATGCGTTCCGATTTCCTGCATTGTCTTTTCATTAATTGCACTTCTGTTGAGTTTCTCCAGGGGGCTTTTTGTTTGCCACTCTTTTTCCTGGCTTTTACAGGAGCAATATCATCAATTACACCCTTAACTTTTGAGTTAAAAGAGTCAAGGAGAAAATCAACAGAGTCTGCAGATATGCTTGGTGTTAGAGATATAGCCTTCATAAACAGCACACTAGTGATCTCATTTAAGCATCTCTTTTTGATAGAGACAGATCTAGTTTCAATGGCAGGAGAGATTGATATATCAAAGAAAATACAGAAATGATCAGACAGTGCTACATCCTTAATAACTATTGATGAAATGTTTAGTCCCTTACTGATAAGTAAATCTAGAGTGTGTCCACGATCATGTGTGGGTCCGTGAACATGTTGTGTCAAATCAAAAGTGTTAAGAACAGTCATGAGATCTTTTGTTGTACTGGATTCAGCATTGTCAATGTGAATGTTAAAATCCCCAGCAATAGCAAAACAGTCATACTCAGATGAGATTGCTGATAACAGCTCTGTAAAGTCATCAATAAAGGCCGGAGAATATTTCGGAGGCCTATAAATAATGATAAGCAGGATGCGTGGTGCACCTTTTAGCACAATGCCCAGATATTCTAGAGACAAATAGTCACCAAATGATACTTGCTTACATTGATAAACATCTTTAAATAGAGCTGCAACCCCCCCACCCCTTCTGACTGGTCTGCAGACACTCATAAAAGTAAAGTTAGGAGGGGCTGTTTCATTGAGGACTGTTGCCACTGCAGCTGTCTTCTAGCCACGTTTCATTTAGAAGCAAAAAATCTAGGTTGTTTGTGGATATTAAGTCGTTGACTAGAAATGATTTGTTTTTAAGTGAACGGATGTTTAAGAGTGCTAACTTAACAGTATTAATTTTAATTTTTTCCCCCATAGTAATCTTAGTTTGACAAGTAACAGGCAGCAGATTAGATGGGTTTGCCATACGGCCTGAGAAAGCCTTGGACTTTCTATCACGTAACAGAACAGAAATAGAGAAAGATAAAGGCACACTGGGCTCACGCTTGTTTTGTAAACATTTGATAAGATTGCTGTTGACGTTGCGAGGACCCAGAACACGTCACTGAGAGCTGGTATCAGTTGTTTTTGGTGCAGATGGAGGAGGGTGTGTGCCATGGCATTGTGACCGAAGAAATCTCACAGGAGGAGGGGCAGAGCGAGCTGGGCCCACAGTCTTTGGTGGTTGTGGGCCTTGACGCTTTTTGGTTGATATCTGGGGGCTCGCAGCGATCGAGTATGATTGTCTGTTTCCAGTATAAACAAAATCCATTTTCTCTGTGAAGCTCAGAGGCGGGGATGCTGTAGAGCGGAATAACATGTCTGGTGAGGGGGGCTGTTTCTCTGGTGTTACCGGAAACTGCAATATGTTATCGTCCGGTTCAAGGCGTGATATAGACATTTCTTCCAGCCTATTGCTTATACCACATATAAGTTGTAAAAGTTCACCAGTCTCACCCCTGATGGTCCCCATTTTTACCAGTGCCTCCACAGACTCCACAGTATGGGCTGAGATGTTACTGTTTAGTGCCTCGATCTGTGTCATTTGGAGCAGTTCTAATTCGTCACAGTCTATCTGTGGTGAGCTCTGAGGGCGGGGTTCAGCTGGGAGTGTGTCCATGAGAAGTGGTTGTTGTGGCTGCGTGGTGTTATCACTGTCCTTGTGGGGTGTATCAACCGCATGTTCATTCAGATGCTGAAATGAAGTCCTGTGATCGTCCATACTCTGTACTGGTGTGTGTGTGCCATCCAGGTTGAGTGGGTTAGCACACACAGCTGAAGGATGATGAAGGGAAAAATAAATATTGTCCTTTAGCACTCTTGCACCGAGTTTGTTTGGGTGGAGGCCATTTGATGTAAACAGTTGTCTCTGACTCCAGAAGAGATTAAAATTGTCGATAAAGTTCACTCACTTCATGTTGCAGGTTTTTTGCAGCCATGTATTAAGCCCAAGTAGCCGTGAGAACCTATTTGTTCCTCTTGCTGGAAGTGGTCCACTGATGAACGGCTGAACTTTCAGTTTTCTAAGTGTTTCAAAAAGTTCATTAAAATCCCTCTTTAGAAGTTCTGACTCCTCTCTCTGAATATCGTTCTTTCCCACATGAATGATAAGTCGATTTGCAGTCTTGTGTTTCATCAGAATGTTCTTAAGTTCCCTGTTGATATCAGAAACTGTTGCTTGTGGAAAGCAGCATGTAGTTGTATCCCTGCTGCTAATGTTTCTGATTGTTGAGTCCCCCACTATCAGAGTCCTGGGCTCGGCTGCGCTCTGAGCTGAGGGCCGCTGTCTGCTCGACCTTGAGCGCCTGTTAGCATCAGTGTTAGCTGCGGGCTGATTCAATCTGTGTTCGTCACATTTATCACGTTTGGGGATTCCTCACCCACATTCATTAGCACTTCAAATCTGTTTTCAAGATGTATATTTGGTGGTAGAAAACTAGTGTTTGCAATCCTTGTGTCTGGGGTAGAGCATGCTACTGCGGCAATATGTGATGCTCGTGACAATCTGATGTCTCGAGTGCCTTTTGGTCTTGCTCCCTGTTTGTTCCATTGATTAGTGTGTTGATCAGTTACTTGTTTCTCTACATGTTGAGTAGCACTACATTTATGGGACTCACCGGCAGTGTGCAGAGGGCGATCATGATGAAGCTCTGCTGTGTGATTCGTCTGGTTGGATGGTTCCGCAAATAACTTTGTTTCAAGAACTGCAATCCTTTGTAAAAGTCTGTGGCAGTTTGTGCAGCAAGTAGATTCTAGAAGAGGCATTTTCTTATCCTTTTGAATGTAGGCAGCTGTGTTTTCCCTTCTCCGGAATGTAAGCTGAAGGCAGTGGGAGGCTGGTCGGTTGAAATATTCCGCTTTTTGTTTAGAAATTCAGTCACCAGAGTTTCTAATTTTATCATTGGAGTCAAGCTTTGTCGTTTGAGCAATGTGCTGATTTGCTGAAGTTGTAAAATATAGAAGCGATAGAGCAAAGCGCGGAGCAGTAAGGAAGAGCGTCCGAACAGTAGCGAAGCAGGAAGTAGAATAGGTTGTGACTGGTACACAGAGTGCGCATTTGTCCCCTTTCGGCCTATTTGGCCCCATGTCCTGCCTCCAAACCCCAGCCATTGGCCGACGTTGCGTGGTGGGCGGGGACGTCCACGTAGTGCGTATTTGTTAAAATATGTAAATATGAAATATGACCCATTAATGCATTGTACACAGACTGCGTACAGGGACGCTGTCGAATAAGTTGCAGGTGTACTTTACCATTTGTGATGATGTTTGCTAAAGAGCAAACAAAAGGTTTCCGAGAATTCATCCGCTTCCAGCCACGGAATGCGTTTTTGTCCCCTTTCGGCCTAAAATGTGCACAACCACACAGTGCGCATTTGTCCCCTTTCGGCCTATTTCGTCCCACTATGATGCATAGTTAATAGATGTTAATTAATAGCTGTAATGCACATCAGTTTGTTGTACTGTGTCCCCTGTGTGGTGTACAGTTGTTTTTACCTCATAAAACCACTGTAAATATGAAATATGACCCATTAATGCATTGTACACGGACTGCGTACAGGGACCCTGTCAAATAAGTTGCAGATGTACTTTACCATATGTGATGTTTCCTAAAAATCAGAAAAACAGTTTCAGAGAATTCATCCGCTTCCAGCCACAGCATTTGTCCCCTTTCAGCCTATTTCACCCCATATCCCAGGCTCCGAACTTTGAATGGCTGTAACTCCACGAACAAGCTGCCTAGAGGCACCAAACTTGGATCAAAGTACGGTCTTGAGGAGCCCTCTCCAACAGAAAAGGGTGCACTTTGGAAGGAAGGGTCCCAGAGGCTCGGGACTCCGGGGTCTAAGAGGGCCCCTAGGGACCCCTCATCACCCCCAACGATGATCCGCTGAGACCCGCCCTCCCCGAGATATAGACCGTTTTGTCCAAAAGTCCCATATGTATAACCGGGTGTATCTCGGGAGTCAAGCCGACTTTGAGCTCCAAACTCTGGGTTTCGAGAGCTCCCCAAGGGCCCCTTCTAACACCACTGTCCCCAGCTTCTAAATTTAGGCTAAAGATGCATAATTAATAGCTCAAATGTACATCATTGTGTTGTACTGTTTACCTTGTGTGGTGAACAGTGGGTTTTACCACATAAAACGCTAGTTACGTATGTAACTGTGGTTCTGTGAATTCTGGATGACCGCCAGAGGCGGTGCTAAGCACTAGTGGATAATCGCTGCGCCAGCTCGATAGGTCGAGAAAATTATAACAACAAAGTCACGTCATGACGCAGACCGAGACGCGAGGATATAATCCCCAGCAGCTCGGTGCCCAGCCTCGGAATGCTTTCTCGCGCATTCCGAATGACAAGGAACTCTGGCGGTCATCCGGAATTCACAGAACCACAGTTACAGACGTAACTAGCGTTCTGTTTCATTCCTCCTGACCGCCAGAGGCGGTGCTAAGCACTAGTGGATGACACATATCAACACAGTCATGAGGAATGCCACCCACCTGCAACATCAGGGTTGCTCCAGAAGGACTGCAGAGCTCACATCATGGGAAGCAGCAACATTAAACTTGTAGAACCTTGCGAAGGTACATGGAGAAGACCAGGTAGCAGCCTCGCATACATCTGCCAAGGAAACTCCCCGAAAAGCAGCCCAAGACGACGAGACTGCCCTAGTGGAGTGACAAGTAACACCTGCTCATTGCTCCTGCCTGATCGATTGCTCCTGTCTGCCTGCTGTGTCTGTTGCTCTGTAGCTCAAGTCTGTAGCTCTGTAGAGCCTTGCTTAAATTTGAATCTTTATTTTGAGATTTCCTCTTTCTTCTACTGCTAAATATAACTTACTCATCACCATACATTGTTTAAAAATTGCCTATCACGTTAAATTTGACATCGCTAGCTTTTAATCTAAATCACCATCACACGTTAGCATTTCGCTAGCCTGTTAGCTTGTTATCTCTGCACCCGGGTCTCCCTTTTCCCTTTTTCTGAGTCCATAACTTGGATTAGTAAACTGTGTCCAGCAAACAATTGTGGTAAGTGGTAAGTTGGATTAATCAACAAACACGGTAAGTCATGTCTTCTCCTGTCATTATCACTTGCACCGCATGTCGCATGTTCAGTATAGGCTTCTCCGCTGGCGAACAGGGCTTCACATGTGATAAATGTAAGGAGATAGTTAGGCTGATGGAGAAGATTTCAGAATTAGAAACACGCATCCATACTTTATCTGAGAGTAGTGAGGATGTAACAGCTTTAGACACTGATTTGGATGTGAATAGCTTAGTGAACTCTGTACATTCTTCGGTTCCGGCTGCAGGGCCCTCACAGCAGGGAAACTGGGTAACAGTGAGGCAGCATAGTCGCAGACCAAAGAACCGCTTTTCCGTTCCGGTTAGAACATTAAACAGGTTCTCCCCTCTCAGTGAAGCACCCACTGAGTATCCTGTTGAAAGTGCCCTAGTCATTGGCGATTCTATTACACGGAACGTGAAGATAGAGACACCAGCCACCATAGTCACTTGTTTACTGGGAGCCAGAGCACCTGACATCAAAGCAAATTTAAAAGTGCTGGATAAAGCTAATCGTAAATTCTCTAAGATTATTATTCACGTCGGCACTAATGATGTTCGACTTCGCCAGTCGGAGATCATCAAAATTAACATTAAAGAGGTGTGTGAACTCGCTAGTACGATGTCCGAGGCTGTTTTTTGTTCTGGACCGCTCCCTGTAAAAAGGAGTGATGAGATAGTTAGCAGACTATCATCACTCAATGGCTGGTTGTCTAAGTGGTGTCTGCAAAATAACATAGGGTTCATAGACAATTGGAAAAGTTTTTGGGGCAGACCTGACCTGTTGAAGAAGGATGGCATCCATCCCTCTTGGGGTGGTGCCGCTCTTCTCTCTAGTAATTTGGCACATAGTCTTAGAGCTAAACCTTGACTCACTAGGGCCCAGGTCAGGAAGCAGACAAACTGGCTAAACCGACCGTCTGCTAGCTGTCTCACGTTACCGGAGTCAGATAAATCCCAGCACATAGAGACTCTTTCACCTAGATATTATCATATAGAGACTGTGTCTGTTCCCCGAATTAGTAAATACAAAAAAACATCAAAACCATTCAACAGTAAAAATTTAATTGATGTCCAACAAATAAACAAAAGATATAATACAGATGAAAAATTGATAAAGCTTGGGTTGCTGAATATTAGATTCCTTTCCCCAATAGTCGGGGAGCCAAAGTCTCAAAAATGGGTTGAACCTGACATGGTCTGCCATACTTTTTATTTGTGTTTTTTCTGTTAACGTTGACCCTAAGAACCAATAATTGGAGGGTCTGCTCTGCCGGGAATATCGCAAATATTTTTTGTGGCCATTTTAGTGTATGCACCCTTTATTTTTTATCAGAAAAATTTGAAAAATGATTTTTTTCCTCAAATCCTCAGTGGGTTGGGTAGGCTGTCAATAAATGTATTCCAGATACACAGAACACATGTGCTGACAACATCCACTGAAAAAATAACTTTTAAAACACATTTCTAGATGATTTTGCATCAATTTAATGCAAAAAATAGGCGTTTTCTCAATTTTTTTCCAGTATTTTCATCTTTACTTCATTGGCAATAAACAATTCCCCCAAGTTATGACATCAGTCAATATGCCATTCTTTTCACCTAATAGTATACTCATTCCACAGAATTTTTTTTAAAAATCCAACCAAAATCAATGGATCTGTGATGATTTCACTACTAGTTGGCGATCAACAAGCTCAGAACCTCAATAGCATTTTAGGCTACTCTCAAAATTCCGAAAGACATACTGGATATTTAACATGGTTGTTAATGTCCACATTATTAAACATCATGGCCTAGGCATCTTTTTAATTTCAACATAACCCTGTTCTCCCAATGGAAGAGTGTTGGGATCTTGGCAACTGCTTGGCAGACATCTTGGGCAAGGTTGAGAACTTGTTCTTGCTGCTTAGGACTGACTTTCACCCGGTCGTCCTCACTTAACTGTGGAGTTGCATCTGTTATCATCCATGCCAGTTGGTTATACAGGTTAGAGCTCACTCTTCGGGATGCGTCCAGGTATGATATCTCTAGCTGCAGTGACGGGTCTTCAGTCATACTTCCAGGCATCTGCTGACTTCCACTGGCTTGAGCTGTTCTGGCTTCTCTTGCTTCCTTCAGGATCTGCTTACGTTGGTTCTGGAGGTCCTTCCATATTCTCTTTGCAGTGTTGTAGGAAGAGACTATGGTATCATCTGGTGTCAACTCAGATATTTGCATCATCTGAGGATTTTTTCCAGAAATAAAATCCATAATTCTCTCGTCTCAGGGGGATATGAGGGGGGAAGTACCATAATTTGAATATACTACCGGGTTTCTACTGATACAAAGCTTAATGCTAAATCACTGAAGTAACCCTTAAAGTTCCTTCAAATTTGAGAGCATGGAGCTAACGTTAATTTCTGCTGGAACATTCAGGCTGGAACATACTTTCTGTGGAACAACCATTATTTTACAATGTCCACCTACTTCATTGTGCCTTCTAAGGCGGGCAATCAAGGACTGACATCTGTATGAGGTAACATTCTGAACTCCAAGGCTTTCCAAGTATTTACAGAATTCATCCCTCAAAGCTGTAACTAAGAATATGGCTCTTTGAAAAAGGGCTGATCTATCTGAGATATGAGTTGGTTCAGTGCAGCATCATATGGAGTGGTGGCAGTACTAGTCCTTCCCTGTGAATGAAGACCCTTTGGCAGGTAGTTGGTCATGCATTCCTTGTGGTACCGGAAGACCTCAGCAATCACATCAGTACACTTGTTTCCATCAGGACCACAAATCTTGTGTAGTATCTCTTCATCTTCAAGTTTGTTTGCTTTTTCCCAAACTGCATTCTGTCTGTCATAAGTGGCGATCAAAATGAGGGATCTATTCCCCCTGGTCACGCATGCTCTACTGATCTGCCCGCATTGTCACCATGGAATTATTGACATGAGCTGCATGGAGCGTCTGCTTGATCGCTTCGTGCACCTGTAGTCCATTTATATCATGCATGAAGAAGATATCTTCTTCATGCGTGCTATATATGGACTACATGTGCATGGAGCGCCCTCCGGCTGCCAGTATGAAGAATGAAGAGTTTTTTTTATGAATGAGAGCAGCTGACGCTCGTATTACAATCATTAGAAGGTACCGACGGTTTTCATATTCATAACTCCTGACACATATTAACAAATTACAGTCACTATATGACTTTGAGAATAAAACAGAGGTCAAAAATGGAAGCTTGAGTCTTAGACCTTTTAAATGATGTATAGTTTGTCAAGGTAATTACTTACATCTGACAGTAATCTTGAGCTAATTTAAACAAAGAAAGCTTCAGTGTGCCCTCGTGCACAATGTGTTTGAGCTGATGTGTGTGTGGGCGTCACCTCAGTATTTGAATCTCAATAGAGCGCGTGCTTCGTGGCCGTGGTCGCATTAGTCTATAATGAGCCGCTCAGGAACAACTAACATCGATCTGCTTTCAAACGGATTACATAAACACAGAATATTTGTTTTTGATTTGGTTTACAGTGTTTAAAACCTGACATTTCAGCGTTTCTTTAGACTTATGGCTCATGTTTGTCAGACAAGTATTCAATAAGCTAGAGGTCATTTTCTGAAGACTATCTGAATGAACATCTTTGACAGAGAGGCCCTTCCAGAACCACTGCCAGATCCCATGATGGGACTCTGGACTGAGTCGCAGTCCTCATCCTCCGAGCTCCATGGAGGAAACGTACAACCAAATGGTGCTTACCCAGAGGCCCATCACCTACAGACGAGTGGAAAGCTGCAATGGAAGCCACGTACACCTTAAGTGTGGATGGGGTAAGACCAGCGGAGAAACCATCTTGGACGAACTCCAGCACTGAAGCCACTGGGCAGTTGACTGGGTCCACCTATCACTCTCTACACCAAGTGGAAAACACATTCCACTTCATGCTGCACTATCTCCTCGTGGAAGGAGCCCTGGAGCTGAGTAAGGTCTCAACTACACCTGCCGATAGGCCCGCCTCTAGGGACCAGACCCCTCAGGGCCCAGACCCAAAGGTTCCACAGCTCTGGCCGGGGGTGAAATATTGTGCCCCCTGCCTGAGACGGGAGGCCTGCTAGCAGTGCTACGATGTTCAAGAACCATACCTGGGTCGACCAGCAGGGTGCTATTAAAAGTAGGCTGATCACTCCTTGGCAGACCCGCTCAAAGACTCCCGGGAGCAGAGTGAACGGGGGAAATGCATAGACGCAGCAGCCACGTCTGCACTTGAGAGAAAACCACAGAGGGCAGTGGGATGTCTCTCGAGACGCGAACAGATCCACTTCCACTGGGCCGAACCTCACGCACATGGCTTTCACCACCTCTGGGTAAAGTCGCTACTCCCCAGGCCTCAGCCCCTGCCTTGACAGGATGTCTGTTCCCTGATTTTGGTCCCCGGGGACATATATCGCTCGACAGTCTCCCTTGGGACCACAGGAGGATCTGGTGTGCCAGTCTGCATAAAGGGCTGACCACTGCAACCTCAGACCCCCTTGATGAATTAGATATGAGACTACTGACATATCAGGACATGGTGGCCGCGGACGTCCGGGAAAAAGCTCCTCAGAGCTTTGTAGACCGCCAGCATTTTAAGGCAATTTATGTGCCAAGATGGCCAAGGACGATCAATGTAGTTCAGTACACTGATGCTTCTGAGACTCAGTTGGAGCCAGAGCTGCATCCATGCACTTGGTGAAGATGCGAGGGGGAAAAGCCAGGCCAAACTAAAGAACCCGATAATGGTATGCTTCGCCCCCGAAAACAAACCTCAGGAACTTCCTGAAGGATGGATACATGGAAGTATCGTGGATCTGACTCACGATGGTTGGAATTGTGAGCATCTCAAATCTGAATCTCCTCAGAGAACGATTCAAGTACCTCAGATCTAAAATTGGATGCAACCCCCCCCCCCCCCCCATCCTTCTTGGGAACTATGAAGTACCGGCTGTAGAACCCGGACTCCCTGTCTGGCGGAGGAACACGTTCTATGGCCTCCTTTACCAACAGAGAGTGAACTTTCTGTTCCCTTACCCGAACCTGCTCTGGGACCACTGCAGTCCAGACCAACCTGTTGAACTTCAGGAGAGGGTAATATAAGATATATTCGGAAGGCATAACCATGCACCGAGATAATCTGCTAAGGGAACCAGCCTCTAGAGGTTGGCCTCGGGTGTCAACCGAGCCTCGTTCCCGACCCCCTGAAGCGGCTGACCGGCAGGGAGCAGTCGTAGACGTACTTTTTTTAAAAAAAATACCCCATTCCCTATGGCCGTTTAAAGAAACCACCAAAATGAGCTAAAACGGCTAAAGCTAGCTAAGTAAACTAGTAGAGAATGAATTCTGCTGCTGCTACAGGGATACATTTGGGATGAGGAATCAACAGAAATATACTTGTTTGAAGACTGGCGTGGTCCTTTCAGTTAATTACCAATACAATATCCATATTAGGCCTACCGTTCTTTTCCCAAAATGCTGGGGCAGACCTGTCACATACCACAGACAATGATGAACAGCTTCGAAGTCCGTTGGTAACCGTTGGTTACCGTTTGTTGGCTGTTCCAAACTCATTCAAATTACTAAGATCATAAGTGTGCCATGATGCTAAATATCCAGCATATTTTTCATAATTTTGAGAGTAGCTTAAAATTCTATTGAGGTTCTGAGCTTGTTGATCGCCAACTAGTAGCGAAATCATCACAGATCCATTGATTTTGGTTGGATTGTTATAAATGTTTCTGTGGAATGAGTATACTATTTGGTGAAAAGAATGGCATATTGACTGATGTCATAACTTGAGGGAATAGTTGATTGCCAATAAAGTAAAGATCGAAATATTAGAAAAAAAGTGAGAAAACGCCTATTTTTTGCATTAAATTGATGCAAAATCATGTAGAAATGTGTTTTAAGAGTTATTTTTTCAGTGGATGTTGTCAGCACATGTGTTCTGTGTATCTGGAATTCATTTATTGACAGCCTACCCAACCCACTGAGGATTTGAGGAAAAAAATAATTTTTCACATTTTTCTGATAAAAATAAAGGGTGCATACATGAAAATGGTGACAATTTTTTTTCGCGATATTTCCGGCAGAGCAGACCCTCCAATTATTTGTTCTTAGGGTCAAAGTTAACAGAAAAAACACAAATAAAAAGTATGGCAGACCATGTCAGGTTCAACCCATTTTATTGAGCTTTTGAGACTTTGGCTCCCCGACTACAAAAGCGCTTATTGTTAATGATATTATTACAGATAATAATCTAGATGTGCTCTGTTTGACAGAAACCTGGCTAAAACCTGACGACTACATTACCTTAAATGAGTCCACCCCCCAAGATTATTGTTATAAACATGAGCCGCGTCTGAAAGGTAAAGGGGGAGGGGTTGCTGTAATTTATTATAATATCTTCAGTATTACTCAGAAGTCTAGTTTCAAATATAATTCCTTCGAAGTTTTGGTGCTTTATGTAACGCTATGTAGTGTACATGATAAAACCCGTTCAACATTTGTGTTAGCTACTGTATACAGGCCACCAGGGCATAATACAGACTTTATCAAAGAATTTGCTGATTTTCTATCAGAGTTAGTACTGGCCGTAGATAAAGTACTAATTGTTGGTGATTTTAATATCCATGTAGACAACGGAAAAG
The DNA here is from genome assembly GCF_949357685.1 of Gobio gobio. Classification (NCBI taxonomy): domain Eukaryota; kingdom Metazoa; phylum Chordata; class Actinopteri; order Cypriniformes; family Gobionidae; genus Gobio; species Gobio gobio. The sequence continues at coordinate 2,338,628 of NC_137112.1, read as the reverse complement.
ACGTATTGGGATTAGCATTTAAAGACACACTAAACTCTATTGGAGTTAGGCAACACGTGTCAGGAGCCACTCATCGCCATAATCATACTTTAGACCTAATATTGTCACATGGAATAAATGTTGATACCGTTGAAATTCTGCAGCAGAGCGATGACATCTCAGATCATTACTTAGTATCATGTATACTTAATTTAGCTAAGGTTGCAAAGCCGCCCCCTCGCTTCAAAAATGGCAGGACAATCACTGCCGCTACTAAAGATTGCTTTTTAAATAATCTTTCTCATCAGTTTCATCTGCTCAGCATCCCAGATAGTATAGAAGAACTCGATGTTGCAACAGAAACTATTGACTCTCTCTTTTCCAGTACTTTAGACACAGTTGCTCCTCTGCGCTTAAAGAAGATTAAAGAAAATAGTCCAACGCCGTGGTACAACGAGCACACTCGCACTCACACACTCACACACACACACACACACACACACACACACACACACACACACACACACACACACACACACACACACACACACACACACACACACTCACAATCTCTGGCCCTTAAAACAGCAGCCAGAAAAATGGAGCGCAGCTGGAAGAAAACAAAATTAGAGGTATTTCGTAATTCGTGGAAAGAGCACATGATCACATACAGAAAGGCCGTAAAAACTGCTAGATCTGCTTATTTCTCAACTCTCTTGGAAGAAAACAAACACAACCCAAGGTATTTATTCGATACAGTGGCTAAATTAACCAAAAATAAAGCTTCAACTTCTGATGATCGTAAACAGCACAGCAGTAATGACTTTATGAACTTCTTCACATGTAAGATTGATAATATTAGGAAAAATTTTTTAACCATGCAGCCGTCTACTACAGTATCACATCAGACAGAGCATTGTAGTGTCACTGAGGAAAAATTACACTCATTCACTGCTATAGGAGAAGAATTGGCTAAACTCGTTAAATCATCAAAATCGACAACATGTATGCTCGACCCTATACTGACTAGGCTATTAAAAGAGATGCTACCAGAGGTCATAGATCCTCTTCTTAATATAATTAATTCATCTTTGTCATTAGGATATGTACCGAAAACTTTTAAGTTGGCTATTATTAAACCACTTATTAAAAAAACGCAACTTGATCCAAAAGAATTAGTCAATTATAGACCAATCTCAAATCTACCCTTCCTGTCAAAAATACTTGAAAAGGCAGTGTCTTCACAATTATGTTCCTTTTTAGAAAGAAATGGTATCTGTGAGGATTTCCAGTCAGGATTTAGACCGTATCATAGCACTGAGACTGCTCTCATCAGAGTTACAAATGATTTACTCTTATCATCCGATCGTGGCTGTATCTCTCTATTAGTGTTACTCGATCTTAGCGCTGCATTTGATACTATCGACCACAACATTCTTTTGAATAGACTCAAAAATAATGTAGGTATTAGTGGAATTGCTTTATCATGGTTTAAATCATACCTATGCGACCGTTATCAGTTTGTAGCAGTAAATGAAGATATGTCACACCGATCGCAAGTTCAGTATGAAGTACCACAAGGCTCAGTGCTAGGACCGCTACTCTTCACCCTGTACATGCTACCACTGGGAGATATCATTAGGAAGCATGGCGTAAGTTTTCATTGTTATGCTGACTATACTCAGCTCTATATTTCTTCACGCCCTGAAGAAACTTACCAATTCACAAGATTAACGGAATGCATAGCTGATATAAAACATTGGATGACTGGTAATTTCCTGCAACTCAATTCAGAAAAAACTGAATTTTTAATTATTGGACAAAAAAGCTCCACAAGTAGTAGCCTAGAATACTGTCTAACACTTGATGGCTGTTCTGTCAAGTCCTCGTCGTCAGTGAGGAACCTGGGTGTGGTCTTTGATACCAATCTTTCGTTTGAAAGCCACGTTTCTAGCATCTCCAAAACTGCTTTCTACCATCTTAAAAATATATCTAAATTACGGCACATGCTCTCAATGCAAAATGCTGAACAGTTAGTTCATGCGTTCATGACCTCAAGGCTAGATTATTGTAATGCTCTACTGGGTGGTTGCCCTGCTCGCTTAATAAATAAACTCCAGCTGGTCCAAAACGCAGCAGCTCGAGTTCTTACTAGAACCAGGAAGTATGACCACATTAGCCCAGTTCTGTCAACACTGCACTGGCTGCCTATTAAACATCGCATACATTTTTAAATCTTACTTATTACTTACAAAGCACTAAATGGTTTAGCTCCCCAATACTTGAGGGAGCTCTTAACATATTATACTCCATCACGTCTACTGCGGTCTCTAAACTCTGGCCAGTTGATCATACCGAGAATATCCAAATCAACTGCAGGCGGTCGATCCTTTTCCTATTTAGCTCCGAAACTCTGGAACAGTCTTCCTAACATTGTTCGGGAAGCAGACACACTCTGTCAGTTTAAATCTAGACTAAAAACACATCTCTTTACTGTGGCATACACATAAAACACTTTTTCAATGAAATGATTGTTAGGCTGCATTAACTAGGTCAGCCGGAACCGGGAACACTTCCCATAACACCTGATGTACTCGTTACATCATCAGAAGAATGGCATCTACGCTAATGATAGTCTCTCTGTTTTATCCCGAGGTTTACTGCAGTCAGCCGGATCCGGGCCGTATCCAGTTCAGATGGTGGACCTGCGCCCAGAGAAGACCAACACAGGACCCCGAAGTGTCTGCAGAGACCGTGATTAGACTCCCCCTGCAACTGCCTCATCGTCACGGCATCTCAATAAATCCGTCTCCGGCATGTTGACTCAGATTGTTCGAATATTACAATTAAATAATACTTAAATCGATATGTCATCCTCAATAAACCCGTCTCCAGTGTGTTGCCTCCGATCATTCGAATATTGCACTTTAATAATTATTTAATCAACATCATCCTCAATAAACCCGTCTCCAGCATGTTGTCCCCGGTCCCTCGAATATTCCGATCTATTATGACCTCTGACCTGTAAAGCTGCCAGAATAATAATAATAATACGCTGTTTGTTAATTGGCCAGAGGAGAACTGGCACCCGACTGAGCCTGGTTTCTCCCAAGGTTTATTTTTCTCCATTAGGTCACCTAATGGGGTTTTGGTTTCCTTGCCACTGTTGCCTCTGGCTTGGCGTGCTCAGTTGGGGACACTCAATTTTTCAACTAAACATTGAAATAAATCTAATTAATAAACTAAATTAACCATTTAAACTAAATTACTGATCGAATTATTGATCTAAAGCCCACACTGTCACTGTATGATAATTGAAATGAACTGATGACATCAGCGTTTTTTTTTTTTTTTTTCAGAATGGCTATACAGCTGAATAAAATTATGCTGCATTATTTTCCTGTTTAACACTGTAAAGCTGCTTTGAAACAATCTACATTGTTAAAAGCGCTATATAAATAAAGTTGACTTGACTTGACTTGACCTGCTGGTAAGGGCTGATGAGATTTGCTATACGCCGACTTTATCGTTTCAACAAACCAGCGTGATTGTCTCTGTTTGGACAAAGGCGCACCCTTGCGTACTTCACCGTAACAAACAAACAACTGATCCGTCTGTCTGAAAGAAGCGGTAGAATTAACATAGCACTTTAAGCTCGTACAGGACACAGAAGATGAGACCTTCCCCCATCTGTTCCTGAGTGAGTGGAAGGCGGTTGAAAAGCAGCCAGATGAATAGACTGATTCACAAATTGTGGTAACAAAACTTTAGGGAGAAAAGCTGGATTGGGTCGAAGAATGGCCCCGGAATCCTCTGGCAACCAGCGTAAGCACAGTTCACTCACTGATAGAGCATGAAGCTCACCAACACGTTTAGTGGAAGCAACGGCCAACAAAAATGACATTTTTAATGACAACCACTTAATATCCGCAACAGCCAGTGGTTCAAATGGTGGTGAACAAAGGGACTCTAGAACAAGCGGTAAGTCCCAGACCGGAAAGGGAGTAGAACGAACAGGTTTTAAACGCCTCGCTCCCTTCAGAAAACTGCAAACAAGGTTATGAGACCCCATTGAAGCACCATCAACTGGGTCGTGATAAACAGATATGGCAGCAACATAAACTTTTAAAGTGGAGGCAACAGATGCTGCAAGAAACTCAAAATTTTTGGCACAGTACAGTGAACTGGGTCAATTCCTTGATCCCCACACCAAGAAGAAAAGATCCTCCAACGAGCAGCATAAATCTGTCGTGTTGAAGGAGCCCTAGCGTTGCTGATGGTGTTCACTACTGCTGGTTCACAAGCCATTAACTGTGAACTAGGCCTAACGGCCAGACCCAGAGCTGAAGGCGAAACGGGTCTGGGTGCCAAACACGGCCGTGCATCTGAGAAAGGAGGTCCCTTCTGATGGGAAGCTGCCACGGCTCGCCCTGTAGTAGACTCAGAAGGAGGGGAAACCATGGCCTGGCTGGCCATCGAGGTGCCACTAACAGCACCCTGTGCTTGCATAGGTATAGTCGGTGCAGTGTTTCCCACAGAAGTGGAAAAGGGGGAAACGCATACAAAAGGCAGCTCGGCCACTCGTGGGCTAATGCATCCTGACCCAATGGGCTGGACTTCTCGGCTCTCGCGAACCACCAGCGGCAATGAGTGGTCAGTTCTGATGCAAACAGGTCGACCTCCGCCTTGCCAAACCGCTGCCAAATCAACTGCACCACGTCCGGGAGCAGTAGATCCCTGGACAGAGCATCCGCCACTTGATTGTCTGATCCTGGGAGATGAACTGCCCTTAACAAAGCTAGCCGGCCCTGAGACCATGTAAGGATCTTGCGAGTTAGCTGTAGAGACGCAAGTGACCTGGTGCCGCCCTGATGGTTCAAGTGAAAAACCGTTGACGTGTTGTCGGAACGGACAAGCACGTGACGACCCACCAGATTTGGTTAGAAGTGTAGTAGAGCTAAGTACACTGCCTTCAGTTCCAAGATGTTGATATGTTCTAAGGCTTCCCTTGGTGACCAGTGACCACTGATTCCCCTCTGACTCCAAGTTGCCCCCCATCCTGTTAGAGAAGCATCGGTCGTGATCACTTCTCGACGGGAGGGCACCACCCCTAGAGGCACTCCGGCTCTCAGAAACGTCACTCGTTTCCAGGGTCTCAGTGCACGGGTACAAGCAGGAGAAACGGAAATCATGCGATGACGGTGTCTTGCTGAGCCCAACCCCAAGCTGTTGCTCCACCTCTGAAGGGGCCTGAGGTGAAGCAAGCCCAAGGGAATCACGGATGTGGCGGCAGCTAACATCCCCATTAGTTGCAGAAGGACACCATAAGAAACTTTTGTTCCCAGACGGAAACGAGTCAGTAGCTGACAAATCTTGTCCGTCCGAGCTTGGGACAATGTGGCAGACATTGTGATGGAGTTGAGTGTTATACCTATGAAGGTTAGGGTTTGCTCTGGGACCAGATGACTCTTTGTGTCGTTCACAGTTAGACCCAGCCTCTGAATATGCTCCAGCACAACCTTGGTGTTGCGAATAGCATGTTGTTTTGTTGGGGCACAAAGCAGCCAATCGTCTAAATAGGGCAGAATCCTCATGCCCTTGGACCAAAGGGGAGACAGGGCTGCACTCATGCATCTTGTGAAAACGCGAGGAGCAAGAGATAGACCGAATGGTAGGACTCTGAATTGATAGGCTTGATCCTGAAAACTGAATCTTAGGAACTTCCTGTGGTGGGGAGCAATGGGAACATGGAAGTAAGCATCCCTCAAATCCACGCTCACAAACCAGTCTCCTTTCGTCACAGATCGAAGAACATCGACCGTGCGTAACATTCGGAAAGGAAGAGACTTTAAGAACACATTTAGGCGTCTCAGATCCAGAACTGGCCGAAAACTGCCGTCCTTTTTTGGAACAAGGAAGTACATGGAGTAAAACCCGTCCCTCTGACTGAGGGGAGGAACTTTTTCTATGGCTCCTTTCAGCAACAGTGAATGAATTTCTAAGGAAAGGGCCTTTGAACTGTTTGTATCTTTGAAAACTGTCCGAAGGATTCCTGAAAACTTGGGAGGCCGGCGTCGGAACTGCAGAGTGTATCCCCTGTTCAAGGTTGCCAGAACCCAGGGGTCGGACACTGAATTTTCCCAGTAATCTAGGTGTTGCACTGTAAAACGACCGACTGCCGGCCCCATAGCTTCAGGGTTTTTGGCCTCTGGTTTTAGGACCTGTGGGGGGGCGCTGACGTGGCCCCCCCTGACGGTGACGGTGAAAAGGGCGGGGTCCCTGAGCCTGTTCAATCTCTCTATGACGCTGTGGTGCTTGAAACTGATGAACATTGTGTTGACGCACTCGTTGCTCTGAGCCGTGGTAGCGTGGGTGAGCCGGAGCCAATGGCATCCTAAACGGTGGTGCCCGTGGTACTTGAGTTAGTTGTCGTGTTGCTTCTGACAACTTCATTCTCTTCTCCAATACCTCAGAAACATTGGGGCCAAAAAGGTGTCCCGGTACAATTGGCAGTTCTCTCAGCGTCTTTTTACAATCTTCAGATAACCTTGCCTGGGCAAGCCATACCTGGCGCCTGGCTGTTAGAAGGGTCAATGAAAGTGTACCAAGTTCCCGCGTCACATGACCCATAGTCAGCAGAGCCGTCTGTAAGAACCGAGGAATGGAGCATCCACGCTCGCGGACTCCAACGTATTATTACAGGCAAGAAGCAGCTGGCAGATAGTATTCTCAGCCCTCGTTATATATGCTACAGACTCATATGCCTTCTTTAGGAAAGAGTCAGTACGTCCACACTGCGCGCTTGGGCAGCGTACATTGCCTCTTAAAGCCTCATCCGGTGATACCACCAGTGCTGCTACTGGCTGTTCAATTTCAGGTGCCCGTCCTACACCAATGGAGTCAGCTTCGGCCATTGAGGCCAGTGTGCGGGCTGTCTTTGATCTTCTTCTAGGTACGTTAGGACTTGTAAGTGCACTGGAGAATTCTGTCACAAAGTCCTTGCATGGTAGCATTGCAAACACATTACTACCAGCAGCTTGTCTGAAAAACACATTGGCTTGAACGGGCTGCACAGGTGATTCGTCAAGACCCTAACGAGCCACAGCCATTTGCAGAATAGATAAAATATCATCTGGAGAAGACGGGCCTGCACCCGATGAATGTACAGACCCACCACTCGAACCACCTGTAGCTGACAGGTTGGAAAAAACATCATGTGGGAGGGTGGGTTGCGTGGCGGGTTCCGCCAACTCTGCATCGAGAAAATGTGAATTAGACGCGCTCATGGAGAGAGCGTCCAAATCCATATCCATATCGTTTGAGGGTTGGAAATCACTCTCATCCACTGGTGTGTTCCCAGTATGGGTGGTTAGCGTTGGGGGTTGAAGAGACTGAAGAAGACGTTTCATCTCCATCATTTCTGAAGAGAGAGTAGCCACAGTCTTCGATAACAGATGTTCTGAAGTTTCCGTCTGTCGTGAAGACTTCTTCTTACTCGGTGGAGCGCCAGCAGCTGCCGAAGCACGGCGCTTTTGAGCGCGTCGCGGCTGTTGCGCAAGACTAACAGGTGAGTTAGTGTCTAACTCAGCCAAGCGAAGCTGTCTTTCTAGCAGTGGTAGCATACTACAATGCAAACACGGATCAGTTAGAGCCTCCTTCAAATGTTGAATCCCTAAGCAAGATGGGCATACATCATGTCCGTCGTCGGGAAGCATCGAATTCGGACACAATCTGCAGCTTGAAACGGGGATGAGAGGGCTATGATCCATGACTCCGTCAATAACGCGTCCTCGGTAGCACCGTAGGCACTCAGAACTGTAATAACACCCACTCCGGAGGTCAGACGTCCCTCAAATCTTCGGATAGAACCGGAAGATTATAACGTCCAAGATAGTAAAATATAAAATAATAATATATAGGTTTGCGGTGAAAACGCTACCCAAGCGCGGTCGAAACCAGCCACCGGTAGTACCGTGAAGCACAGGGTATCGCCGACACAACAATAAAATATAATAGTATGCACTCACGTAGAAATGGAATCCGAGATATCCGTCCCGAAGATAGCGTTGAGCGTGCTGTCACAGTTTAGGAGGGCGAATCCTCGCAACTCAGGTAAACTGTACAGGACAGCTCGAAACAATGACCTATCATAAGCGAGAAAGCGAAAGGCTGGGCACCGAGCTGCTGGGGATTATATCCTCGCGTCTCGGTCTGCGTCATGACGTGACTTTGTTGTTATAATTTTCTCGACCTATCGAGCTGGCGCAGCGATTATCCACTAGTGCTTAGCACCGCCTCTGGCGGTCAGGAGGAATGAAACAGAACCCCTTTAATTATGAAATATGTCCCATTTATGCATTGTACCCGAACTGCGTACAGGGACCCTGTCAAATAAGTTATAGGTGTACTTTATCATATGTGATGATATTTCCTGAAAATCAGACAAAAAGTTTCCAAGATATCATCCGCTTCCAGCCACAAGAGGCCTGTGTGAGAGATTTTAACAAAGCCAGCCAATTTCCCCCTCCTGCGTTCTAGAGACTCGTCCTCCTAATATGCTGTGGTGGGGCCCCTAGACGACAAGCATGTGAAGTCTGGGGTCCCTTGGGCCCTTGGGGGCCGAACTGGGGCAATGGACACACGCAACCTATATCATTCATTTTCATAGGCTGTTCGTGTACAATGCACGTAAAGGTCTGATCGTCCCGAGACTGACATATGTGTCTTGTCTCGGGTCCCTGGGGCGGTGCCCAGAGTTCTGTGTCCCTCGGGCCTATTTTCGTGCTTAATTGGCCTAATTGGAAAAGCAGGGGTCAAAAGGTCAGGTACAGTAATGCATTGTACACAGACTGTGTACAGGAACCCTGTGGAATACTTTACAGGTGTACTTTACCATATGTGATGATGTGTGATGATGTTTCCTAAAAATCAGACAAAAAGTTTCCGAGAATTAATCTGCTTCCATCCACGGAGTGCGCATTTGTCCCCTTTTGGCCTATTTCGCCACAAGTCCCAGGCTCCGAAATTCAAACATCTATAACTCTGCGACCAAGCCGCTTAGAAAAACCAAACTTGGGTCAAAGGAGGGTCTTGGGGGGCCTTCTTCGACGCGCCCTGGCCCAAGTTTCTAGGGCCCCCACCGGCTGAGATATGGGTCCCAACAGGAAAGGGTGCACTTTGGAAGGAAGGGTCCTGGAGGCTCGGGACTCTGGGGTCCGAGAGGTATAGGCGGTTTTGTCCAAAAGTCCCATATGTATAACCATGTGTATATCAGGGGTCAAGCCGAGTTGGAGCTTGTGCTTCCGGGCATGGAGGGCTCGCGTAGGGCCCCTTCCACCCCCACTGTCCCCAGCTCCTGGGACCTTCCGGTTCCAAGATACCACCCCTTCCGGTCCAGGTTAGACCGGGCATGTTTCGGAAATCAAGCCGACTTGAAGCTCCAAATGTGGGACCCCCATAACCCCAGAGTATGGAACCCCAACGCGGCTTGGCTTTGGAGATATACATCCAGTCAGAGTTCCATCCTGGGCCAACTGTGAGTCATCCCACCTGTGATCTATTCTACAGGGCCCCTGTATGCAGTCTGTGTATGGTTCAATTTTAGGCTAATGATGCATAATTAATAGCTGTAATGTACATCACTGTGTTGTATTGTGTACATGAATGTGTGTATTTACACATATTTATATAGCTCAGTTAAATGACAGTGGGTGGATTCCTGTAAACTCTGGTGTTGGTGTTGGGTGGATTTCTGTAAATTTCTAGTGAAACCATGGCAGGACGTAATTAGTAGATGTTATGCGCATCAGTGTGTTGTATTGTGTCAACTGGGAAAATATGACCCATTAATGCATTGTACACTCACTGCATACAGGGACCCTTGATTTGGCAGAGATTAGGCAGTCAGAGGACACTTTAGGCTACTCGTGGACAAAAGGATGAAGATTAGGCAGTCAGGGGGCATTTTACGCTACTCGTGGACAAAAGGATGAAGATTAGACTGGAAGGGGACACTTTAGGCTACTCGTGAACAAAAGGATGAAGATTAGGTTGGAAGGGGACACTTTAGGCTACTCGTTGACAAAAGGATGAAGATTAGGCTGGAAGGGGACACTTTAGGCTACTCGTGGAGAAAAGGATGAATATTAGGTTGGAAGGGGATACTTTAGGCTACTCGCGGACAAAAGGGTGAATATTAGGTTGGAAGGGCACACTTTAGGCAACTTGTGGACAAAAGGATGAAGATAAGGCTGGAAGGGGACACTTTAGGCTACTCGTGGACAAAAGGATGAAGATTAGGTTGGAAGGGGACACTTTAGGCTACTCGTGGACAAAAGGATGAAGATTAGGCAGTCAGGGGACACTTTAGGCTACTCATGGCCAAAAGGATGAAGATTAGGTAGTCAGGGGGCACTTTTGGCTACTTGTGGACAAAAGGATGAAGAGTAGGCAGGAAGGGGACAATTTAGGCACTTTGTGAACAAGAGGAAGACTACGGTGAAAATTAGGCAGTCAGGGGGCACTTTTGGCTACTCATTGACAAAAGGATAAAGATTAGGCAGTCAGGGGGCACTTTTAGCTACTCGTGGACAAAGGGATGAAGATCAGGCAGTCAGGGGGCACTTTTAGCTACTCGTGGACAAAAGGATGAAGAGTAGGCAGGAAGGGGACAATTTAGGCACTTTGTGAACAAGAGGAAGACTACGGTGAAGAACATACAGTCAGTGGACACATAGGCACTTTGTCCCCCATGGAGCAAGAGTGCCCCCAGAGGTGTCCACCACGGCTCAGTGGGTCTTTTACCCCATCTTACCATGGTTAACAATGCACTTGATTGAGAAATGGGCGTCCATTTGGTGCAGCGAGCCCAACAAGTGCTTACGTGGCCTATGGCAACTTAAATGAATGGGAAAATTTCCACAAACTGCTTACCTTCCCTTACGCTACAACCAACCAGAGCAACGAAGAAGGTGAAGCGGAGCTAGTTGATAGATTAAACTTTCGCCGTATCCGGTCGGCAAAACTCCGAACACATCTTCCTTTCTTAAAAATGACTTCAGTGCCGTTCTTTGTTCTTTTCTCAAAGAAAAGCTTAACTCAAGTCTTCCAGAGTCGCGGCCAAAGCCGATTCGAAAGACCGCTGTTCGCCAGCTTTATTAGCTGTGTCTCATTTCGAAAGGTTGAGTCCTCCAGAGGTGCGACCTTCAAATGCCCCCTTCTTTTCAGGAATTCAGAGTGTGCATGAGGTGTATCCTTCGCTGCTACAGATAACCCACAATTCTTTGCGTCGCGATCAACAAGACTGCATGTGTACTCAATGCTCATCACTGCAGCTTTTCATGTGATAGGAATATATCATAAAATAATGCTATAGTCAACACTTTAACGATTCGTTCATCTTGACGGCTGTGATGGTAAAAACAACGTAGTTTAGGGTGTTTAGAGGGGTTCCACATGTTACAAAGTTCGTAGAATAAGGAGGAAGACGACAGGGGTCGCGTGACTGGGACTCGTGTTTATTCAGAACTCTCAGATACAAACAAAATAAACTTGCGCTCTCAACAACTCGGTACAATAAAACTCTCTCAGCAATCTTTATCCAGCTCTGCGTCTCTCTGGTCCACATGCAGCCCGTCTCTCTCTCTCTCTGGACTGGCAGTGCGTGGAGATCTCGCTAAACCACGCCCCCTCCACAACATAATCTAATACTCATTTCAAATGCAAAGATGTCAGCCAATAACAACAGTGGGCGTTTTCACTGAAGTCTCACAGCAGACACGCCCCTTGAAACAGAGCATTCAAGCCAGAGTTCAAATATCAGTATAGAAAAATGATTTTTATTTCTAAATTATGACACTTTTTGATGTAAAAACCATACTAGCAATATAAGTACACCTCAGGAAACATTATAAAATAATAAAAAAATCCATGCCATGGGACCTTTTGTTACAGTCGCTCAGGTAAGGAGACAAGACAGCTGAACAGAACTAAACTAACGAGGGTGACCATGGAGACAGATGAGTGGCGGGAAAATGAACAAAGGAACATGTGACAAACGAAAACAGGAAGTCCATACACAAAACCTAAAGTCAGACAGATACACAGATATGTAACATAACGCCCCCTCCCGATAGGCGCGTCCTCGCGCCGTAGAAGTCCAAATAGGGAGGGAGGGTGGGCACCCTGGAGTCCTGAGGGCGGGAGCACTGGGGTCTGACTGGCTGGGGTGCCTCCAGGGTGGAGCCGTGGGCGGCCATGGCGGGTCAGGAGCCGAGGGCGAAGCAGGAGTCTTTGGGCGCCTGGGCTGAACCAGAGCCCCACCCAGATGTCTCCCACCCACAGGTACATAGCCCCCCCCCCCCCCCCCCTCAGGGGTGGAATGGAGGGCTTGTGGAATGGGACTGGCTTGTGGGCTGGAACAGTCCTGCGAGGCGGAGCGGCCTCGTGGAAGGCTGGAGCGGCCTCGTGGAAGGCTGGAGTGGTCTCGTGGAAGGCTGGAGCGGCCTCGTCGAAGGCTGGTGCGGGCTCGTCGAAGGCTGGAGCGGGCTCGTCGAAGGCTGGAGCGGGCTCGAAGGCTGGAGCGGGCTCGTCGAAGGCTGGAGCGGGCTCGTCGAAGGCTGGAGCGGGCTCGTGGAAGCCTGAAGCGGGCTCGTGGAAGCCTGGAGCGGGCTCGTGGAAGCCTGGAACGGAGTCCAGGAAGTCCAGGGGTGCTGGAGCGGAGTCCAGGAAGTCAAGGGGTGCTGAAGAGGAGTCCAGGAAGTTCAGGGGTGCTGGAGCGGAGTCCAGGAATGCTGGAGCGGAGTCCAGGAGGGCTGGAGCGGAGTCCAGGAGGGCTGGAACGGAGTCCAGGAAGTTCAGGAGTGCTGGAGCGGAGTCAAGGAGTGCTGGGGCGGAGTCCAGGAAACACGGAGCGGTAGGATCGCTCCCAAAGTCTATCAACCACCGCTCCAGTGAATCTGCCGTGGTAGCGGCCGTCACGACCTGAGACGGGCGCTTAGCGGCAGCTCTCCTCTTCCTTCTGGGCTTGGGGACAGGCAGGACCCTCCCGGCAGGCCCACTGGAGGGATATGCAGAGGAAACTGGCTGAGGGTGAACTGACCAGGCAGCGAGCTTTTCTGAGGGGACTGGACGAGGAAGACACATATTCATAGGAACCTCTTCTACTAACTCGAACTCGGAACAATTTAGGGACAATACCAAATTGATTGTCTCGACTAGGGAAAAGGAACAGGCAGGTTCCAGGAACCGAATAGTGTCCTCGTCCAGGCCCATCAGAAAAACCGCATTAAGCGGTGCATCTGGCCAGTTCACCAGATAAGCTAGCTCCGAAAATTGCTCTACATACCTCTCCAGTGGGCGACCATTCTGTCGAATTCCCCAAAGGCGATCCTCCGCTGAACCGCCTTCCTCTGGGGACACTGGAGAGAGTGGGACCAGGAAAATACCCATCCCAGTGAGAGGTCCACTTGCTGTTTTGGGTTCGGTCTTCTGTTACAGTCGCTCAGGTAAGGAGACAAGACACAGCTGAACAGGACTAAACTAACGAGGGTGACCATGGAGACAGATGAGTGGCGGGAAAATGAACAAAGGAACATGTGACAAACGAAAACAGGAAGTCCATACACAAAACCTAAAGTCAGACAGATACACAGATATGTAACACCTTTAAGTAGTTTCAAGCTTGTTTTTGTTTTTAAGCTATATTACCTCAAATAGATAGTTGTGGTAAACAGGATTACAAGTGTTTAGTGATTTTTAAACGTTTAGAACAGTACTTTGCTGTCAAGGCAAGAAACATTTCAGTCATTTTCAAGTTATAAATAATTTTCATTCATATAACTGGTGTGAGAGCGCAAGGGCACTGTGAACGTATTTGCATAGCAACGTGTTACTTCCTACCTGTGTGTCCTACGAAGGACGTCTTGTTTAATTCTGATTAAGGACACTCCATATACTGCATCCTTCACAGGACGTGTCCTCCGGAGGACGCAGCCTTCAAAATTAAATGATATGAGAACCAGCTATTGTTTACGAGTAGCATGCGGAAGCGGCGGAACCACCGCAACTCTGCTGTGATGTGCCGTCATTATGTTAAGCCCGCCCACCGACTCTATACACGATGTGATTGGCCTGACCAGAGTTTGTTTTTTTTCCAGCTCGCAAGTTTATGGAGATTTGCTAGACCACCCTTTTATGGGTGTTGGGATGGCCTTTAACACTCTATTATAGTCTCTGATTTGGCACTGGAAATTAAATTTATCACAAAAATCTCTGTAGTATAACAAATTACCAAAATTATCCATCAAATGTGTTACTGCCCATATTCCTCTTTCCATCCAAGTCTCTAAAAATAAAGATATTCTATTACTCAGAATAAACCGGTTGTTCCACAGGCATGTATTATGTGATGTAAAGTTGTGTTTGAACATTAAGTTCCAGGACAGAAGAACTTGCTGATGGAAATCAGAAAATTTTACAGGTAGTTTGTCAAAAAGAGTCTTTATGACAAACAAAGGATTAGCCACTTCAGTTTTAGTACACCATTCATCACAGAAACATCTGACATTCATGCCACCCTCTTCAATACTCTTAATCATGTCAGCTTTCCTGATGTAATGCCATTTATTTTTCCAAATAAAGTTGAAATGTATCTTGTTTAATAATTGAATCATGTTGTTTGAAAGGCAGGGTAAATGTCTCTTGATATACTCTCCTTCTTGGATAATAAAACCCTGCCGAAAATTGTTATGTCCCTTTGTAACCATGAATTCAGTATTACTTTACATTTATCAATATTTTCTTTTTCCCTTGTATCCTTGTTTCTGGTGACATAATGCCCAGATATTTGACTTCCTTTTTAACCTTTATCTTATCAATTAAGCAAGCTGATCATGTAAAGCTACAACCCCAAATCAGAAAAAGTTGGGACAGTATGGAAAACGCAAATAAAAAAAAAGAAGTGATTTCTAAATTTCCTTTGACTTGTATTTCATTGCAGACAATATGAACACAAAATATTTCATGTTTTGTCTGGTCAACTTCATGTCATTTGTAAATATGCATCCTTTCCTGTCATTCAGACCTGCAAAAAAAAAGTTGGGACAGGAGCAATTTAGGGCTAGTAATGAGGTAAAATGGTTAAATAATGATGTGATTTGAAACAGATGATGTCAACAGGTGATTGTAATTATGATTTGGTACAAAGCAGCATCCAAGAAAGGTCTAATCCTTTAGGAGCAAAGATGGGCCGAGGATCGCCAGTTTGCCAACAAATACGTGAGAAAATTATTGAAATGTTTAAAAACAATGTTCCTCAAAGAAAGATAGGAAGAGATTTGGATATTTCACATTCAACAGTGCATAACATAATTAAAAGATTCAAGGAATCTGGAGGAATTTCAGTGCGTAAAGGACAAGGGCGCAAGCCTAAGCTGAACAACCGTGATCTCCGATCTCTCAGGCGGCACTGCATCAAGAATCGTCATTCATCTATAAGCGATATCACCACATGGGCTCAGGACTACTTTGGCAAACCTTTGTCAAGTACCACAATACGTAGTTACATCTACAAATGCCAGTTAAAACTGTACTGTGCCAAAAGGAAGCCCTATGTTAACAGTGTTCAGAAGTGCCGTCGACTTCTCTGGGCTCGGAGGCATCTGGGATGGACCATCACACAGTGGAAACGTGTACTGTGGTCAGATGAATCAGTATTTGAGGTATTTTTTGGGAGGAATGGACGCCGTGTGCTCCGGACCAAAGAAGAAAAGGATCATCCAGACTGTTACCAGCAACAAGTCCAAAAGCCAGGGTCTGTCATGGTATGGGGTTGTGTCAGTGCCCTTGGCAAAGGTAACTTGCACTTCTGTCAAGGCACCATTAATGCTGAAAAGTACATAGAGATTTTGGAGAATAATATGCTGCCTTCAAGAAGACATCTTTTCCAGGGACGTCCATGCATATTTCAACAAGACAATGCAAAACCACATTCTGCCCACATTACAAAGTCCTGGCTGCGGAGGAAGAGGGTACGGGTACTTCACTTGCCTGCCTGCAGTCCCGACCTGTCTCCAATAGAGAGTGTGTGGCGCATTTTGAAGCGCAAAATGCGACAACGAAGACCCCGTACTGTTGCCCACCTTAAGACTTGTTTGCAGGAAGAATGGGACAAAATTACACCTGAAACACTTCATCACTTGGTGTCTTCAGTCCCTAAACGTATTTTAAGTGTTGTGAAAAGGAATGGCAACATTACAAAGTGGTAAAAGCTTTACTGTCCCAACTTGTTTTTAAATGTGTTGCAGGTCTGAATGACAGGAAAGGATGCATATTTACAAATGACATGAAGTTGACCAGACAAAACATGAAATATTTTTTGTTCATATTGTTTTTTTTGTTTTTTTTGTTTTCCATACTGTCCCAACTTTTTCTGATTTGGGGTTGTAGAATTTCACATGTATTGATGTTCAAAAGCTGATGCTTTAGAGAATTGGCTGATTGAATCAAACGCTGTAGAAATTTGCCTTTCGTCTTTAAGAAATAAAGTTGTGTCGTCTGTGAATTGACTTATTATGATGTGTTTTCCTATGATGTGAAAGCCGCCAGAGTTATTCATTCTAATCATAATAGACAATAGTTCAGCGAGCATTATAAATAATAAAAGCGAGCTGTTGCAGCCTTGCCTGATTCCCCTTTTGACTGCCAATCGTGAGCATGTGCAGTGCTCCAGAGATACACAGCTATTAATGTCATTGTAAAGCAGACTAATTAAATGAGTGAATTTTTGTCCAAAACCAAACTGATTTAAAGTTTCTGAAATAAAGGGGTGCTCTACCGAATCAAAAGCTTTGTAGAAATAAACAAAAAAAAACAATAAAACCCTGTTCTGCAAATGTATGACTGTAATCGATTAAATCTAGTACCAATCGTGGATTTACTCAATTATTATTTTTTTATGTCAACAGGTAACACGTAATTGGGTTATGTTGAATTTAATTAACATTGTTTATTTCAGTAAACTTAAGTTTTTTTTACGTAAGGTTAATTCAATGCCATTTAGTTAAATCAGGTTAACATTCTTAATTTTGTCCAAAACTATTAAATTTAATTATTCTTAAATTAATATGAAAAATAAAACAAAACAAGTATTCTAGTTTAATTTAATTTAATTGAGTGGATTAACATCCATGGCATTCCCAAGTTGTTTTTTAATATTAAAACAACTGTAAGTGTTATTAGCAGGTCCTCACCCCAAGCACATGCTCTACACTTCACCACAATGGTAACCACCAAAAACACTAACATAACACAAAACTTTTAAATACCAACATAACAAAACATTAAGCATTAAAAAGTCTCTCCATTTTCTCATCTTGTTAAAAATGCATCAAAAAGCACTTTATTTAAACATTTACTCTCCGAATTCAGCCCCTTTACAAAGCATGATGGGAAGTGAAAGTCTTGTTTGATTGGGTTACTTGAATGAAACATGTTATTTCAAAATGAAAACATCAAGTTATGTCAAAGAGTAACGGTTTTAAGTCAGTTTAACATGAATCAATTACATTTGAACCAGAAACCTGATATGATTGTGTTAAATCAAGATGAAATGCTTGTCATTAAATCATTCTTCACTATGTAATCTTGAACTGTCTGATATCTTTCCAAAAGAATCTGTAAAATTCAGTTGTGAGCCCGTCGGTACCAAGGGATTTATTCAATGACAATTACAAGCTCACATCATCCAATTCTTCTATTCTTAAATCTGACTCACACAATTCTTTAAACGAATCTACTTGGGAATATGCAGAAGTTTATAGATTAGTATAAAATGTGAAAACTTATTTTTCAATAGTTTTAATATCCTTACACTCAATAGACTTGATATTGCCTTATTTTCCTGTCTCCTCTTCTCTAAAATGCTGAAATACGAGGTGTTCTTTTCTCCTTCCTCCGATCTCACAAATGCACCTTGAGCTCTTTTGCAATACATATTGTCTAGTTCAGCTTGCAATATCAAGAATTTCTCTTTATCTTCATTATTTAATTCTGTTTTATCACAGTATTTACTAATTTCTTGGAACAGATTACATTCTTCTCTTCTTTTTCTCATGGCAATTTCCTTACTGAACTTTATGGAAAATTCTCTAATCCTATATTTGACAAATTCCCATTTAGTGTACAAACTATCTATGGTCTCATTGTTTTCAGTTTCAATTATTATTTCTTTTATCTTTGTACAATAATCATTATTTTTTAACAGACCTGAATTGTGAAGTGTTCTATCAGCTGAATTTACTTTAATTTCTACAGTACAATGATCTGTTAATGGGGCTTTGGAAATCAAATTCTTGAAGCGAGTAATCAACAAGCCAGTAGTCAATCCTAGATTTCCTAGCATTTGTTTGTTTTGGGCAATAGTTCTATGACCATACACATTAGTTAATATTAAGAAATATCCACCAATTTTTAAGACCACCATCAGCCAATGACCTTGACTATCTGCCCTGTGTGCAATGATCTCACCTGGAAACCTATCAAACAAACAGCAACACCAGCAGATGTATTGGTCCCATGACTAAAAAGTATTCGATCACCCCATTGGTTAGACCAGAATTTAGCATCCATTTCGGAAGAATGAGTTTCTTGTATTAATCGACAAGATTAACATTTGTATTAACACTCCTTTTACGTCATATGTTATTGTAGGTAGATCAAACCTTTCCTTCGTTTAATCAATTCGTCGACCCTCTATATATCCGTGCGGTCTGCAGTAGTAAGCACGCTTTCCACCCTGACGAGCCTGTTCAATCTGCGGCCACAGTTTCTTCCTTGTGTGGCAGGATGAGCAAATTCCCTCCCACGTATTTATTGAGAGCCTATCAGTAACTCGATTCCTTCCTATATAAGAACTGAGTTTAGCCTACTGGGGTATGCGTCATTGTTAGCATTGTCATCGTAGGTGCATGTCCACTGTGAGAGACATAATCTAAAAAAAAAATCCAGAAATCACAATGTATGATTTTTTTGGTATTTCTATTTATTTGTATGATACAGCTGCAAATAAGTATTTGAACACCTGTCTATCAGCTAGAATTCTGACCCTCAAAGACCTGTTAGTCTGCCTTTAAAATGTCCACCTCCGCTCCATTTATTATCCTAAATTAGATGCACCTGTTTGAGGTCGTTAGCTGCATAAAGACACCTGTCCACCCCATACAATCAGTAAGAATCCAACTACTAACATGGCCAAGACCAAAGAGCTGTCCAAAGACACTAGAGACAAAATTGTACACATCCGCAAGGCTGGAAAGGGCTATGGGGAAATTGCCAAGCAGCTTGTTGAAAAAGGTCCACTGTTGGAGCAATCATTAGAAAATGGAAGAAGCTAAACATGACTGTCTATCTCCCTCGGACAGGGCTCCATGCAAGATCTCACCTTGTGGCGTCTCAATGATCCTAAGAAAGGTGAGAAATCAGCCCAGAACTACACGGGAGGAGCTGGTCAATAACCTGAAAAGAGCTGGGACAACCGTTTCTAAGGTTACTGTTGGTAATACACTAAGACGTCATGGTTTGAAATCATGCCTGGCACGGAAGGTTCCCCTGCTTAAACCAGCACATGTCTTAAGTTTGCAAATGACCATTTGGATGATCCAGAGGAGTCATGGGAGAAAGTCATGTGGTCAGATGAGACCAAAATAGAACTTTTTGGTCATAATTCCACTAAACGTGTTTGGAGGAAGAAGAATGATGAGTACCATCCCAAGTACTCATACTCCAAGATAATACATATTATCAGTGGAACAACATCCCTACTGTGAAGCATGAATCATGCTTTGGGGGTGTTTTTCTGCACATGGGACAGGGCGACTGCACTGTATTAAGGAGAGGATGACCGGGGCCATTTATTGCCAGATTTTGGGGAACAACCTCCTTCCCTCAGTTAGAGCATTGAAGATGGGTCAAGGCTGGGTCTTCCAACATGACAATGACCCGAAGCACACAGCCAGGATAACCAAGGAGTGGCTCTGTAAGAAGCATATCAAGGTTCTGGCGTGGCCTAGCCAGTCTCCAGACCTAAACCCAATAGAGAATCTTTGGAGGGAGCTAAAACTCCGTGTTTTTCAGCGACAGGCCAGAAACCTGACTGATCTAGAGAAGATCTGTGTGGAGGAGTGGGCCAAAATCCCTCCTGCAGTGTGTGAAAACCTGGTGAAAAACTACAGGAAACGTTTGACCTCTGTAATTGCAAACAAAGGCTACTGTACCAAATATTAACATTGATTTTCTCAGGTGTTCAAATACTTATTTGCAGCTGTATCAAACAAATAAATAGTTAAAAAATCATACATTGTGATTTCTGGATTTTTTCTGGATTATGTCTCTCACAGTGGACATGCACCTACGATGAAAATTTCAGACCCCTCCATGATTTCTAAGTGGGAGAACTTGCAAAATAGCAGAGTGTTCAAATACTTATTTTCCTCACTGTATGTGCCTGAGCCGTACACGCGGTCTTGCTCGTCATTGATACTGGCTGCAGGTGTGTCAATTAGTTTGTTTTCTTTATTTTGGCTTTTGTTTGTGTATTGGGTTATTATGTTTTCAGTTTTTGTCTTTTGTCTTTGTTTTAGTTCGATTTTGTTTATTTTGTAACTTATTCCGTTGTAATATTTTGCTTGCTTTTTGTTGTCTGCAAGTCAGTGCTCATTTGTGGTGAAGGTTAGCCTGGTTAAAACCAGACCATTCTCAGTAGTAACTGAGTTATGCTCTGGCAAAGCTTCATAGACAAATCATTTCCAAAGGGGCGTCACCAACGGGCGTCGCTCAAATGCCTCTCGGGGCAATTGGATAGACCTAAAACCAATCAGAGCGATGAGGGAGATGACGTATGCAGAGCGACGGAGAAACATCTGAGACTCTGGCCGTTTCTCAATATGCGTTCTTGTCTGTACTTGTGTTCTCAAATAGGAAATGTCCCCGGTTTCCATTTCAGAAATCTGGTCACCTTACCTAAACCACATATTAATGTTTAATATATTATTTTTAAAATGTAAACGAAAAGAGGCAGGGTGTTTTATACTTTGTTTTATTATAAATATATAAGATAATCAATGCAGACCTAGCTACGCGTTGCCTGAACCACATTCGTGTGGCTATTATGTTTAATTATTATTCTTTTTTTCTGACTTGCGTCCGTGACTTACCAAGTTTGACTCCGGAGAATGAACTCCCGAGGACGGGAGGACGCTAATCCGCCTACTCTGCTAATGGACAAGCAGCGTTCTTGACAGTATCACTCAGTATATATGTAGTGCAGGCAATGCATATTATCTTCAATGCATGTTTATAACAAAACGAAATATAAAAAACCCAGCCTCTTTTCGTTTACATTTAAAAAAAACACACACACACACACATAATATAGGCATAATATGGGCTATGATTATCACTGTAATAAATTAAATATGACACAAAACACAACCCAGTCTCTTTTTGTTAAATGTCAGTTTATGTGTGATCATCAATAGCAATTATAAAAGTATAAGTAAAAGGTGTAAGAAGCTATACAATAAATAAAGCAATTCAGTCAAAGTCAGCGCTAGGAGACTACAACGGTAAAGTTTAATATCTTAAAAATATAAAGTTATGAAACTTCACTTTGCCCTCAGACAAAACGATCTGTCTAGGAACAAATTATAGATTAATGAGAGCAAAGGTCAGCCGTTAGATCTACACAAGACGAGACGGTTTAACCACTACAGAGACATCAGAGCCAGCGGCAGACGGCAGAAGGACTGGCCGAGGAAAGGCGCCTCTCGGCGGGCTCAATGATCGATTGAGCGCCGCTGAACCACTGGAACTCACAACTCCGAAAACGGCAGATCAAATTTTAAAAAAGGCGCTCTCTTTATAAATAAACCACATATTTGAGCTTTAAACAACTACATTCACGCCTGAAAAGGACTTAAACTATATTTTGTAAAACATTAACACTACCAGAGGGCTCTCGCTAAGACCCATTCGTTTAGCCACCAAAGGGCCAAGCTGGTATCAGACTTTTGCCGAATCCAGTCGGTAAGACAGATTTCTAGGGTTTAGAAATGGGTTTGAATGGGATCTTTGCCAGACTACTTGCAGAGCAAATCTAAATTTGCCGGAAGTTGTCTGGGTTTTCCCAGGCTAGGTGAAGGTTTTACATAAACAACATCTGAAAAGTATTGTATTATTTGTTTGGTATCTTTTTATTGTATTCAGTGCATTGGTGTGTATGTATATTGGTTGTCTTTTTTTTGTGTTTTTATTTTAGGCTGACGGGCCCCGGGTCGGGAGGCTAGCTTTTTCTGCCCTTCTGGTGGTGGTATTTTGTGCACAGAGTGGTTTTCTGTGTATAACTGCTTGCACATCACTTGGAGTGTGTGTGTGTGTAAGTCACCTTCCAGCTAGCCCAACCCGCTACGGGTAAGCCTCAGCCGTTTTAATTTAATTTCCGTGTGTTGACATACACACTGTCTTATACTGACTTGAGTGACGCTCTGCATTGCAACAGTAACCTGAAAGTTTTATCTATTTATGTGAATTTAATAAATCCATTTTTTGTACCGATATCCACATCTCTTTGCCTTCCATGGTAACAAACCTGTGTGCCCTATTTCCATTGGGTAGTTATTTCCCCTTTCTCTGAAAAGGGGTGGCGTAGTCAGCTCATTATTTAGTGTTACCACCAAGGAGTTGGTGTTTGTCATCTAATTACTCCCCACCACCTCGCCACATTTGGCGTAGTCGGCAGGGTCCCGTGTTCGGCAGAGATGTGGGTACATGTGGTTGTATTGTTGTTTTTCCTTTTGCTTGTTTTTTTTGTATGGGGTGATGTAGGATGAGTAGCGGCAGAACAGCAGCGTGCGTCCCGTGGAATTGATTTCGAAATTCATTTCAGGCATATTTCCTCTTATTGGTAAGGGGCTGAAGTAATGGAGCTGTAGGAATTAAG
This sequence comes from Gobio gobio, assembly GCF_949357685.1. NCBI lineage: Eukaryota > Metazoa > Chordata > Actinopteri > Cypriniformes > Gobionidae > Gobio > Gobio gobio. The sequence continues at coordinate 2,315,656 of NC_137112.1, read as the reverse complement.
GGAAATGGTAAATAGAGGGCAGATGAGAAATTGCATCAGGAATGTCTGCCTGCATAATCTAGTTCTTGTGATGCGCTTCCTTATGAGCCTGGGCCTTCTGCTACCACCTCTCAATCAGGTAATGAGTGTGCTGCCCTGCCAGAAAGACTGGTCTTTGGGCCTCAAGACAGACGGTATCCCAAATTCAGTGGCAGGGTTGGCTGTAGTGATGATGGGTGGGTTGAGGAGGTCCAGGCTTGTATGCAGACCTGGCTATTTTGCTCGGGATTGCGACGGAAAGTTTTTCCCTTCGTCATCCTGTTTCCTTTGTTTCGTTGGCAGCTGGGGGTGTGCAGCCTGGCCCATCTGCGTCATTGGGAAATTAGTCCCCGCCGTTAGGCCAAAGCGCGGTTGGGCAAGTGACCGGCTAATAAATGTATCCATGTCGCCTTCACAGGGGCCTGAAGTTGTAAACCATGTCATATTCCCAGGTGGCATGAGGAACTCGTGTATTGAATGAGTGACCAGTCTCTCTTGAGTCATGTTAGACTGAGGTTGTCCACGTAATATTCCGAGGTGGCATGAGGAAGTCGTTTATTGAATGAGTGACCAGTCTCTCGTGAGTCATGTTAGACTGAGGTTGTCCATGTCATATTCCCAGGTGACAAAGTCGAGTAGTTCCATCGTCGGGGTGACGATGCAAGAGCTAGCGGTAGATTGCGGCAGGATGAGTAAATTCCCTCCCACGTATTTATTGAGAGCCTATCAGTAACTCGATTCCTTCCTATATAAGAACTGAGTTTAGCCTACCGGGGTATGTGTCATTGTTAGCTCTGTTCTGCTGCTCTGCTGCTGTTATGCGTATGCGTGTTTCTATTTTCACGCTAATGCCATTTGATCTCTTTATCGCTACCGCTGTATGTGCCTGAGCTGTGCACACGGTCTTGCTTGTCAGTCATTGATACTGGCTGCAGGTGTGTCAATTAGTTTGTTTTCTTTATTTTGGCTTTTGTTTGTGTATTGAGTTATTACGTTTTCAGTTTTTGTCTTTTGTCTTTGTTTTAGTTCGATTTTGTTTATTTTGTAACTTATTCCGTTGAAATATTTTGCTTGCTTTTTGTTGTCTGCAAGTCAGTGCTCATTTGTGGTGAAGGTTTTACATCAACAACATCTGAAAAGTATTGTATTATTTGAATTGTATTGTTTGTATTGTATTATTTTGTATTGTATTATATTTTATTGTATTCAGTGCATTGGTGTGTATGTATATTGGTTGTCTATTTTTTTGTGTGTTTATTTTAGGCTGACGGGCCCCGGGTTGGGAGGCTAGCTTTTCCTGCCCTTCTGGTGGTGGTATTTCGCACACAGAGTGGTTTGCTGTGTATAACTGCTTGCACAGCACTTGGAGTGTGTGTGGTGTGTATTGTGTGTGTGTGTGTGTAAGTCACCTTCCAGCTAGTCCGCTACGGGTAAGCCTCAGCTGTTTTAATTTAATTTCCGTGTGTTGACATACATACTGTCTTATACTGACTTGAGTGACGCTCTGCATTGCAACAGTAACCTGAAAGTTTTATCTATTTATGTGAACTTAATAAATCCATTTTTTGTACCGATATCCACATCTCTTTGCCTTCCATGGTAACAAACCTGTGTGCCCTATTTCCATTGGGTAGTTATTTCCCCTTTCTCTGAAAAGGGGTGGCGTAGTCAGCTCATTATTTAGTGTTACCACCAAGGAGTTGGTGTTTGTCATCTAATTACTCCCCACCACCTCGCCACATTTGCCTCCCTGTCCTCGAGCGGTAGCATCTCGGCGAGGCGGACGCCTTTCTCTCAGCACACCGGGAATCCTTGCAGCGCCGCCATAACTCCTCTTTGACAAGTCTCCAGATAAATAAGACGACTACTTGTTTACTCCTGTTGTCTTCTTTTCGCCTGACTCTGTGCACGATGTCGATTGCTTCTTCAAGCTGTCGTTGTTGCATGTCGGGGGCGATCTCATTAAAGAGTTGTATGACGTCTGCTCAAACGTTCTCGTCTTTTCTTTCCGATAAACCTTTCAGTTCCAGACACCATCGCATCTTGTATCTCTCCTGTTCCCTGATTGTCTCTTTAAGCTCTTTATTTTCTTTGCACAGACGTACATTGCACTTTCCCAGCTCGTTAATTTTCCCCTTGCATTCCTTTACTTCATACTTTGGCTCTCGAGTTTGCTCCAGTTTCTCATTCTTCCAGTATGGCCAGGTTAGAGACCTCACCTTCCTTTGATGTGATTTTGCTCTTCTTCCCAGCTGGAATCTTGCTCGGAGTTGTTTGTACAGAATCTTTTCTTTTACTAATCATGCTAACCTCCATGGCGTAGTCATGATCGGCAGGTTGCTCTAGGATCTTTGCATCTTTAGTGTTCATCGCAGCTTGCTTTTCACTCTCCCCGTCTTTAAATATCAGTCTGGCAGGTTTGATTATACTTAGCTTAACTTTTTCAAATATTTGGTGTGTCCTTTTATAAGCGCATAATCAAAATTTGGGACAATTTTGCTTCCATTTCTGATGCGAGTGACTGTTCAATCTTGCCCAGAACTCCCTGGGGAACACATGACACTATGCACTATGGGAAGAAGGCAAGCCAGCGGAGGCAGTGATGCTTTGGGCAATGTTCTGCTGGGAAACCTTGGGTCCTGGCATCCATGTGGATGTTACTTTGACATGTACCACCTACCTAAGCATTGTTGAGACCATGTACAGCCTTTCATGGAAACGGTATTCCCTGGTGGCTGTGGCTCTTTCAGCAGATAATGCGCCACCACAAAGCACAAATGATTCAGGAATGGTTTGAGGAGCACAACAACGAGCTTGAGGTGTTGACTTGGCCTCCAAATTCCCCAGATCTCAATCCAATCAAGCATCTGTGGGATGAGCTGAACAAACAAGTCCGATCCATGGAGGCCCCACCTCGCAACTTACAGGACTTAAAGGATCTGCTGCTAAAATCTTGGTGCCAGATACCACAGTGCACCTTCAGGGGTCTAGTGGAGTCCATGCCTCGACGGGTCAGTGGGACCAACACAATATTAGTCATAATGTTATGCCTGATCAGTGTATATGGATAGGATTCATAAATGAAGGATATAATACTAATGTTTCCAACTGGAGGGAGCCGCAGGATAACACATCTCTTCATATCTCAGTTTTCATAATACATATTTTATAGTGAAAATGTCTTCTGTGTCCTGGTTAAAACTGATGATTTCTCTGGATTTAAACATCCTTGGAAACATTTGGGATAATGTACACAAGTCAACAAAATATATAACATTAATTAATTGATTAATTCTTTGCATACTTTTTTATTGTCTCCCCCTGTAGAGTGTCTCTAATATAATTATAATATATATAATTCAATTTACATAGTTTGACATTACAGTGTATTCTCTTTTCTAAATATTGACTTCTAATCATGAGATTAATGACTGTTCATTTGTTATATTTTATGTTTCTCTTCAGGTTTATACATAAAATACATTAACGGGAAACAGTTGTGTACATTTTACCTACCAACAATACCTTTAGAAAATGAGTGTTTTACACATGTTTATCTAAGTTTATGTCTAGGCGCTTCCCAAAAAAAGCCATATGGAGTCTCCAAATGACCCTTTGTAACCTATGACACATAAAAAGCAGCTTTTCTTGAATGCTTTAATGTACAGTCATAATGTTGGGCTCTAATGAAAGGTTACACTCAGAGCTATTCTATCCCTAATCCAGATTTACTATCATTTTGTCAATATTTGCTGACACATATATAATAATAATATATCATATCAAATAGGGATGCACCGAATCCAGATTTTTGGGGTTCGGCCGAATACCGAACACCACTGGTTAAGATTTGTCCGAATCCGAAACCGAATACCGAATCCTTCTCCCATCCGCAGTCCATTATCACAGTAAACACATCAATGAAGTAAACAACGTCCACATCAGTGTAGGGATGCTATTGACCATTTATTGACCGAAAGTAAGAACTTTGACTGATTAAAACTACCAGTTAAACGGTTTAAGGGCCCTATTTTAACGATCTGAAACGCAAGTGTCAAAGCGCGAAGCGCAAGTAACTTTGTGGGCGGGTCTCGGCGCTGTTGCTATTTTCCCGGCGGGATAAATGGCTCTTGCGCCCGGCGCAAATCTAAAATAGGTTGGTCTGAAGTAGCTTCATTATTCATAGGTGTGGTTTGGGCGTAACGTGAATAAACCAATCAGAGCGTCATCCAACATTCCCTTTAAAAGCAGGTGCGCAAGTTCCATTATGGATTGCTATTATTATGGCGTATTTACCAGGCGCACGCCAGGAGCGGTTCACAGCCAAGGAGACTGATGTTCTTGTAAGAGCAGTGAAAGACAGAGAAGTTGTGTTGTATGGGGATGGGAGAAACCCACCCAAAATAGCGTCGGTTAAACAGGCGTGGGAGGAAATAGCCACAATTGTTTCATCAGCTGGCATCCCCAGGACGTCGCACCAGTGCCGCAAGCGCTACAATGACATCAGAAGACGCGGAAAGTCCAAGCTTGCCAGCATCAATCGGGCACGCCGTGTAACGGGAGGTGGATCTGCCTCTACTCAGGACCTGACGCCAGCAGAGGACATCGCTGCCTCCACCCTCACCGATTTTTTTCCCTGTTCTTGACGGTCAAACCAATTTGTCAGATGGCCTTATATACATAAATGTCTTGCCACTATTGGGCAAACAGGTCTGATCCTTAATTATTACAATTAGCCTGAATAATTTGTAAGCTAGATTTATGCCTATTTTTTCACATCTTCGTGGCACACCACAATGATTTCCGTCATCTCATGTGTTAATATTTTTTTAGTGTAACAATTTATGATTTGCAAAAATAACTGTTGCATCTGTGTAGATTACATGAGCAAAGTGTATGCGCGTTGTGCACGTTATACATTATGGTCAAGCATGCGCCCTTAAAATAGCATAATGAACAACGCGCAACGCGCCACTGACTTTAGACTAGGTTTTTTCTGGTCAGTGGCGCAATTGTTTAATGGAACAGCAAAATAGCACCAGGGATTGTTTGCGCCGGAACACGCCTCCTTTTTTGCGCTGAACCGCCCAGGGAGCGCAAGTTCATTCACTAGTTTAGCGACGTGCTTCTGTGGAGGGAAAAGCGCGCTTTGCGCGGGTGCAAAATAGGAATGACACATGCGGTGTACAAAGTGTACAAAGTCACATGCGGTGTACAAAGTCAATTGCGCTGGGGGCAAGATAGGGCCCTAAATGTTTTTAGCGCTTTTCTGTTTGTTTGTTTTTTGGTGCATGGTTAAGAAATATATGCTGTATAGCGTTATTTGTTCACTCACGGAGCGCGTCGACATGTGCAACCACAAACAAGATATATCGTTATATAGCAAAATGAAGCAATGGGAAAGCTTACTGTGTGGGACCATTTCGACAGAAAAATACAGCAGTAGTACAAGCTCCTGACTGGTGGAAGGCTTCCCGAGGCTGGCCACTCTAGCGAGGCGTTATCTCTGTAAGCTATTCCCGGGACATCAGTGCCATCTAAAGCCTTGTTTAAGGCTTTTCATAGTGTGGTTTTGGTCAAGTTTACTAAAGTAAACATTGTCGTGTATGTTCTTCTCGCCGCTGTTTCATGATGGTTTATAGAAAAATTACCCCGAGTCGTCCTCTGTCGTTTCAAAGAACAACCCAACGGAGAGCAGGAGGCGCGCTCTAGGGTTGTGCCGACATCATGATGCCACGCCCCCGTTGCGAGTCTGTTGTGTGCGACACACACTAATCCTCTTCTATAGTATTAGTTAAACTAAAAACCGGTGAAATGCGCTATTCAAATAAACCAAACTTGACGCGCCTTACCAAGTTTAATAACAAGAACAAACTGTGTTAAATAAAATTTGAAGAAAAAAGGTATTCGTCTTACAGTGTTTTTTATACTTTACCACAGTAAAGGATGTGAATAGTTATAATAGACTTTATTATAAGCAAACGAAAGGAAGAAACGTTTATAATCCCCTGCGACGTGAGTGAAGACTTGGTAAAAAAAAACAAGATGTCCATGTCCATTGGGATAAAATGGACTAGGTCTATTGTTCAAATTCACGGAAAATCGAGTGACCTGGGGCCTCATTTATAAACGTTGCGTACGCACAAAAGAAGGCGTACGCCACTCTCTACGCAATAATTGGTATTTATAAAAAGCAAACTTGACGGGAAAATGTGCGGTCCTTCACGCAAGCTCTGACCCAGGCGTACGCACAAAAACGGGTGAAATGAGAAATGGCGACACCGTCGGCAGATGGAGAAACACGTGAAAGTGTGTGAAACTGTGACCATTGTGTAAAAGAAATGGCAATACTGCCTCTCATAAATAACATGAAGACTTCACAAAGCAAGTATTACAATTAACAGCCTACACGAACACCCGTTTGATCGATCTGCAGTGTAAAACAAACAAAATCAAACGAAAATTACAACAGAAATGCAAAAAAAAAGAAAAAAAAAGTGAAATATGTTCTGCTAATATTGGCATGTTATGCAATTCATCCTCATAAATAATATGGTAAACAGAACGAAATAATGTACAAAACTGATATTCTCGTCAATGTGTCCGTTTGGCGGAGCAGATATAGATGCAATTAGATAGACAGATAGATAGATAATTAGGGAGATATATAGATAAATAGATAGATAGATGTATTAATTGTCCACTGGGGAAAGTTGTTTTCATAGTAAAAATTTCTTCATCAGCTACGGAATCATGGTATTCATGCAAATGCCTTTAGTTTGTTTTATTTTCGATAAAATAACATATGACGTGTGTCGCAACCATTCAGAAAGCTGCAAGAAATTACATTTGCACTGAACTATTTCCCATTTCCACGTAGATAATAGGGATAGGGATAAATAGGGATTCCCCAATAATTGCCACCAGTCTCTCATCAAGAGGGGTCCGCTCCGGTGTCCCCTCTCCTCCACCCGTGGCAGACACACTCTGGAGATGGAGCGCTAGACGCTTTTTTGCCTCGACTTTGATGTCCGACCATTTCTTTTTTTTTCCGGCCACGGTCCGAGGTTGTGAGGCTACAGTATTTAGGCGTCTGCAACCTTTTGCATCTCAAGTGCCTTTTTGGCATTAGTAATGCCCATACTGTGCCCTCCAAAAAACATTTTTCTCCTCTTTTCCACCTCGCCAACAATAATTTCTACTTCACATTGAGTGAAGTTACGTTTTTTTGATTTCCTCTCTGTATTTGCCATGATTTCGCAATCGATGAATATTAACTTGTGGGCGTTTCACAGACTATTTACGGCCAACTATGGGCGTGACATGAAGCCGCAAAAGCTGCGCTACATTTAGAATTGATTGTGATTTATTAAGGGAAAACGTCTCGGTTACGTATGGTAACCCTCGTTCCCTGAAGGAGGGAACGGAGACGTACATCGGACGTACCGACGAATTGGGATCACTTCTGGGAGCCCCTATCAGCTTCGAGCTATCTAGAACCGGCCAATGGACAATTGGCGTGTGAGATTTGCATCTCGCGCCCCGCCCCGCGCCGCGGGTATAAACAGGAAGCGAGAGCGAATGCACGCTGTTTTTCACTGAGGAGCCACACGTAATGGCTCAACCTGCAGTGATGGTACAGCAACTGTGGCGACGGGACGTACGTCTCCGTTCCCTCCTTCAGGGAACGAGGGTTACCATACGTAACCGAGACGTTCCCATTCAGTCGGTCACGTTCGACGTACGTCGGACGTACCGACGAATTGGGATCCCCTATGGAAAACGCCACAGTTACTACCACTTCCAGGGCCCAGCGATGAGCCCTTCAGACCCCGATCTGATGCGGGCGGGAATTCATGCAGGGAGAGTCCAAGCTGCTGTTCCGCAAGACCCATTCAGCTGACTGTATTGGATAACGCTGGGAAAGCGTGCCTGTGAAGGCAGCTGCGGAAGCCACATCATGCCCAGAGGGAGTTAACATGTGGAGAATACACGTATGGGCTGACCGAGGGCAGCACAACATACGGAAGTCCCAGGGGTGGCCCCGGCCAATTAGTGGAGGGGGAACAACACGTACCTGGAACGGCAGAGGACACTCTGCCGAGGGAAGACACGGGCTCGCCGTAGGGAGCCGTACCGTGGAAGAATACACATATGGGACCGCCGTGGGGGTCACTACATATGGAACCCAGCCTAACACAAGTTCCACCAATGCATACGAGTGTTAGACCTGGCGTCGAACGCTCCGCCACGTCCGAATGCCGCGGGTTGCGGAGGACTCAACAGGGTTCGCCGATCCGGGGAACTCGACTGGAGCAGAATAAGCGCACGCATCCATCTACCATAAGGGAGGGAATGGCGCAGCAAGCCGACACTAGAACAGGCATTTCGGTGTTACTGACTATGGGAAGTGAGCACACAGGAAGATACCGGCTCTACACGGAGGCTATAGAATCTAGCGAACGTGTTAGGTGTCGCCCAGCCCGCAGCTCTACAAATATCTGTCAGCGAGGCGCCACGAGCCAGCGCCCAGGAAGAGGCAACACCCCTAGTGGAGTGGGCTCTTAACCCGAGCGGGCAGGGCACGTCTTGGGACTGATAAGCCAAGACGATGGCATCCACTATCCAGTGGGCCATCCTCTGCTTGGAGACAGCCTTTCCCTTCTGCTGTCCTCCGTAACAGACGAAGAGCTGCTCTGAGGTCCTGAAGCTTTGCGTTCTGTCCACGTAAGTCCGGAGAGCACGGACGGGACAGAGAAAAGCTAGGGCTGGGTCTGCCTCCTCCGAAGGCAGCACTTGCAGGCTCACCACTTGGTCCCGAGGGGGGTGTGCCCCAGGGCTCAACTTTGGGACCACTGCTTTTTTCAATCTATGTTAATAACTTACCATCAATTTTTAATAATTGTTGTGTTCAACTTTATGCCGATGACACAGTTCTATATACATCTAAACCTGACCTTCCTCAGATTCAAGCGTGTCTTCAATATGATTTCAAAATTCTACAAGATTGGCTTTTGTCTAACAAATTATTGCTTAATAAAACTAAATCGTATCTTATGATTTTTGGTACCAGACAGAAACTTAAACTTGAACCCGATTCTTGTACAATAACTTGCTCTGACTGTACCCCTCTGATTCAAGTTGAAAAATTTAAATATCTGGGTGTATGGCTTGACTCTGAGCTGTCTTTCAAACCACATATTGATCATGTTTTACGTAAAGTCAACTATGGAATTAATGTTCTTTATCGATCTCGTAACTGCTTTACTCAGAGTGTGCGCAAGAAACTTGCCTCTCAACTTATACTTCCGATTTTTGACTACTGTGATGTCGTTTATCAAAACTCTGTAAAATCAGACCTTTGTCGTCTTAAAACAGCATACAATAGGCTGTGCAGATTTGTTCTCGGATGTCCCTTTCTTACGCATCATTGCACAATGTATAACGCCCTAAATTGGCCATCTCTAAATATAAGAAGACAAATTCATTGGCTTCAACTAATATTCAAATGTATTCATTTCAATTATCCTTCTTATTTAAAACAGTTTTTTGTTCCAATTACTTCAAATTATCAACTGAGGCACTCTGTTCAGCTTTACTTTTCTGTCCCCCGTGTTAAGAAATCAGTTGGCAAGAGAGCTTTTATGTTTAAAGCTATTTTAGATTGGAATAACTTACCTTCTGATATTAGATCCGTCACTTCATTTGGGATGTTTAAGCACACCCTGTCTTCTTACCTTGTGATTGACTGCTCTTGTAATGTATGATGATGACACAGTGTATACTATACTTAAATTAATTTTATTATTATTTTGTAAACCACGTATATACATTATGAAATGTATTTGTCTGTTTGACTATATGGCGGTTGTAAGGTTCTATATATATATATATATATATATATATATATTTTTTTTTTTTTTTTTTTTTTTTTTTTATTATTTTTTTTTTTTTTTTGTGCGTTTGTTTGTGGTCTGTCTAAATATTGCTATGTATAACTGTATTTTTGTTTATTTGATTCTTTTGTGATGGTTGTGATGTATTTTAGGACCCCCTCGAAAACGAGATGGTGCATCTCAAGGGGTTTATCCTAATAAATAAATTTGAAATAAACCTTGGGCACATATCCAGGCCGGGGTCTCATGATCACATGAGAGTTACCGGGCCCGAATTCCAGGCACGATTCGTCGACCGAAAATGCCTGCAGGTCCCCTACCCTCTTGATGGAGGCCAACGCAATCAGGAGTATAGTCTTTAACAACAGGATTTTCAACTCAGCTGACTGCAGAGGCTCAAAGGGTTCTCTCTGTAGTGCAGTAAGCACCAGAGCTAAGTCCCAAGAGGGTATAGAGGGAGGACGAGGTGGATTTAATCTCCTCGCTCCCCTAAGGAACCTGACGATCAGATCGTGCTTACCTAGAGATTTCCCATCTACGAGCTCATGATTAGCGGCGATAGCGGCGACATAGACCTTGAGGGTGGAGGGAGACAGCCTTCGCTCCAACCCATCCTGTAGAAAGGTAAGCACAGATGCTTGAGGTAGGTCACCTAGAACCTCCGCGTCCCGTCCAGGGACCAGACATGGAGTTTCCAGAGGTCTGGACGCGGGTGCCATAGGGTGCCCCGTCTCTGAGTCAGGAGGTCCTGCCTCAGAGGAATGGGCCAGGGAGGTGCTGTCGCAAGGAGCACTAGTTCCGGGAACCAAGTCCGGTTGGGCCAATACGGAGCGACCAACAGGACCTGCTCCTCGTCCTCCCTGACTTTGCACAGTGTCTGTGCAAGAAGGCTCACTGGGGGAAACGCATACTTGCGTTCTTCCCGGGGCCAGCTGTGGGCCAGGGCATCCGACCCGAGGGTCCCCTCGGTCAAGGAATAAAACCACTGACAGTGGGTCGTCTCTGGGGAGGCAAACAGGTCTACCTGTGCGGCCCCGAAACGACTCCAGATTAGCTGGACCGCCTGGGGATGGGGTCGCCATTCTCCCGGAAGTACCTGCTGACGTGACAGCTCGTCGGCCGCACGATTGAGCAGGCCCGGAATGTGAACAGCACGAAGCGACCTCAGATGCTTCTGACTCAATAAGAGGAGATGGCAGGCGAGTTGCGACATGCGACGGGAGTGTAGACCACCCTGTTTGTTGATGTACGCTACGGCCGCAGTGTTGTCTGTCCGGACCAGAACGTGCTTGCCTCTGAGCGGCACTTTGAAGTGGCTGAGTGCAAGACGAACTGCTAACAACTCGAGGCAATTGATATGCCATTGCAGCTGAGGCCCCGTCCACAGACCCGAAGCTGCAAGCCCGTTGTACGTGGCACCCCAACCCGTGGATGAGGCATCCGTGGAGACAACGGAGTGCCTGGACACTTGTTCTAGGGGGACTCCCGCCCGGAGAAACAAAGGGTCCGACCACGGGCCGAAGGTTTGGCGGCACCTCTGAGTCACTTGGACACGGAGGGAACCGCTGTGCCATGCCCATCTCGGGACTCGATCGTGTAGCCAGCGTTGAAGCGGTCTCATATGAAGCAATCCGAGCGGCGTTACTGCGGCTGCGGATGCCATATGCCCCAGGAGCCTCTGAAAATGTTTCAGTGGTACCGCTGTCCTGCCTTTGAACGAATTCAAGCAGTTCAACACTGACTGGACGCGCTCCTCGGTGAGGCGCGCTGTCATGGCGACCGAGTCTATCTCCATACCGAGAAAAGAGATCCTCTGTGTGGGACAGAGTTTGCTCTTCTCCCAGTTGACCCGAAGTCCCAACTGGCTGAAGTGACTGAGCACCTTGTCCCTGTGTTCGCACAACTGCTCCCGCGACTGGGCAAGGATCAGCCAGTCGTCGAGGTAGTTGAGGATGCGAACGCCATGCTCTCTCATGGGAGCAATGGCCGCCTCCGCAACCTTCGTAAAGACGCGGGGCGACAGGGACAGGCCGAAGGGTAAGACGCGGTACTGATATGCCCGTCCCTCGAACGTGAAGCGCAGAAAGGGCCGGTGTCGAGGGAGAATCGAGACATGAAAGTACGCGTCCTTCAGGTCGATCGCTGCAAACCAATCTCGGGGACGGATGCACCTGAAGATGCGCTTCTGCGTTAACATCGTGAACGGCAGCCTGTGAAGGGACCGGTTCAGGAATCGCAGGTCCAAGATCGGTCGTAACCCGCCGCCTTTCTTGGGTACAATGAAGTACGGGCTGTAGAACCCGGACCTCATATCGGCTTGAGGGACCGGCTCTATCGCGTCCTTCGCCAGTAGGACAGCGATCTCCGCCCTGAGCACGGGGGCGTTCGCCTCCACTACAGTCGTGAAGTGAACGCCCCTGAACTTGGGGGGACGCCGGGCGAACTGAATCGCATAGCCGAGTCTGATGGTACGGAGGAGCCACCGAGACAGGCTGGGAAGCGCTAGCCAGGCTCCCAGACTCCGAGCAAGGGGGATCATCGGCACCACAGACGTACCCGCAGCGGGGCAGCGAGGCGGAACGCAGGGATCCGGCTCGGACGGCATGAAACAAAAGATTTCAGACAAACAAAAGATTTTCCCCCGGCCCTCCTCCGGGGGAAGGAGTGGTGCTGCAGCCATCTTCCTCAGAGCAGTTCCCTCCATCTCTGGGTGGCCCGTCTCAGGGCCGCTTGTGACGACGCTTGCCACCTGGCTTGGCAGCGGCCTGAGCGGGCTGGACGTCCTTCCCACGGCCGGCTCCACGCCGACAGCTGGTGGAAGGCTGCTGCGGCGCCTTGGCGGGGGCGGCGGCAGGTGGACGTCCTCGGCGACGAGTAGTCGGAGGCGCTGCCGCCGGCGGCGGGGTGGAGGCAGCAGCGGGCCGCCGGGGCAGGATGTGTTTAATCGCCTCCGTCTGCTTCTGGGCGGCCGAGAACTGCTGGGCAAAGCTCTCGACCGCGTCGCCGAATAACCCAGCTGACGATATTTATCAGTCTCCCTCATGTCAGCCAGGTTCAATCAGAGATGACGCTCCTGGACCACAAGCGTGGACATCGCCTGACCGATGGCACGGGCGGTGACTTTCGCCGGGTCAGGCCTACCCTCGTGCATGTCAAGGAGTGCTTGGGCCTGGTGGACCTGAAGCCCCAAACACGTGAGACAGCGATTGTGACCGTCAGCAGGGGACAGGGAACGACCGCATTCAGAAACGCACGGGTGGTAAGACATCTTGAAAAAGACGGCACGTCACCCGTGAAGCTCTTTTTGTGAGGAAAACGCTCTGTGCTGAAGCACTCAGGGGAACCGCGACAGCGCACGGGATTGTAGTGCAGCCCGTGCCTGTACTCAGACAGGAAAACGCCCTACCCAGACCAACGGGGTTGCTGTGATAACAGCAGTTTTCTCTGTTATCTCAGAGGCAGCTGGATGAGTCAGCGCGGTCCCGCTGAAAGGTGCCGTTTTCTCCAACACGCGTCCTCCTCTGGTTCTCTCCGGTCCTTGAAGTCTTGCTGAGATAGCAGCGAAAATACTCGTCTTCATAAGATGAGTGAGTCCTCTTCATATGCCTGTGTGGCTCCGAAGTGAATGACAGCGTGCATTCGCTCTCGCTTCCTGTTTATACCCGCGGCGCGGGGCGGGGCGCGAGATGCAAATCTCGCACGCCAATTGTCCATTGGCCGGTTCTAGATAGCTCGAAGCTGATAGGGGCTCCCAGAACTGATCCCAATTCGTCGGTACGTCCGACGTACGTCGAACGTGACCGACTGAATGGGAACTGCGCAGGATGTGCGTGCGCACGGTTTTATAAATGGTGGGATGGGAATGGTGAGATGGTGGTCCAGTGGGTTAAACCATGGAACTGACACACAGAAGGTTGAAGGTTGCTGGTTCGATCCCAGCGGTCACCACCAGTGTGTCCTTGAGCAAGGCACTTTACTCCGTGTTGCTCCAGGGGGATTGTCCCTGTAATAAGGGCACTGTAAGTCGCTTTGGATAAAAGCGTCTGCCAAATGCATAAATGTAAAATAAATCTGAATATTTCTGTGCGTACGCACGTCCTATGTTTCATCCGTACGCCACTTCTGACGCAAATCCTACGCAAAGTTTTATAAATGAGGCCCCAGATCCAGATCGCAATACAGAATGAAAAAGTGCTATCTGACCATTATTTCCTTTCTAGGCTAAACAAAGCTTTGTGCTTCACTCCTGTGGTAATATTCACGTGAAACAACATTCACATACAAAACACTGGGTTAGTAAAATAACGAAGTTATTTTTTTTTAAGTAGAAATTAGTATTTATGTAAAGAGATATATTAAAATAAAAAGAGCTCAACTCTTAAGTTGAAGGAACCTCCCCCCCCCCCCCCCCCTCCACATGCAACCTAGCGGAAGAGTCATTATTTGGGTTAGTAAAAATAATGAAATTATAGTTTTAAGAGAATAGTATATATGTAAAGATATATAGTATATTATCTACCTATTTACCTAATTCCGGTTCTTCAAAGCTTACGGATTCAGTGTATTTTCGTTTTGTCATCTTAATTTGGTAATTATTTAAGTGAAAAATATTTAGTGTAGGCCTATATATTTTATTAATTTTATTTATATTTTATCTGATCTATATGCGACGGTTTGCTCGGTAAAATAAAATAAATTTTGGCTGCTGTCTGTAGATTCCTTCATGCACAACTCGTATTCTCTCGGATGTTTCATATGCAAATGTTTTACAAACGTTTTACGAGACAAATCGGCATTGCAAATTGAACACGTAGCTCAACTTGACTCACCTTCTTTTGACTTAAAGTAGCTACTGCCACGTTTTCTGTTCATGAGTTCCATTTTCACTTTCAACAGCGGCATCATTACATTCGACCAGCGGGGCGCGCATAGTGCAAGCCTAGGGTTCGGGTTCGGTGGAAATAAATTCTGAGGTTCGGCTGAAACCGAACCCAGTCAAAAAGCCCAATATTTGGCCGAATCCGAACCCGAACCCTGGATTCGGTGCATCCCTAATAATTTTACTGGTTAAGATAATTGTATTTGAATTATAACCAGTGCTGTTTTTGCCGGCCGCACTCAATTATTATTGCGGGATATTCGCACTAGTGAGTGATAGTTTCGCTTTTGAGCTGAGCCATTGACAGGCTGTTGCCTTGATTGTTTGGGCGAATTACAAAAGCGTCCTTACCTGTTCTGAATGTAGTGATTAGCATCTATTTAATATGCTCGTTAACGCTGGCGCAGAAGCGTCAGCGGGAGCGTTCAGCCTCATCGTGTGAAGACCGAAGAGTGTAAAGACCATTCGACTCCACTTGAGCAAGGACACTGACAAGGCACTTAATAGCTTTCCTTCTACTTTGTCCACTTTGTGTTTTCATCTGTTTATTTCTCTAACCCGTATTCACTGTGCTTCCAAATCGCTACTATTACCACATACACCCGTAAGTCACGCTCAGTACATTCTAGGCGCCGTAATCCTAATAATCTGCGATGTGTACCTATTTCCTCTGCTACATTAATGTCCATTCCAATTGGTCTGTGGAATTGCCAAACTGCTGTAAACAAAGCAGACTTTATTCCATCTATTTCCACTCATTCACATCACAGTCTCATGGCTCTAACTAAAACCCGGATCAAACCAGAAGACACTGCCACTCCTGCTTCTCTCTCAAATAATTTCACTTTTTCACACACCCCACGCCCGATTGGGAGGGGTGGAGGTACTGGTTTGCTCATCTAAAATGATTGGAAATTTGAGCCCATTCCTTCTCTATCTGGCAACTGCTCATTTGAATCACACTCAATCACTATCACTCACCCGGCTAAAATCCATGTTGTAGTTATTTATCGCCCTCCAGGTCAACTGGGTAACTTCTTGGATGAATTGGATATTTTACTCTCTCACTTCCATGAGGATGGCACTCCTCTGGTACTGCTTGGTGACTTCAACATCCACCTTGATAAACCCCAGGTTTCACCACTCTTCTGATCTCATTTGACCTTAAGCGAGTATCTACTACAGCTACTCACAAATCAGGTAACCATCTGGACCTGATCTACACACGCTACTGCTCCACAGACAATACTTTAGTTACTCCACTGCACACCTCAGATCACTTTGTCATCACTCTTAACCTCATACTGACTCCGGACACAACACGCACTCCTCCGCAGATCACCTTTCGGCGTAATCTACGCTCGTTCTCTCCCTCCCGTCTATCCACTATGGTTTCATCCTCACTCCCTCCACCTGCTCAGTTCTCAGCACTAGACACTAACAGTGCTACTGACACTCTTTGCTCCACTCTAACATCTTGCTTTGACAACCTCTGTCCCCTTACATCCAGGCCAGCCCGCACCACCCCCTCTGCCCCCTGGCTGTCTGATGTTCTCTGTGAACATCGCTCTGGACTCCGGGCGGCAGAGAGGAAGTGGCGCAAAACTAAAAACGCTACTGACCTAACCCTGTATCAGTCTCTTCTTGCTTCATTCTCTACTAATGTCTCCACTGCTAAAACTACATACTACCACAACAAAATCAACAACTGCTCCGACTCTCGTGCACTTTTCAAAACATTCTCTTCGCTCCTTTGTCCTCCTCCCCCCCCTCCTTCGTCAAACCTTACAGCTGATGACTTTGCATCATTTTTCACAAACAAAACCTCTTCCATCAGCAGCCAATTCTCCACACCACAAACCGACACACACATCTCAACAACCATCACACACACGCTCCCCTCCTTCTCTCTGCTCTCTGAAGCAGATGTCTCCAAACTCATCCTTTCCAATCATCCCACTACATGTCCGCTTGATCCTATCCCCACTCACCTCCTTCAGGCCATTTCTTCTTCTGTTACTCCTGCACTCACTCACATTGTCAACACCTCTCTTCACACCTTTCCCCACAGCATTTAAGCAGGCTCGGGTAACCCCACTGCTTAAGAAACCCTCTCTAAACCCAGCACTTTTAGAAAACTACAGACCGGTATCCCTTCTGCCTTTCATTGCAAAGACACTTGAGCGGGTTGTGTTTAATCAGCTCTCTACGTTCCTTGAACAGAACAACCTCCTGGACATCAACCAATCCGGTTTCAAAAGCGGCCACTCAACTGAGACTGCCCTGCTCTCAGTTACGGAGGCACTGAGACAGGCAAGAGCAGCCTCCAAATCCACAGTACTTATCTTACTGGATTTGTCTGCTGCTTTTGACACAGTCAATCACCAGATCCTCCTGTCAACTCTCATGAAGATGGGCATCTCAGGAACTGCTCTCCAGTGGTTCAAGTCTTACCTCTCAGGTAGGTCCTTCAGGGTGTCATGGAATGGTGAAGTGTCTAAGTCACATCATCTAGCCACTGGCGTTCCCCAGGGCTCAGTGCTTGGACCACTTCTCTTCTCCATCTACATGTCATCATTGGGATCGGTCATTCAGAAACATGGCTTTTCCTATCACTGCTATGCTGACGACACTCAACTCTACTTCTCATTTCAACCACATATCACACGGTTGGTGTTCGTATTGCTGCCTGCCTAACAGACATTTCAGCCTGGATGAAGGAACATCACCTGCAACAGAACTGCTTGTGGTCTCATCCAAACCAGCACTGCATAACAATCTCTCCATTCAGCTAGGATCATCAACCATAACTCCGTCCAGGACAGCCAGGAACCTTGGGGTTGTGATTGATGATCAGCTAAAATTCACTGACCACATCACTGCAACAACCCGGTCCTGCAGATTTGCACTATTCAACATTAGGAAGATTAGACCCTTCCTATCAGATCATGCCACACAACTACTGGTACAAGCTCTTGTTCTCTCCAGACTGGACTACTGTAATGCTCTTCTAGCGGGCCTTCCGGCATGCACTATCAAACCCTTGCAACTGATCCAGAATGCAGCGGCGAGGTTGGTCTTTAATGAGCCGAAGAGAGCGCACGTCACGCCTCTCTTCATCAGTCTGCACTGGCTGCCAATAGCCGCTCGCATTAAATTCAAGGCACTAGTGCTCGCCTTCAAAGCAACCACTGGCTCTGCACCAATATACCTAAACTCGCTTGTTCAGACTTACACACCCTCCAGGAACTTGCGTTCTGCCAGTGAACGACGCCTTGTGGTGCCATACCAGAGAGGCATGAAATCGCTCTCACAGACCTTTTCCTGGTCCGTTCCCACCTGGTGGAATGACCTGCCTATCTCAATTTGTGCGGCCAAGTCTGTAGCCATTTTCAAAAAACGTCTAAAGACGCATCTTTTCCAGCAACACCTGACCAATCAAGAATAGCACTTATCATTCTATTCATTGTTTGTCTGTCTAATTTATAAAAAAAAAATAATAATAAATTCTGTTCTGTGCTAGATTAACTGAGACTTGTTACAGCACTTGCATATTGTTGCCCTAGACTGCTCTAGTTGCTTCTATTGCCCTCATTTGTAAGTCGCTTTGGATAAACGCGTCTGCTAAATGACTAAATGTAAATGTAAATTATAATATATATAATTAAATTTACATAGTTTGACATAACAGTTTATTCTCTTTTCTAAATATTTGCTTCTAATCATGAGATTAATAACAGTTCATTTGTTATATTTTATGTTTCTGTTTGGGTTTATACATACAATACAAACAGATATGTACATTTTGTACACATTTTTAATCATTTTTTACTGTATAAATGGTTCTTTAAAGGGGAACTTCAGCACTGGGAAGATGAATGTGTATTTAAACTGGGTCATTTATGTAGTAGAAATGTGAAATTATTTTTTAATTTGGTGCCTTCTGGACTGAGAAAAGACAGAAAATTTATTTTTGTCTCATGTGGATGAAAGACAACAACTCCCAGAATGCACTTGCTTTGCTGCCCAACGAGGCCACTCCCAAAGCCACAGCTACTGGTTATCACTTGCCCACCATGACACCGCCCCCACCAGCGTTTTGATTTTCATAGTAATAAAATAATTTTGTTCAGTTAGAGATTATACACTACAATTGACCCTTCGCTTATTCCACAAGATTTATGGATAAGCTGTTTGATTTATAATTGTTAGATTATTTTCTAATTTCACTTACCCTGCTGTGCGTGAGCATAGCTGTTCCTCAATGTGTGTGTTTCCCATTTGAATGGTCAGCGTATGAGGCGGCTGCTGTTAGCGCTGGGACCTGTAAGCTTTAGCTTCAATTTTGATGAAATTATTCTCTAATCGGTTGCATATTATGCCCTGTATATATCCCTTGATTGCTTACTGCAGTCCCTTTTGTCTTGCTCGCTCAGATATTTCACCTGTTCGCCAAAAATGACTAATTATCTCCTTGGGAATGTCTGACACCGGCGTATACTGTAATAGACGTGACAGGCGCGCAAGCTTGACAGGCGTAGAAACAGTAACTAAGGAGGGCGGGGCTTAGTGAAGGATCAATTAAAAACTGAACGTGTCTTTTTAATAAAGTGTGAATGAGCCGAACGAAAGTCACGGCACAGGCGCAGCAGGAGTCAGATCTCATTCATCACGAGAGAAGAGCTGAGCAGAGCTGAGGTAAGAGCGGTCATTCACGGCGTGTGTCCAGTCTGGAGCGTTTGAAACACTCACTTTGCTCCGCACCTCTCCGTTATGATTACCTGATCCGATCGGCCGTGCTCATTTACATTCTGTGAGTGAGATCTCTCCCCTATGGGCGATAGCATGCAGAACTATCTCCTGTAGTCTCTGGCCTCTGGACAAAAAAGCCTCCGATGACGCAAAATGACGATATTTGCTAGGGCTTTGTAAAAAATATTGATTTCTCGATTTTAATCGATTCTCATTTTTACAAAACAATATCGATTCTTAAATCCCAAGAATTGATTAGTCTATTTTTTTTAAACGAAATTCAAAAACATAACCGTTTTGGCGCTATTGCATGAGATCGCTCTGCCGCAGCTCAGCTCAAGAGAACCAGCAGCGCGGAGCAAACATGAACGGATCTTCTCTTCCGCTCTAATACCAGTAACAGCGCGAAATAAACATGAATGAGCTTCTGAAAGTGTGTTAAAAGATACAGGACAACTTACCGAAATCCGTATCATGTCACAGAATCGCTCAGTGTTTCAACCGCAGAAAGATGTAAGTAAAACGGCTGGTAAAGAATGTCACATAACGTCACATTTACCTCAGACAAACCATATCCAGTGTCCATAAACTCGTTAGTCTGCTAGAAAAAATTACTCTAGAGAGGAGCATTTTGCTAATTATATGCACCATTACATAGGATATTCATTGTCAATTTTCTTCAAATCTGGCAAGTTTTTATGCCACCCTTTAAATGTTTATATTTCAAAAAAACTATTTGGAGTAGAATTATGATTATGTAATTGTAAAGTTAATATTATAACTTTATTATTATATTTAAAAAAAAAAACATAATTTAGTGTCATTTAAGTGTTTGTATACAAATCAGTTAATTTTTACCTTCAATATTAGTAGGCTAATGTAGTATCAACTGACTCCCATAGTTTACAACATTAGTTCAGAAATTAGTTTTCCTTGAGAAAATTTTCCATGTATTATACCTGATACATTTCCAAAATAATCAATATTGAAATTAATCGAAAAGAATCGTATCGAAAGATTGTGAATCGAAATCGAATCGTGAAATTTGTGTCAACACCCAGCCCTAATATTTGCGTCATCTGAGGATTTTTTCCAGAAATAAAATGCATAATTCTCTCGTCTCAGGGGAACATGAGGGGGGAAAGTACGATCATTTGAATATACTACCGGGTTTCTACTGATACAAAGCTTAAAGGTCCTGTTCTTCGTGATCCCATTTTTCAAACTTTAGTTAGTGTGTAATGTTGCTGTTAGAGCATTTATAATACCTGTAAAATTATAAAGCTCAAAGTTCAATGCCAAGCGAGATATTTTTATAACAGAAGTTCCCTTTCAAAGCCTACAGCGAACGGCCGGTTTGTTCTACATCCCTGTACTTCCTGCTTTAATGACGTCAGTAGAACAGTTTGATGACTAAACTCCGCCCACAAGAATACGCGAAAAAGGGGGCGTGGTCTTGTTGCTCTCCCACGTGGAGAAGAGGAAGTGTTGCGTTTGTAGAGTGTGTTTGTCGCATGTCATCGAGACGCTGTTATTTTCTTCCGGAGTCAAATCAGCTTTGTTTGGCCTTCAGGGACGCTGTAGTTTAAGCCCATGCATCTCCCCGTTATGGTGAGAGGCGTGATCTTTCCGGGCAACGTGAGCTAAGCTGCTGTCCAATCACAACACGGGAACCGCTGGCCCAATCAGAACTCGTTACGTATTTCTGAAGGAGGGACTTCATAGAACAAAGAAATCCTCAAGCCGTTTTGAGGACCGTGAAAACAGCAGTATACAGATGAGTAAATTGTGTGAAAAATACTGTGTTTTTTTACACGCGAAACATGAACACATGTTATATTGCACACTGTAAACACAATCAAAGCTTCAAAAACACAGGAAAAACGGGACCTTTAATGCTAATCGCTGAAGTTACCCTTTAAACATGATATATCATGGGGTATTTATATTTAAATATATTAGTGAGCAAACAAAGAGCTAAAATCATGGTATAGGAAAAATGCTTTTATTTCAAAATAATTTTTGATGTAAAAATCATACTAACATTATAAGTGCACTACAGGAAACATTATAAAACAATAAAACAGTTCATGACCCCTTTAAGATAAACTTAAATCATCACCTAAGCTGTAGTTTAATGTCTTTTACAAAGCCAGAGTTCATGTCAGAAAGCAAACTGTCTAAGAAACATCTACAGAAGTCAAATCTCTAGGCAACTTGACATACAGCAATCCTAAATCATACCTGCATTCATAACACATTATTTGTAAACTAATAAACGTTTGAACACTGTTCTTCTTTCCTTCTCAACCTGCTCTTAAAACATTAGACTTTACAATTCTTTATCTTTAAAGGTAGGATAGGTAAGAATGATCTAAAACACTTTTGTCCAAATTTGTTTAAACTTTCTTTATATGTCAATACATAATTAAAATGTAAGTACTCTGAAAAAAAGAGTATACAAATCGAGTGACTCTAGACTTGTAAATCTGCAATAAACACCGCTCATTATTTTCGTCCGGGACGAAACAAGTGATTGGCTTGGGCGACTGTCACTCTCTCGTTACCATGGCTACCACCGCTTTTGCTACAGGATCTGCCCACATGCGCGCACCCGTTTGATTTGAGGAGTTCAAGAGGCTGTATTTCTGCTGGACAGGTAATCTTTCATTTTGATTATACATTTTTTTGGTTTATGTTTTCATGAAGCATGTTTCATTAGCACACGTAGCTGCCTAATATAGCTAACATAACATTACTTAGCATAAAGTTACAATGTTATAAACTTAGCGAGCCATTAGTAGAGATGATAAATACTCAATATGCTTAGCTCAAGTTGATCGCTGTCGTGTTGAATTTCGCAAAATGTAACTTTAGATAACAAAATGCATGTATAAAAGCTAGTACACCGCATCCAGGAACTTTTTTTAGAACTAAGTTAGCTTTAGCTACTACCCTCTGTCTAAACTCTTTTACCATGTTCACCGGGAACTTTACCTGCACGTTTATTTCGGCCTTTGGTTTGTTTTTATATTCTCTACCAATGTTTACTGATGTTTTTATCTTGTGTCTGTGTGTGTCGTAGACACTGTGTTGTGTGTGTATTTTAAACTTTACCAGTATCGGTATGCTAGCTTGATAGTGAGTACTAAAAGACATCTTATTTGTTTATATTCATAAAGATAAAGCTAGATTTTTTATTAGATGTGATTCTGACATGATGTCACTACATGCACTTCTTCTCCGCTCGTCTCAGGTTAATAATGCGTCTTCTTCCAGCTGTTCATGTGTTTTGGGGGCGTGGCTTTGGAAAGAGCCCAGAAGGGAGAAGGTGGAGTGAATGGAAATAATGAGCTGTCTTTAAAACAGTCGTGAGAGGTCTACAGACACTCAATTTTTATATTTTCTTTTTCAGAGTACTTACATTTTAATTATGTATTGATATATAATGAAAGTTTAAACAAATTTGGAAAAAAGGTTTTTTAACCAATTCATACCTATCCTACCTTTAACTAACAAATCACCAGTTCCCGCTCCTCATGACGTCATGTTCTCTGTATGATACTGAACCTTCTAAGAGTAAAACATAATTCTGAATCAAATCAACAGATTAAAGCAATCTTTAATGCATAATTAAACATCAGAAGAAAGCAATCTGCACATACATGTAATACACCCCTTATATATACTATCACTTAATGAGATTATACATTTGTGTTTTACACTTAACATGCTTATACTGAGAATTATATAAAAAAAGTGTAGATATACAAAACCAAGTTGGGTTCAGGTGCATTTTTTTATACATGATATAAGTTATATCATCATATTTACATAGTTTTAGTGATAAGAGGCTAATTCAAACAACGCTCCAAATCTCCATCCACAGGTCTGAGGACAGTCACTCAGTTCACTCCTAGTTTTCAATCTGTGGCCTAAAAATCTGTGACCTAAAAATAAAGACATGAGATGTTATTTTGAGATCAGGATGAAATTTACCCAGCAACCTTTCCAACGTGATGATGTCATACGGCGGTTAAAAAGTGTATAAATGTTTATTTGTGTTGTAAATGTGGCCGATGGTTTGTCTAGATCAGACCCTATTCCTCTGGGATCGGTCAGAGCCTCTGAAGCTCTTCCTCTGAATCTGCATTGATTTGGACCTTCAGCCGTTGGTTCCCATTGAAGTCCATTATGAGGGGAGACATCCTGGAATGTTTTCCTCAAAAAACTTCATTTCTTTTCCACTGAAGAAAGAAAGACATGAACATCTTGGATGAGATGGGATGAGGAAACTATGAGGAGATGTTCATTTTGAAGTGAACTAATCCTTTAATGTCAGTATTATATTTTTTTCCTCACAAGAAGCATAAATTAATCTGCTTATACATCACTGGGCAAATTTCATCATGATCTCTAAATAAATCTTATGTCTTTATTTTTAGGCCCTTTATTCAATTTTAAGCCACAGACTGAAAACTAGGAGTGAACTGAGCGACTGTCCTCAGACCTGTGGATGGAGATTTGGAGCGTTGTTTGAATTAGCCTCTTTTCACTAAAACTATGTTAAAGTTGTTGTTAAGTTGTTAAAGTCAGATAAATAAATAAAACATCATCCTTTAAACGATTAGTTCACTTCAAAATGAACATCTCCTGATAGTTTCCTCACCCCATCTCATCCAAGACCATGTGTTTCTTTCTTCAGTGGAAAAGAAATGAAGTTTTTTGAGGAAAACATTCCAGGATTTTTCTCCTCATAATGGACTTCAATGGGAACCAACGGTTGAAGGTCCAAATCAATGCAGTTTCAGAGGAAGAGCTTCAGAGGCTCTGACCGATCCCAGAGGAATAGGGTCTGATCTAGACAAACCATCGGCCACATTTACAACACAAATAAACATTTATACACTTTAACCTCAAATGCTCGACCTCTGTGTTGTTCTTCTTCACGGTGTATGATGTCATTACGACGGAAAGGTCACGTGATGTAGGTGGAAGTGCCGACCCAGTGTTAAAACTAACGTGCAAAGACTAAATCAAACGCCCTTTACACAAATAAAGGTGAAACAACGATGTTTTAAAGCTGGAGGAGAACATGAGATGGAGTTTTTCGGCACTGGGTCGGCACTTCCACCTACATCATGTGACCTCTCCGACGTGATGACATCATACACCGTGAAGATTAAAATTTGTAATCGATTGTCAGCCCTAATTAAAATCTAACTAAACACATGCTTTTAAAAGATTGCCATATACACAAAACCATATTCATTCAAATATAACATGTTTCTTTATGCTCATAGAATGGCTCATGAAAGGCCCGTGTGAACACATGCACAAGACTTCACTGAATCTTTACACAAGTGTTTCTGAGGAAATGGACTGCAAGAAAATCAGCAGGTGTGTGTGGAGACGGTCAACTTACGGTCGGAACTCCACCATGGAAAAGACCCCAGCAGTCAGAGAGATTTTACGACGGGTGGAGTCAAATATGTCTATCCTGTTTGTAGCAAATAACACAGAGATGTGCTGATGTATTTTATGAGGAGTATCTTTTACAGTACAGTATATGTACACGTGTGTGTGTGTGTGTGTGTGTGTGTGTGTGTGTGTGTGTGTGTGTGTGTGTGTGTGTGTGTGTGTGTGTGTGTGTGTGTGAGTGTGAGTGTGTGTGTGTGTCCACAAAGGTAGTAATACCTTTAAAGCTAATTTTGCCCTTGTTTTGTTGTCCACGAGGAACCGAGCTTATAAATCACACAGAATGATTCAGTGATGGGTAGGTTAAAGGTTAGGGGACAGGAAACTGTATTTGTGACTTTTGTTGTGATGTTCATTTTGTGTCAGGTATTTGGGAACTGTTTTAGGCTATAAAATCAATTGTTTAATTAAAAGGCACCAGAATACAGGAAATGATGGAAGCTTGTTTTCCGCCACAAAATATATATTTTTAAAGATAATTGAGCTTTTTACTCAGAATTACGTGATATAAAGTCGCAATTAGCTTTTTAATTTTTTTATTCTGAAACATAGGAAGTAGCATGTACATTTCCTGAAGAAAATGTGAGTGGTGCTTGCCGTGGCAAAACTCGGCACCCGGTTGCTACTGTGATGCAAAAAAGCCAAGCAACATGTCTGTACGATATTGTGGAGCTGAGATATGGCTTCTTTATGTTGCAATACGGTTGCTAGGGTGCTCTAAATGGGTGCTAGGGTGTGGCTATACAGTCAATGAGGTGATATTTAAAGACTATTGGACAGTCTGAGTCAAAAGAGCCCAACTCTGTATTTCAACAATGCTCTGGTGCTGAGATATGGCTCGTTAATGTTGATATACGGTTGCTAGGGTGCTGTAACTGCTAACACAATTACCATGTTGCTAACATGATGCTAACACAATTAGCATAAAGCTAACATGTTTTTAAGATGTTAACACGATTAGTATATAGCTAGCATGTTGTTAGCATAATGATAACACGATTAGCATGTTGCTAGCATTATGTTAACACGATTAGCATGTTGCTAGCATAATGTTAACAAGATTAACATGTTAACATGATGTTAACACGATTAGCATATAGCTAGCATGTTTTTAAGAAGATGCTAACACCATTAACATATAGTTAACATGTTAACACGATTAGCATATAGCTAGCATGTTTTTAAGATGCTAACATGATTAACATATAGCTAACATGATTAACATGATGTTACCATTATGTTAGAATGATGTTAACACGATTAGCATGATAACACAGTTAGCATGATGTTAACATTATTATTAACATGTTGTTACCATTATGCTAACACGGTTAGCATTTTGTAGGCATTAATGCAAACACGATTAGCATATTGTTAGCATGATGTTAACACGATTAGCATGTTGCTAGCACTATGTTAACACGATTAGCATGTTGCTAGCATGATGTTAACACAATTAGCATTTTGCAAGCATTAATGCAAACACGATTAGCATGTTGTTAACATGATGTTAACACGATTACCATTTTGCTAGCATTATGCTAACACAATTAGCATGTTGTTAACATTATGTTAACACAATTAGCATAAAGCTAACATGTTTTTAAGATGTTAACACGATTAGTATATAGCTAGCATGTTGTTAGCATTATGATAACACGATTAGCATGTTTGCTAGCATTATGTTAACACGATTAACATGTTAACATGATGTTAACACGATTAGCATATAGCTAGCATGTTTATAAGAAGATGCTAACACAATTAACATATAGCTAACATGTTAACACGATTAGCATATAGCTAGCATGTTTTTATGAAGATGGTAACACGATTAACATATAGCTAACATGATTAACATGATGTTAGCATTATGTTAGAATGATGTTAACAGGATTAGCATGATGATAACACGATTAGCATGATGCTAACACAATTAGCATGATGTTAACATTATTATTAGCATGTTGTTACCATTATGCTAACACGATTAGCATTTTGTAGGCATTAATGCAAACACGATTAGCATGTTGTTAGCATGATGTTAACACGATTAGCATGTTGCTAGCACTATGTTAACACGATTAGCATGTTGCTAGCATGATGTTAACACAATTATCATTTTGCTAGCATTAATGCAAACACGATTAGCATGTTGCTAACATGATGTTAACACGATTAGCATTTTGCTAGCATTATGCTGACACGATTAGCATGATGTTAGAATGCTAACACAATTAGCATGATGTTAACATTATTAGCTAACACAATTAGCATGTTGTTATCACGCACACACACACACACACACACACACACACACACAAACAAACAAACACACTCACACACACTCTCTCACACTCTCTCTCACACACTCACACTCACACTCTCACACACTCTCTCTCTCACACACTCACACACACACACACACACACACACACACACACACACACACACACACACACACACACACACACACACACACACACACACACACACTCTCTCACACACTCACACACACTCACACACACACACACACACACACACACACACACACACACACACACACACACACACACACACACACACACACACACACACAAACACTCACACACTCACACACACGTTTGTTTTTGTGAAATGTGAGGACATTCCATAGGCGTAATGGTTTTTATACCGTACAAACCGTATTTTCTATCCCCTTACACTGCCCCTAAACCTACCCATCACACACACACACACACACACACACACACACACACACACACACACACACACACACACACACACACACACACACACACACACACTGCCCCTAAACCTAACCCTCACAGGAGACTGTGCAGTTCACTTTCTGTGAAAAAAAACTTGTTCTGTGTGATTTATTAGCATTTTGAAAAGTGAGGACATGGGGAACGTCTCATATTTCTCCCTCTTTTTGTAATACCCATGTCATTATACACATTTGTGTCGTGATATTTCACAAAAACATGCCCACACTCACACACTCACACACACGCATGTTGGGTTTTCATGTTTTATGGGGACTTTCCATAGGCGTAATGGTTTTTATACCGTACATACTGTATATTCTATCCCCTTACCCTGCCCCTAAACCTACCCATCACACACACACACACACACACACACACACACACTGCCCCTGCCCCTAAACCTACCCATCACAGGAAACATTCTGCATTTTTACATTTTCAAAAAACATCACTAAAGGCCTTTGCACACTGAGTCCGAAATTCGCATGCGAAATTTTCGCACGTCAAAAAATAAATTCGACCTGGCGTTATGTCAATCACGCTTGCACACTGCCTCCGAAACTTTCGTCGATTTCGAAATCGGAACAGGTTCGATTTTCTGCGTTTTTCGCATCCGTTTTTCCCATCTACAGTGCTGATGCCCAACCTAAAACTGCTGGCAGTGCTGGTGAATGAATCGCCAGTGCTCAGATACCTACAATTATATATACAAATATTATTGTATCAAAAATACTGCAATATCACAGCTATAATTATAGCACACCAACTCCCTGTAAACCATGAGTGTGTGTGTGTGTGTGTGTGTGTGTGTGTGTGTGTGTGTGTGTGTGTGTGTGTGTGTGTGTGTGTGTGCGCGTGCGCGCGGATCCTAGACATACTGCCAGTCTCTGTTCAGGATTGGTAATTGGTGGTCTTCTTTTTAATATGTGGCTCCAGTATCGCTAGCAAAACATCAAACGGAGCCACTGACATTCAACTTTGAATCGGTCTGGATAATCCCGCAGCTCCTTGATAAGGAGGTGGAAGACGGCATTTTGTGTTGTTTTGCGGTTTTGTTTTCGTAACGCATTCATTAATACGCATCGGACTCAGTGTGCAAGGTCTCTGTGCGTGACGAATTTTTCGGATCACGAATACGAAAAAACGCATGCGAAAATTTCGGACTCAGTGTGCAAAGGCCTTTAGTCTGATTTATAAGATGTTTTCCTCATGGGGACCAGCAAATGTCCCCACAAGGACGAGGATTTTGGATATTGCCATCTTTGTGGGCACATTTTGTCCCCCTAACGTAGGGATTACCAGTCCACACACACAAACACACACACTCACAAACACTCACACACTCACAAACACACACACTCACACATGTTTGTTTTTGTGAAATGAGAGGACATTCCATAGGCGTAATGGTTTTTATACCGTACAAACCGTATTTTCTATCCCCTTACACTGCCCCTAAACCTACCCATCACACACACACACACACACACACACACACACACTGCCCCTGCCCCTAAACCTAGCCCTCACAGGAGACTGTGCAGTTCACTTTCTGTGAAAAAAAAACTTGTTCTGTATGATTTATAAGCATTTTGAAAAGTGAGGACATGGGGAACGTCCTCATATTTCACCCTCTTTTTGTAATACCTGTGTCATACCCATGTCATTATACACATTTGTGTCCTGATATTTCACAAAAACATGCCCACACACACACACACACACACACACACACTCACAAACACTCACTCACACACACACACACACACTTTTATATCTTCTGCTTTTGTATGTCAGTGGGAAATCAAACAATATCAAATATATTAATATCACATCATGAATAACTGATCGCTGTTCCTCTAAATTATGAGCAAAAATATCAAATAAAACTGAGATGAGATATTTATAAACCTTAAAGCAATACTAACCTTTCAATTGTCAGTTCACAGTCTGGCCTTGTGTGTGACTTCTGCAAAAGTCTGAGTCCATCCTCTGATACATGGAAACACTTTATCCTACAGTATGAACATATTCACACATTAATACAGTCAACTCATGTTTGCATTGTTTACACTGTATTAACATTTACAGGCATTCTGTGCAATATCTTGTGTGACAGAATTCTGTTCCACTGTGTAATATTGCACTTATGAATGGACATAAATCTGATGAGGGCCCATGTATTTCTGACCAGTCCTTTGTTTAGTTAAAGTCATTTCTTCTTTGTTACCTTAGCATGAGATAATATGAGCATGCACGAGTGATTTCATGAGATCATGTCGTACCTGAGTTCTCTTAGACTGGGACAGTTTTCACTGAAAGAGATCATTTGAGTAACATGACACTCAGTCAGACTCCACACACTCAGCTCCATCATCTTCAGTCCAGGCAAAGATTGGAGGGAAAATATTGGCATATCTCTGTCCTCATCATCAATTTGTTCCTGAGTTTTAATTTCTTGAAAGACGTTTGTCCAGTCAAAGTTAATTATACTGGACTGTGGAAACGTGACAGTGACTGCACTAATACCGG
Organism: Gobio gobio; assembly: GCF_949357685.1. NCBI lineage: Eukaryota > Metazoa > Chordata > Actinopteri > Cypriniformes > Gobionidae > Gobio > Gobio gobio. Next base: position 2,285,330 of record NC_137112.1, on the reverse strand, counting down.
TTCTGTCTGTCTCTATACGGACGCTAAAAAGCAATCAAGGACAGAGTTAGTAGTTTATATCACAATTCTCTGGCACCAGCTATTATTGCATCACTACCAGTAAAAAATAGCAAGATTAATTGAAAAGCTTAATACTTACTTTATATGTATTTTTATAACATATAATATTATATGATATATGATATTTAATAATAATATAATATAGGCCTAATATATGTAATTTATATTTAAATGTAAGATCATGAAAGTTTAAATTATGCTTGAAAAGGGGATTTTTCTTTACCTGGACAGATCTTCACTGATTGACAGATTCACTGATGCAATATCAGTCTCTTCACTGCTAAGACAGACACAGAAAAACATAAATATAAAAGTCAAAAACAAACATTGAAGGGATTTGTGCATGTGAGTCTGGTATAATAAAGAAATGACCTTTATGAGTTAGTGTTAATTTAATCTGCTTTTATTTCTTTATTTAGTCGAGTTTTATTCTTTAGTCTGGGGATTTTAGTTTAGTTAAAGTCAATAAAATCGTCTCTGGTTATGTATGTAACCTTATGTTCCCTGAGAACAGGGAACGAGACGCTGCGTCAGCTGACACTACGGGGGAACGCCTCCAGCGTGACAGGTGCCTGAAATCACAATCAAAAAACGTCAATCCTATTGACCGGCGACAGCCTATGACGTCATCAAGGTGCAACCAGGAAGTATATAAGGGCGCCTTGCCAACATGACAGTATCTAAACGTCTGAAGGGACTGTTTGGCAGGCAAGCCTTGAGGCATGGCAAAGCGACGCAGGGAACATAGGTTACATACGTAAACAGAGACGTTCCCTTTAGAAAGGGAACTCGCGCTGCGTCAGCTGACGCTACGGGGAACGATATATCAACGCCGCCATGCCAAAAGGAGAGCATGCCCACTGGCAGTGACAACTGTCAGGACAAGCAAATTCAACTGAAATGCCTGAACCACTCCCCTTCTGGTCACATTAGGCTGTCAGTGACAGCGCTCCCTACGGTCAAAGCCCAAGCTATAAACCTGAGAAGGAACCTTCACATACCATATGAAGTCCTACCCTGGCCGCTCGAAGGCCTGGAATCAGCCCATTCGACAGAAGGGGTTCCTTTAAGGGAACGTGGCAAGGGGACCCGAGGGAACCCGTGCCAGTCACTATTCGGGAAGAGTTCACCGAATGCCACCAGGGAGGCCTGACGTAGCGACCTCTATGTGGGACACGTCAGTTCGGCCAATCCCTGTCTGTTTAAGTACAGAGCCTCTGGTACTTGCCTCCGGACAGACATCCTGCTAGGGTACTGCAAAAAGGCAGTGTCCTCCACCAGCCGGACCTCAGAGACAGGTTATCCTGGAGAGCAGCGCTCAGCGAAGTGCTTTCTAACCCTTGCTAGCGAGGGGAGTTTTAGCCGCTCGATCCTAGGATCTACCAAGCACTTACTTTAAAACGTGCTGAGGAGGCCGAACAGGCCTACAGGCTGATCCTAGCTGGGAGGCCTCGAGGGGCCTACAACCGACGGATCAGTGCCAAGCGGCTATCAGCTCACAGAAGACTCTCACTTGAGAGGAGCTCCCAAGCCTGCCTGGTAGGTAACCATGCTGTAGGCGATCTATGAGAGTCCCTTCCTGTAGGGACCGCATAGAAGCAGCGTCGTCTCGTCATGCTAGGGTATGAACACTGCCTTCAGGTGCTACCGGCTAGAAACCTGAGCCTGATAGCAGGTGACCACCAGCTGTCAGCGCAAAGCCAGTTATGTGTTCCCTCCTCGGGAACTCGTCCCCCAGGGAGGCCAGAAGGGGCCTCCACCTGGTAACCTGTGCTGACTACTCACGTGTCCAAACCGCGGAGCCCGCCCTCAGGGAGGCCTAGCAGGCCTACCACCTGACCGCAGTCGAGCTAGCCCTCGAGGTAGCTGGGAAAACAGGGAGTCGCTCCATCAGGGAGGCCTAGTGAGGCCTACCACCTGCTAGTCTTTGGGCGTTCCTCCTGGGAGGCTTAGTTAGGCCTACCACCTGACAACAGATGCGCTAGAGATAGCCTTTTTCACAGTGACTAGACTCATCTAGTGACTGTGAACAGGAACATGCCCTTAGAGGAGGCCAGGTGAAGCCTACAATCCAATAGCGAATCCCCCAGGGAAGCCTGTGACGCTTGCTACCTGTTAGCAAACCCTGCTACCACGTGTCACCGAAACTGTGGACCGGGGAACGATCTCAGGGAGGCCCGGTGCCTACGACCTGATGGCAGAATGTGCTAGCCTCCAGGGACCTCGGCCACCTGGAGCCCGGGAACACCTCCTCAGAGGAGGTCAAGTGAGCCTGTTTACCCCACAGCAGGCCCTTAGGGAGGCCTGGTAACGCCTTCCACCTACAAGCAGCTCGTGCCAGCCGTCGAGGGACTGATGCCTCAGGCATGCCCCCTCGGGGGAGACTGAGTGTGGCCCGCTATTCACAGCAAGCTCTCAGGGAGGCCTGGAGGGGCCTACCACCTGAGCCAAGGTGACCCAAAAACGGGAGCCTACCCCTCAGGGAGGCCTGGCAGGGCCTACCTCCAAATAAGAGGTATGCAGGTTCTATGAACCCTGCCGTGGACAGAAGAAGGCTGGCTGCTGCACCCAGGCTGACGGTAGCTGTCTGCTGCTGAAGAAGAACTGGACATCCAGAGATCACCTGGGGACTCATCCCCAAGGAGGCCAAAGAGGCCTACTAGTTGACGAGATTTTCGCTGAAGTTTGACGTCAATGGATAGTCGCGACGTCGAGACTCCCTCCTGGAGTCTGCTGCCCAGACTGCCCAAGCTGGCTACTCACAACCAGCTGGCCTTCACACGACCGCACCTGGGGCTGGCTCCATCCCAGAGGCTAAAGGGCCTCTGCAATAGCGCAGTCTCACAGGGCAGTGCCTACAGACATGAACCTAATCACATTGCCAACAGCAGTGCACTCAGCAAACAAATGCTTAGGAACCCTCTACAGCGAGGGGAGTACAACTTACGTCACCTGCTTCAGGGCGGCCGCCTTGCTTTCTCATACAGCGGTCTGCCGTTCGTGCAAGGACGTCAGCCATTGGTAATGCTCGGGGCCTCAGGGGAGCATTCGATCAAACCGCCATGCAGAAGGTTGCGATGTTCAGCTCGACCCGAGCCCTAAAGAAGGTGGAGCAGAGGACATAGAGCAGAGGGTAAAAAACATCATACAAATATGTAACCCACCGGCCGTACCATCCTCCAGGACGAGGCCGGGGGCCGCGGCCACACCAGCTCTGAAAGGCGGGGCACAGCAAAACTAAAGTCTTAGACGCACACAGCGAAAGACGCTCAACCCGGCCCCACGACCACTGGCAAGGTCACTATCCCTGCTGCAACACCTACACTGCATTACTAAATAACCCCAGAACGCAGAGAAGGGGGCGGGCCTTGGCCGGACTACTCTGTAATAAGAGGAGGCTGAATCAAGGATGCAGAAAAACAAACACTGTTCTTATACTTGAAGACAGGCCTGGGGCGACAATACCTGCTTTTTAAAGGAAACGCCCCCCATCCTTAGCAAAGCCTAGGCCAAGTGTTGCGGTGCTAAACCTGCACTAGATCTACCCAGGGCTCGGGAAATAAATATATAATACATATAATGTTGCAAAGAAGATCGTTCTTAGCTTACTCACAGGGAGCTGCAGGCCCTGCGATGTCCAACGATGTTCCATAATCCCCCGAGCCCTCTCAGGAGAGCAAAAAACGGGGTCCTGAAAACATAGTAAATAATGTTCCACCCTTCTCGAGGGGGACTCAGCACTCGCTCCTCTCGGCGCTTCAACCCAGCCATCAAGCTAGTATACGACCACCATCCTGAGGGGGGCGCTTTCACCAAACAAACCAGGCGGGCCGTCAGAATCTTACATTTTCTGCTCATCATTGGCCCACCGGCCTGATGTAAAGCGCCCAGGGGAAAGCACAGGAGGAAGGGAAAAAAGGCAGCGCTCATCTGCGCGCCCTAGGAGGCGGAGTCCGCTGCCTGCGCTGGTTCCGGTTACCAGCACCGGCTTCCTTCCTCTTTTTGTTGCGGGTGTCCCGCCTTCTCTGCGCACCAGTCCTCCACGGAGGGGGCGCTCGAGAGGCGGCACTCGGGGTCGAGATCCGTGGTCCGGCGCAACTCGGTCACCGCATCAGGGGTTAGTCCCTCCCCCTGATTGAGGTCCCTCAGCAGGTAGGCTTGTAACACCTCCATGGTGTGCAAAGCCGCCCCAGCGTGACCCGCTGACATGTACGCCCTGCCGTTCAAACGTGACGTTGTTCTGAGAGGTTTGGTCGGCAGGGTGGGAGCCCTCAGTGTCGACGGCCGCCCAGAGGCGAGATAGTTCGCAAACATCTCATCCACGGACGGCAACGACACATATCCAGCCTCCGCCAGTCCCTCGACATCAGTTAGAAATTAGCGGGCTGAATAAGGCTTCTTCCATCCCTTCGAGATCTGCTGATGGAGATCTGGAAGAAATGGAAGACTCCCGGGAGCTGGGTGGTCATGGGCGGAGAGAAACAGGTCGTCCAAGCGATTCGGACGCACGACCTCTCTCCTCGCGCGCTGCTACGGCAGCTGCAGTCTACCCTCAGCGCGCTCCATGACTTCCACCAGCTCCCCGTACATTGGACAGGATGGATGTGAGGTTTCAGCCTCAGCTGACTCACCAACCTCTTCATCCATCCTTTGCTCGGTAGGAAGAGCCGCAGATGAGGAGGAGGAGCCCAGATCCCGCTCCTCCTCCGATGTCTGCCCCTCGTGATCTGGATCGTCATCCGCGAGCACTACACCAGTCTCCAGGCGATGAGCCAGATCCATCTGGGAACCCCAGGACTTCAGACGCCGCTCAGCCTCAGCTCGAGCGGGGCCGTCCCCAGATGCTGAACTCTCTCCCCTCGAGAAGAGAGCCAGACGAGAGCGGAGCGTTTTTCAGGGGAAAGCGCTCGCAGTTTGCACAGAAAGCTCCCTCAAGAACTTCCCGTGCATGCTCCTCACCCAGACAGTAGACACAGAGTGTGTGTGTATCCTCAGGTGTAAGATACCTGGTACACGGGTCCACACATCTGCGGAAGTGGCGTTGCTTCTGAGCACACTTCATCTTGCTGCATAAACTTTCTTTGACGCTTCACGTGAGATAGGCAAACAGTCCCTGAAGACGAAAAGATACTGTCATGTTGGCAAGGCGCCCTTATATACTTCCTGGTTGCACCTTGATGACGTCATAGGCTGTCACCGGTCAATAGGATTGATGTTTTTTGATTGTGATTTCAGGCACCTGTCACACTGGAGGTGTTCCCCCGTAGCGTCAGCTGACGCAGCGCGAGTTCCCTTTCGAAAGGGAACTGTAAAATGGTTAAACTGATAATCAGAATGTATTGATCTTATAATCATGATTACTGATAATGACTGCTGTCCTTTGAGAGATTTCTGTTTACATTCAATCAGAATTATTGCACTTTTACCCGAGCACGAATCAAGAGAATGTCATTATTTTACCCAATAGATTGCTGATTTATAATTTCTCGACATTAAAACACGCCTCAAATGATAGCCTTCATTTATATTTTGAACAAAACCTAATTTACAGCTTGAGAGAGAAAACGTCTCAGTTACGTATGGTAACCCTCGTTCCCTGAAGGAGGAAACGGAGACATACGTCGGACGTACCGACGAATTGGGATCACTTCTGGGAGCCCCTATCAGCTTCGAACTATATAGAACCGGCCAATGAACAATTGGCGTGCGAGATTTGCATCTCACGCTCCGCCCCCCACTGCGAGTATTAACAGGAAGCGAGAGCGAATGCACGCTGTTTTTCACTGAGGAGCCAAACTTAACCTGCTCAACCTGCAGTGATGGTACAGCAACTGTGGCGACGGGACGTACGTCTCCGTTCCCTCCTTCAGGACGTTTCTTTTCAGTCGGTCACGTTCGACATACGTCGGATGCTCCGCCACATCCGACTGCCGCGGGTTGCGGAGGACTCAACAGGGTTCGCCGTTCCGGGGGACTCGACTGGAGCAAATAAGCGCACGCATCCGTCTACCATAGGGGAGGGAATGGCGCAGCAAGCCGACACTAGAACAGGCACTTCGGTGTTACTGACTATGGGAAGTGAGCACACAGGAAGATACCGGCTCTACACAGAGGCTATAGAATCTAGCGAACGTGTTAGGTGTCGCCCAGCCCGCAGCTCTACAAAATCTGTCAGCGAGGCACCACGAGCCAGCGCCCAGGAAGAGGCAACACCCCTAGTGGAGTGGGCTCTTAACCCGAGCGGGCAGGGCACGTCTTGGGACTCATAAGCCAAGACGATGGCATCCACTATCCAGTGGGCCATCCTCTGCTTGGAGACAGCCTTTCCCTTCTGCTGTCCTCCGTAACAGACGAAGAGCTGCTCTGAGGTCCTGAAGCTTTGCGTTCTGTCCACGTAAGTCCGGAGAGCACGGACGGGACAGAGAAAAGCTAGGGCTGGGTCTGCCTCCTCCAAAGGCAGCGCTTGCAGGCTCACCACTTGATCCCTGAAGGGAGTAGTGGGAACCTTGGGCACGTATCCAGGCCGGGGTCTCATGATCACATGAGAGTTACCGGGCCCTAATTCCAGGCACGATTCATCGACTGAAAATGCCTGCAGGTCCCCTACCCTCTTGATGGAGGCCAACGCAGTCAGGAGTATTGTCTTTAACAACAAGATTTTCAACTCAGCTGACTGCAAAGGCTCAAAGGGCGCTCTCTGTAGTGCAGATAGCACCAGAGTTAAGTCCAAAGAGGGTATGGAAGGAGGGCGAGGTGGATATAGTCTCCTTGCCCCCCTCAGGAACTTGACGACCAGATCGTGCTTACCTAGAGATTTTCCATCTACTAGCTCATGATTAGCGGCGATAGCGGCAAAATAGACTTTGAGGGTGGAGGGAGACAGCCTTCACTCCAACCCATCTTGTAGAAAGGAAAGCACAGATCCGATCGAACATCTTCGGGTGTCTTCTCGGCGAGAAGAGCACCAATCGACGAACAGGTTCCACTTCAACGCATAGAGGCGCCTCGTAGAGGGGGCTCTAGCGGAAGTGATGGTGTCAACTACCGCTTGCGGGCCGCCAAAGGGTGCCCCGTCTCTGAGTCAGGAGGTCCTTCCTCAGAGGAATGGGCCAGGGAGGTTCTGTCGCGAGGAGCACTAGTTCCGGGAATCAAGTCTGATTGGGCCAATACGGAGCGACCAACAGGACTTGCTCCTCGTCCTCCCTGACTTTGCACAGTGTCTGTGCAAGAAGGCTCACTGGGGGAAATGCATACTTGCGTTCTTCCCGGGGCCAGCTGTGGGACAGGGCATCCGACCCGAGGGTTCCCTCGGTCAAGGAGTAAAACCACTGACAGTGGGTTGTCTCTGGGGAGGCAAACAGGTCTACCTGTGCGGCCCCGAAACGACTCCAGATCAGCTGAACCGCCTGGGGATGGAGTCGCCACTCTCCCGGAAGCACCGGCTGACGTGACAGCTCGTCGGCTGCACGGTTGAGCAGGCCCGGAATGTGAATGGCACGAAGCGACCTCAGATGCTTCTGACTCCATAAGAGGAGATGGCGGGCGAGTTGTGACATGCGAAGGGAGTGTAGACCACCCTGTTTGTTGATGTACGCTACGGCCGCAGTGTTGTCCGTCCGGACCAGAACGTGCTTGCCTCTGAGCGGCACTTTGAAGCGGCTGAGTGCAAGACGAACTGCTAACAACTCGAGGCAATTGATATGCCATTGCAGTTGAGGCCCTGTAACTGCAAGCCCGTTGTACGTGGCACCCCAGCCTGTGGATGAGGCATCCGTGGAGACAACGGAGTGCCTGGACACTAGTTCTAGGGGAACTCAAGCCCGTAGAAATGAAGGGTCCGACCAGGGGGAGAAGGTTTGGCGGCACCTCAGAGTCACTTGGACACGGAGGGATCCTCTGTGCCACGCCCATCTCGGGACTCGGTCGTGTAGCCAGCGTTGAAGCGGTCTCATATGAAGCAATCCGAGCGGCGTTACTGCGGCTGCGGAGGCCATATGCCCCAGGAGCCTCTGAAAATGTTTCAGTGGTGCCGCTGTCCTGCCTTTGAACGAATTCAAGCAGTTCAACACTGACTGAACAAGCTCCTCGGTGAGGTGAACTGAATCGCATAGCCGAGTCTGATGGTACGGAGGAGCCACCGAGATGGGCTGGGAAGCGCTAGCCAGGCTCCCAGACTCCGAGCAAGGGGGATCAATGGCACCACAGACGTACCCGCAGCGGGGCAGCGAGGCGGAATGCAGGGATCCGGCTCGGACGGCATGGGAGCGGTCCGCAGCGGGATCTGAGTGTGCTGTGCAACACTTACCTGCATCCGCGGGGGGGACGTGCGAGTGTGGGGAGGCCGCTTGTGTGCGTCCCGACAGCCGGCGTCCACTGCTGGCGAAAGGAGAGGCACCTGAGGGTGGCGAGGCATGGGAGCATCAGCCACCGCCAAGCGCGCTCTCTTGGCACCCAGAGATATTGTAAACTGCTCTTTTATTGAAGTTTTGGGTGCCGCTAGCACTGGGGCCAGCGGCGGAACAGTCAAACAAAAGATTCTCCCCCGGAGAAGGGCCGCTCCCCGGAGTGGTGCTGCAGCCATCTCGAGAAGAGCAGTTTCCTCCATCTTTGGGCGGCCCGTCTCAGGGTCGCTTGCGACGACGCTTGTCACCTGGCTTGGCAGCGGCCTGAGCGGGCTAGACATCCTTCCCACGGCCGGCCCCACGCCGTCGCCTGGTGTTAGGCTGCTGCGGTGCCTTGGCGGGGGCGGGGGCGGGGGCGGAGGCGGCGGCGGCGGCGGGTGGACGTCCTCGGCGGCAGGCAGACGCAGCCTGTCTGCAAGCCTTGTAAGCCTTCCCAGTCAGACCGGAGGAGAACTTACAGGCTTGGGACGGGAGACGTGGGTCATCGCGCCAGTTGGAGGCGGTCGCCGGACACAGTTGCATCGCGACGGCGCGCTCCACTGGCGAGATCCCCACGTAAGTGAGGGGGGAGGAGTCACTCGTTTTCTGGCAGAAAAAGGTGCCGTCCACGACCTTGTGAGCTCCTAATGCACCTCCGGGAAGAAAGGTGTCGGGGCGGGACGCTGAGAACCAGCACGACCCGCCCAGAGGAACCAATCATCCAACCTAGAGGGTTCGGGACACGGTGGAGGGTTCCACACGAGCCCTACCCTTTCGGCAGCCCGGGCAAGCATAGTAGCCATCTCAGGGTCCGGGACAGCCATTGCCACTCTCCCAGAGGGAGGCAGTACAGCTGACCCTTCATCCTCTGAGGACTGAAACTCCCCCTCCGATGCAGCGATCGACATCTGCTCGTCTGCTGGAGCTCCGAAAGTCACCACTGGCCGCCCGTGGGAGGGACCAGCGGGTTCTCTCGGGAGCTCTACCGGCTGCGGAACCAAGGGAATAGGGGCCTGCGGAGTTTCACTCGGCGGGTTTGCCCTAAACGTGATCCTCAGATCACCCTGGCCATCCAAAGAAGTAGTTCTACCCGGGTTAGGGGTAGAACTAGATCGTGGGATGGGTAAGGGGACTCCCCCAGCCCGGAGGTCTCGATCTTAGTTCCGCGATAGTCATGTTCCCGCAGTGGGAACATGAACTATCCACAAACGCCGCCTCAGCGTGCTGTTTGCCCAAACACGTGAGACAGCGATTGTGACCGTCAGTAGGCGCCAGGGAACGACCGCATCCAGAAACGCACGGGTGGAATGTCATCTTGAAAAAGACGCAGCGTCACCCGTGAAGCTCTTTTGTGAGGAAACGCTCTTGTGCTGAAGCACTCAGGAGGAAACGCGACAGCGCACAGGGTTTGTGTGCAGCCCGTGCCTGTACTCAACAGGAAAAAAACGCCCAACCAGACCAACAGTGATGTTCAGTTTTTTTTTGTCAACAGTTTTTCTCTGCTTGCAGAGGCAGCCGGTGAGTCAGCGCGATCCCGCTGAAGTGTGCCGTTTCTCCAACACGCGTCCCCTCTGGTTCTCCGGTAATACAACTCTTAATCTTGCTAATAGCAGCTGAAACAACTCAAAATGACGTTTGAGAGTCCTCTTCATATGCCGTTTGGCTCCGAAGTGAATGACAGCTTGCATTCGCTCTCGCTTCCTGTTTATACCCGCAGTGCGGGGCGGAGCGCAAGATGCAAATCTCGCACGCCAATTGTTCATTGGCCGGCTCTATATAGATTCTATATTGGCCGGTTCTCCCAGAAGTGATCCCAATTCGTCGGTACGTCCGACGTACGTCGAACGTGACCGACTGAAAGGGAACTAGTGCTTCATTCGTCACTGACACTGAAAATGAGGAGAATCTCCAAAGATTAAATTATGACATTTTTCTTTACCTGTGAAGTTCAGAGATAAACATAGGTGCCTCCATGTTAACTCTGCAAAGGCATAAAGAGAAAAACGGTCTCTGAGATATAAAAGTGAGAAACAGAAACCAGTGAAAGAGCATTGTGTGTGTGACCCTACATAACCTCTGTGAGCTCAGTGTCCGTCCTCTCAAGACAGCATGGATTACAGCAGCCATATCAGAATCTGATTCTGCTTTCAACCTTTAAAATCCAATCAAATATAATCCGTTATGAAGACTATATTTCATGTTGATTTTATAGAGCTCATGTATCCCCGCCCCTTTCAGCGCTCTGTGTGTTCTGTCTTCCGGTTTTCAGTTCTACAGACAATAGAAAATCTAAAGATGCTGCACGCTTGTTTGACTGGAGAATAAAGTCTATATACAAACAACAATCCTGGAATCAGAGGAATGAAGTCAGATAAATAAATAAAACATCATCCTTTAAAAGATTAGTTCACTTCAAAATGAACATCTCCTGATCATGTCCTCACTCCATCTCATCCAAGATGTTCATGTGTTTCTTTTTTTCAGTGGAAAAGAAATGAAGTTTTTGAAGAAAACATTCCAGGATTTTTCTCCACATAATGGACTTCAATGGGAACCAACGGATATGGGGTGAGGAAATCATCAGGAGATGTTCATTTTGAAGTGAACTAATCCTTTAACAGCTTTTTTTCTGATATAGGTTGAAAATGTCAAAAGTGGGAAGGTTCAGTCACGGTCAGAGTTATTGGCACCTCTGGTAAATATGATCAAAGATGGCTGTGAAAATAAATCTGCATTGTTTATCCTTTTGATCTTTCATTCAAAAAATAGCAAAAATCTATGAAAACCTTTCATTGAAGTAAAATAATTGAAATTAGGGTAAATCTCATTATGAAATAAATTATTTTCTCTAAAACATGTTGGCCATAATTATTGGCACCTTTAATTAAACACTGTTTGCTGTTAGTTTTCTCCTGTAATGCCTGATGAGTTTGGAGATCAGAGATCATTCCTCCACACAGAATCTCTCAGACCCTTCAGATTCCAGCTCTTCTCTTCAGTTCTCTATAGGGTTCAGCTCAGGGACTGGGACGGCCTTCATTCTGTGCTCAGTCACACATTTCTGTGTTGATTTTGATGTTTTATCTGCTGTGTTTGCTAGAATCCATGATGCCATGTGTCTGAACAAGAAGTCCAGGACCTCCAACAAAAAAATAGGCTTCAGCATTAAAGATCCAGCGGTGTATTTAACCAAGGGCATGGGGTCTTTATGTCCCATCTGGTGTGTTTTCTGCCCAAAAGCTCTTGTTTTAGTGTCATGTGACCACAGAAGCAGGTCCGTCTGAAGCTCCAGTCGTGTCTGAGCTGAATATGCTGGAGTTTGTTTCTGGATGAGCGAGGAGGATTGTTCTTCAAACCCTCCCGAACACCATGAGCTGATGTAGGAGCTGTTTGGTCATTATTTTAGTCTTTCTGACCCCAAGACTCAACTAATCTCTGCACTTCTCCATCTGTGACCCTGTGAGAGTGATTGTCCTCCTCTCATGCATTAGGACAACACACACACACACACACACACACACACACACACACACACACACACACACACACACACACACACACACACACACACACACACGTCCTCTTCCAGATTCAGAACATCTTTAGTTGATTGAACTTCTGGATTATTGCCCTGATGGTGGAAATGGGGATTCTTTACAGACACTTTCTATATTGTGAAGCTTAACACTCGTCAGCTGCACATCAGAACTATATTCTGTGGTTTTGCTCATTGTGATTATGATGTGTTTCCTCATATTTATACTCCTGTGGTACAGGAAGTCATGGCCGGACAGTTTCATACTCATAGTAACCCTGGTGTGCTAAAAAATGTAAATATTAATGGGAATATACTTCAGAGATATTTTACTTAAAAATTCTAGGGGTGCCAATAATTATGGCCAATGTGTTTTGGAGAAAAGCATTTATTTCATAATGAGATTTCCCCCGACTTTCCATTCTTTTACTTCAATGAAAGGTTTGATTTTTGCGATTATTTTGAATGAAAGATCAAAATGATAAACAATGCAGATTTATTTTCACAGCCATCTTTGATCATATTTACCAGAGATGCCAATAACCTCAACTGATCACAGTGGGTATAAAAGTCTATACCCCCTGTAACAATTACAGATTTTTTTGTTAAAGCACTTAAAATCATGTCAGATCTTTTTCCACCTTTGGTGCACTATTGAAACAAACAACAACATTCAAAACTAACAAATATACCTTTTAAACACCTGATTGTAAAAGTGTGCACACTCACACTTGTTAGAAACACATTTATCTTTTAATACAGCAGACAGTCTTTATGAGTAAGAGTCTGTCAACTTAGCACAACTTGATTTGTCAATTTTTCTCTTGCAAAAGAGCTTCAGACGAGAAGGCCTGGCTCTCAGTCTCCGCTCTAATTCATCCCAAAGGTGTTCTATCGGGTTGAGGTCAGGACTCTGTGCAGGCCAGTCCAGTTCCTCCACACCAAACTCGCTCATCCATGTCTTTATGGAGCGACGCTTTGTGCACTGGAGCGCAGTCATGCTGGGACAGGAAGGGGCCGTCCCCAAACTGTTCCCACAAAGTTGGGAGCATGAAATTGTCCAAAATGTCTTGGTGAAGCATTAAGAGTTCCTTTCACTGGAACTAAGGGGCCAAGCCCAACCCCTGAAAAACAACCCCACCCCATAATCCCCCCTCCACCAAACTTTACACTTGGCACAATGCAGTCAGGCAAGTCCTGTTCTCCTGGCAACTGCCAAACCCAGACTCGTCCATGGGATTGTCAGACAGAGAAGTGTGATTGGTCACTCAGAGAACATGTCTCCACTGCTCTAGAGTCCAGTGGCGGCGCGCTTTACCCCACTGCATCCCACGCTTTGCAATATTTAGTAGTGAGGAAATGTCCCGAATGGACTTATTGCACAGGTGGCAACCGATCACGGTACCACGCTTGAGTTCACTGAGCTCCTGAGAGCGGCCCATTCTTATTTATACACCTGTGGCCATGAAGGGATTGAACACCTGAACACCTGATTTGGAGGGGCGGCACAATACTTTTGCCAATTTAGTGTAGTAACACGCTCATTTTAAAAAGGTGTGCCTGTTTATGCACACCCCCCCCCCCCCACCTCCCTTAAGTTTCCTTTTGTTTGTTGCATACATTCACAATTAAAGTTGGAAAAGATCTGACATGATTTTACTTATGTGCATTTTTTTACATCACAAAAAGCAGCAATTTTTAAAGGGATTTGTCGACTTATTAAACCTACATTTTGAGTTCACAGAGGGTTTGTTTTGGATACTTACTTTAATTCCTCAAACTTGTGGAGTACAGGCAGGATCATAGCCAGTTTTTCAGATGTTAAACCCCATCTATAGAGACTCAGTTGTTTCATACTCTGACAGCACTGACCGCAGTACAGCAGCGCCCAGCAGTCTATTCTTCTTAGAGGTCTATCCCAAACCGAAACAAGACTCGTGCCGTTCAGAACTTCTGTCACAAAGCTTTCTTCATGGAGCTCAAAGAGATGATGAAGAGTCTCGAGAGAATCCCTCTGTTGGAAGAGCCAGTCTTTCAGAATGTTCTGTGTGTTTGGATGAACGCACACACCCTGTTTCCTCTTAAGTGTGTGTCTAACTTCTTCATTCATTAGACCGAAAAGAAACTTCACCACAGCTTCAAATTGTCCCTTCAAACACACGTTTGTGAATTTCTTCTTAAACTCGTTTCCATCCAGTGAGACGTAATACAGAGCAGTGAAGAACTCCTGAAAGCTGAGATGCATGAAACTGAACATTATCTCCTGGTGGACTCTCCTCTTAAAGAGGAACTTACTCAGGAACAGACTGCCAGCAGGGTCTGCAACCGTTTCCTTAACCATCTCCTCATCCAACAAGACTTGCTGTTCCAGCATCCCTTTCTCTGCCAGCTGACCCAGACTCCTCAGCAGGGCCGAGACGGACTGACTCAAACCCTGGCAGTGATGCTCCAGTAGAGTGGACACAAAGTCAGCGTAGATGGAGGTCGTGGTTTCAAGGCCGCTTTTTAAATCTGAACCGTCATTGGATCTCTCTCGCATAACCGTGCAGATGATCCAGCAGATAACAGGGATGGAGCAGGCGGTGATGAGGGTTTCATTTGCCTTCACATACTCATAAGCCTTCCTGAAGAATTCCTCATTCCGGAAGAATCCCTGGAAGTACTTCTCAACCCCTTCACTTGAAAACCCCATGATCTCAGTGAATCTCTGAGGTCCTTTGAGCAGTTTACTCAGTGTGTCTGTAGCTGTAGATCTGGTGGTGACCAGCAGGAAGGACTCTGGCAGGATTCGACCCCTCAAAAGGGCACAAAGAGTGACCTCAGGTGTAGCTCTTTTATTCAGGTCAGTGTGTGGAGACTTGGGATGATCGTCTTGAGTGAGTCTCAGCTCGTCAAATCCATCAACGATGAAAAGCATCTTCTCTGGCGTCTCTTGTAAAACCTGTGAGATCTGATCTGATGTTAAACTGCAGCTGTAGCTCAAGATCTCCTCCAAACTCTTTTCTCCAGACATGCGATTTATTTCCTTACACTTTAAGTGGAACACGATATTGAAGCGCTGTTTGTAGAGGTAACCAGATGCCCAGTCCATCATGATCTTCTGCACAGTGAAGGATTTCCCGTTCCCAGAGTTCCCCTGCAGTATAACAGCTCTAGGGCTGATTCTGCGGTTATCTGGATCGAACAGATCGTTCAGACGGACAGATTGATCACTGCTCCTGGAGCTGGAGCGAGGGCTGATTCTGTGGTTATCTGGATCGAACAGACGGTTCAGACAGAAAGATTGATCACTGGTCCTGGAGCTGGAGCGGATGTCTTCTTCTCTCTCTTTCTGATCTCTGTGTCTCTGAATGATCAGCGGCTGTGTGAAGCGCTCAGACAGCAGCACCTGTTCACCAGGCAGTGAGTTATACTCGCTCACATACTGATACTCACTGCAGATCAGCTCCTTATATTTGTCAATCACTGAGCTGATATCTGCAGAAATGATCAATGCAGAAAGAGTTGGTTGATTCTAGACATTCTGATGATTAAGAAATGTCAGACTAGGAGGTAAATACTAAGGTAACTATAACTATATAATATTACTATAAATTCCATCAGTCACCTGAGGTTTGTGTTTGTGTGCTATGCCCAGAAACACCTGGAGAACATTAGAGACACTTAATATTAAAAAATTTACACATTTCATATACGCATACAGTACCGGTCAACATTTTTTAAAGAAGTCTCTCATGCTCACCAAGACTGCATTTGATCAAATATACAGAAAAAACAGTAAGATTGTGAAATATTTCTATTTTCTATTTTAAAGGGTTAGTTTCTGCCAGTCTCGTGTTAATCTGGAGTATCTATAGAGTAGTGTTGATCCTTCATATCGCCCAAGAGTTTTTAGTTTTATCATATTTATAAAAGACAGATACACTGTACCGATTCTTTCAGAAAACAGCCGAGCTCGGGGAGGCGTGCAGTGGGCGGAGCTAAAGAGACACACACACACACACACACACACACACACACACACACGATTCTCTATACGTTGGTATTGTTCACAATATATACACTTACGCACCGATTGCCAACAAAACACACACATTCGATCACTTTCACTCCCGCATGCGGTTTCCACTCATGACCGGGAACAAACACACACACTTGCAGAACTCCGGGAAACACAAACTGCATCCACTGTTCCCTTAACGCTGGGCTATTTGTGAAGCTGAACAAGGTGATCCCTCTCACACACACACACTTCTTTAGTGACATTGTTGATTTTGTGTCTAAAAACACAACGCCAGCACCGCCGACGGCTCCCGTAACCTGAACGAAGCTGTTGATGGACGCACTCTTGATCTGGGTGGTGTGTGTGTGTGTGTGTGTGTGTGTGTGTGTGTGTGTGTGTGTGTGTGTGTGTGTGTGTGTGCGTGCTCGCTGCTCGCTCATCCGGGAGAAGTGCCCATATAAGGAGTTCCGTCCTTTATGATGTCATACAGGGCCATATCTGAAAAAAACTTTCTGAAACTTGTATGAATCCTGAAGGAGTGTGTTTGGCATAGAAATAGTATTTCAGGATTCTTTGATGTTAAAAAGAACAGCATTTATTCAAAATAGAAATCTTTTCTAACAATATACACTAGCGTTCAAAAGTTTTTTATTTCTTTTTCTGGAAAAAAATTAATACTCTGGATGTGTTAGTTTGATAATAATAATAATAATAATAATAATAATAATAATTGATAAGTGACATATTGTTAGAAAAGATTTCTATTTTGAATAAATGCTGTTCTTTTTAACATTCTTCAAAGAATCCTGAATAAAGTATCACAGGACATATAAAAAAAACTGTTCCCTTTCAAGGGAATTCCTATTTCATCGATTGACGCTATGGGAACGCACTGCGTGATTACGTCGTGAAGCACTTGTGAAATCAGCCCAATGGCATAGGCGGGTGACATCATGGCAGGAAGCTATAAAGCGCACCCAGACCAAACACAGTCAGCTTCTGTGTCTTCAGCAAGCACTCTGTGTGAAACTGTCTCTGTCTATTTATTGTTGTTTGTCCACAAGCATATATATTTATATCTAGACAGGAGTATAATGGCGAGCAAACAGCATTTTGGATCATGTGGTCCTCCCTGCCCTCGCTTCATTACGAGTGGGGATACACACGATTCATGTGTTGTTTGTTTGGGAGTGGAGCATGCACGGTCAGGTCTAGTAAAAGGTGGCTGACAGTGTTCATTCATAAATTCACGATGTGTAACATATGCACTTTCGAGAGTTTTAGCTCTGTTCCTGTTGGCTTTCTTCTCGAGGGAAGAAAGTCAACAAAGATTCTTTGAATCAGATCGCGCATATGCCAAGGCAGCGCGTGGGTTATGGGTCTGCATTTCTGCAATAAGAATCTAGCGGTCTTTGGGTCCGCATTATATGCGTAGGGAACTGAGCGATAGGAATGTCCCTTTCTCTCTTTCTCTTATGATTGTGTACAAACTAATTATGTGTCTTTGCAGACTATTATTTATGGTTATTTTTGTGTTCAGATTATAATGTCTGTATTAATAGATTCAGCCTCTCATCCAGACAATTTCTACTTGTCTGGTTGATATTTGGCTGCATTTAATATCGGTCTCCAGCGAGTTCTAGTCTCTGTGTCTGACTCACAGGAGGAGGGTTTAACAGGGGTCAGTTCAGTTGTTTCCTACCGGTCATCCATTTCAGGACACTGGACTGGCTTCTCAAGCTATACTAGAGACCAGTCTTGAGAGGCTGGTTCTTTTAGTAGTCTCAGCCGTAGTCGTCTTGGGATAAGACAGATCTGAGGACCGTGATTATCCCAAAAAGAGGCTTCGGTGAAGAGGTCCTGATGCCAAGGGCACCAGACCTCTGAGGGCAGTGGTTAACACCTCATTAAACAGTGCCCATTTCCCTTTGGTGCCCTCAGGGGGCCGTTCTGCCAACCCCGCCACCTTGTGTGCTTCAGTGCGCAGTGGTCTCCGGCGAGCCCATATCTCAGGGTCCACCCGGAAAAACTGGGATTCTCACCCCTCTGAGGAGGGTCTCAGAGCAATCAGTTTGGTTGTTCCCTGCCGGTTCACTGCTTCAGGGCACCGAATTGGCCACTCGAGTAAACACCTAGACCAGTCTTGAGAGACTGGTTCTCTTAGTAGATTTATTTGGCAGCGTGGGAACTTCTGCCAAACATATCATAACAGAAGCAGAGCTTCTGCTCCCGAGCCCCCGCTAAAAGACTGGGGGTCGGGCTGGCACTCTCAACTGTAGCCTTCAAGGGCATTCCACTTCCTGATCTCATACGGAGCAGACGTGCCTTCTATCTGCTCCCCGCTCTGCTTTGGCGCTGATCTCTTTGTCTTTTTTTCTTGACTCCCTGCTTGCTGGACTCCTGAAAATACTGAAATGGAATTAATTAACTGGTCTCTCAGCGCGATTGACAAGATTTTCTCACTGAGGAAAGGTGCTCCGGGAGAACCCACCTGCCCGGACGGGACCTTCCCCGCGGGCTACACGCGGGACGCTTGGAACAACTGGCAAGGCCTGTGCCTGGAAGTCCTGTCCGTGGAGGATATTGAGGATTTATTCATAATTGGCATTATGATACAGGGGTTCCTATTTATCGGCCTTGGGATTGCCCTGACCTATCGTAAAATTGGTAAGACAGCTGCCAGTAAATTCACCCAGCCGCTGTCTGTGGAAATTAAAGAGTGCTTCGTGGATGTGTGTGACCGACTGAAGGTATTAGATCAAAGAATGACATTGATTGAGGAGCTGTATCGTAACATCTCAGCCCGGACTGCGGAGACGCAGGGAAGAGTGGGCTCCATCGGGGGTCAGGCTAGTGAACTGCTACGCAGTATGTCTGGTCTGACCGTGAAATTGGATGAAATGTCCAGGTCCATTCATGAACCGGACGCTCGCCACTGACGCTGAGGATCAGAACGGATTGATTGATTATGGTCTGGAAAATTACCGAAGATCAGCTAAATGGATTAAGATATTTTCCCTCATCCCAACGTCCAGCTTGTCCCTATCTCTCGGTTGGGAGGTCAGCTTGACAGCTGGGTCCTGCTATCTTACTTTCGTTCCCTGTGCACGGCCATATCTCCTTTCAAGGACAAGCCACAGAACTGAACTTTGAAAACATCTTAAGTTATGGCTAACATTCTCACACAACACAGGAAGCTTCAAGACTCTTACTCGCATCACACACACCTCACCCCATCCCTGCCCCCATCCAACCGTCTGCCTCCCCTTTCCTCCTTCCTATCTCCCTTACTATTCCCAACAAAAATCCCATCACGTGACCACGTGTACTGTGTGTACTATGTATGTAATGTTTGCATGTATGCTTAGCAATCTGCATTTCTTTATTTCCGGAGAGCGTGTGGCGGCGCTTTAAATAGCTGCGGCTCGGAGGCTTGCTCCAAACTTCATTTCGTTGCATTGTACTTGTACATGTGTAATGACAATAAACTTGAATCTCATCTCATCATCTCATCAAGGGGTAAGACGGATCTGAGGACCGTCATTATTTCCAAGGTGGCTGTGGGGCGAAAAGGTCCTGACACCCTAGCTGTCAGGCAAATGAGGGCAGTCCCCCCGAAGTGGAGCGATCAACACTTCATTATACAGTGTCCGCCTTCTTCACCTCTGGTGTTACAGGGCACAGTGGTCTCCGGTGATCACATATCTCAGGGTCCACCTGAAAACGTAGTGGTCCTGGGATACACGCCCCCTATGAGGAGGGTCGCAGAGCAATCAGTTTGGCTGTTCCCTGCCGGTTCACCGCTTCAGGGCACCGAATTGGCTGCTCGAGTAACAGAAGCAGAGTATCTGCTCCCGAGCTCCCACTAAAAGACTGGGGGTCGGGCTGGCACTCTCAACCGCAACCGGTTCGGTCGTTCCCTGCCGGTTCGCAGTTGCAGGGCATCGGGCTGATTGCAAAACAAAAACCAGAAGCCAGTCTCGGGAGGCTGGTACCACTAGTAGAATTTTTGGCAAGCTACTGCCAAATGTTTCTCATTGGGTCCTGCAGACCATAGGAAAGGGTTATCAAATTCAGTGTGGGTCTTGCCCACCCAGGTTTATGGGGGTGCTATCCATTGTGGTAGGCCCTGAGCAGGTTCTGGTAATGGAACAAGAAGCAAAACCCTGGTGGAGAAAGGGGCCATAGAACACATACCCCCCTCCAACAGGGAAACTTGGTTCTACAGTCGGTGTTTCACAGTTCAAAATAAGGATGGGGGCTTGCGTTCCATTTTGGATCTGCGAGTTCTGAACGAGTCATTTATGCAGCTAAAATTTAAAATGGTAAACTTGAGACAAATCGTGCCACAGATCAGATCCGAGGACTGGTTTGTCACGATAGATCTCAAGGATGCATATTTCCATATATCCATCCTTCCATATCACAGGAAGTTCCTGAGGTTTGCTTTCAGGGGCAAAGCATACCAATATAAAGTTTGGCCTAGCAATGAAGCTAGGCCAGTCACTCACTGTGAAACAGTTTCAGAGACTGTTGGGTCTGATGACAGCAGCATCCAAAGGGATAACTTTTGGCCTGTTGTGCATGAGACCCTTGCAGTGGTGGCTCAAGACTAAAGGGTTTTCCCCGAGGGGCAACCCCTTTCACATGATCAGGGTCACACGGCAATGCTTACATGCCCTAGTTATGTGGAAGAAGCCTTGGTTCTTGTCCCAGAATCCTGTGCCGGGAGCTCCTTGTCGTTGTGTAATGCTTATGACGGAAGCTTCCCTCACGGGCTGGGGAGCGATCATGGATGGTCGCTCGGTGCCCGTGGATGGGTCACCATCTCACTTGGCACTTAATCAGCTGGTGATGATGGCTCAGGCTCTATATCCATGGGCACCAGATTCAGGGAGCAGACATCCTGTCGAGGCAGGGGCTGAGGCCTAAGGAAGGGAGACTCCAACCAGAGGTGGTGGAGCTCATGTGGAGTTGCAGACGTGGCTGTGCTGCTTCTGTACATGGTTTCCCTGATTGTTCTACTCCTGGGAGTTCTGGAGAACAGAGTTACGGAAGTGTGGGTTTGGCCTCTGAGGGGGCCCAACTCATAGACTCAGGTCTCTCAACTGAGGTTGTTGGAGCAGGAGGAGTATGGCTTTGTGGCCTTGTATTAGGGGTGTCCCAACAAGAGGTGTATGATGCGGCGGGCTGTTCCTTTCCGCACACACTCATCGTGTTTACCCTGGGTCCCAGGTGTTTCTGTCTTTGTTGTGCTCAACTGTTTTCACACAAGATAGGCACTAGTCACTATAGTGGCGTTGGTATAGACGTTCCCATCGCGTCAATCGATGCAACAGGAGTTCCCTCTTCAGGGAACCGAGGTTACAGTAGTAACCTAGGCGTTTCCAATATTGATAATAAATCCTCATATTACAATGATTTGTGAAGGATCATGTGACAATGAAGACTGGATAAATGATGATAAATTCAGCTTTGATCACAGGAATAAATTATATTTAACTATATTTATTTCAATTTAAATTGTAATAATATTTCACAATATTACTGTGTTTTCTGTATTTTGACTGAATAAATGCAGCCTTGGTGAGCAGAAGACACTTCAAAAACATTTAAAATAGTAATATTTCTAAACTTTTGACTGGTACTGTGTATATATATATATTACTTACCAGGTGCATTATATATTATGACATCCCTTGCTGTACTGTTAGTGAGCACAGGTGCGGTCACACGACCTCCACTCCGAGCTGAGGTTCTGACATACGGCCCAGTGTAAGATCTCAAATGTTTTTTGTTGCTGCGAACCTCTAATAATGACAAGAGGGGAAAAAAATTACAAAATAACACAATTTGATAGACCATAAATATGTTTCTGCTGTGTTTCTAGGCTAAAATATCATCAAATTCACCACTTACTTAGTAGTCACAAATTATAGAAGCCTAACTTGAGGAGCAGAGAAAAACTTTACATAACAAAACTAAAACTTAACAAGGTGATGAATAACACACTAACATACTGTAGGTTCATTAGCCATTGTCTGGTTAAGTCATGTTACAACTAAAATTAATGTTTTAATTAAAACAACAAGTTTGACATACTGTCACGACTCGGGTCCCGGTTCATTCTGTGCAAGAAAAGAAATACAACAATTAGACAATAAAACAGGAATATTTACATGCTGGCACACCTGGGCTGTGTTCCACTCCACTTTTAGACACACACTTGTGAAATTCCCTAAGCACTTCCCCTCGGAGGAATCCCTGCCGCCATTTTGAAGTGCATTCTACTTCGTGAAGTGGACGAGGGAAGTTTATATGGACCGAGTTTGACCGAGTCTACTTCATGTGTACACTTCAGGCAGCTTCATATACCACAATGCAACACGACTGTGACGTCATTGCATATTGCAATACTTGGTAAACAATACACACTCGATAACAGTCGATAGATCAGTTTAGAGTATGAATGTGTCAAAATTAAGTGGAAAATTAACTCCAAATGACACAAAATGTCAAGTTACTAAACCAAACAACAAAAGCAATGATAAAACAGTGTAAATACAACTGGAAAAAAAGAAAAATCATCCTCCTTAATTATTCACACCCCAGTGCATGATGGGAACACCAGTATCAGAAAAGTTGAGTAGTTTTACTTCATTTTATATAACGTTGGTATTTATGCTTTATATAGTAATAATATAGAATTTACTTACTTTTTTTTTAATTCTTGCCTGAAATAACTTTTTTATGTAGAAATGACATTTGTTTTTTCTGTAGTATTTACTTCACCACAAAATCATTTTTATCAGTGCGGTTTGAGAGTCGAGACGAGAGATTGCTCAAAACTGCGCATGCATTGAATGCTTGTGTGCGTGTACGAGTCAAAAGAAGTATAGTTTCGGCTTAAAGACGGGGCGAAGACAAAACATGAATACTTCTGTACATGAGATTTTTTTTGTTTTTAATTTGTTTTATAAATTTGCAAATATTAAAAAAAAAAAATCTTTCACGTTGTCATTATGGGGTATTGTTTGTAGAAATTTGAACAAAATAATGATTTGAATCCATTTTGGAATAAGGCTGTAACATAAATCAAGCATAGCGTCAGTTCTGGCAGGTCACTTTAGTCAACTCGCATCAGCTGTACGTCACCTGATCATATCTATCTATGGGGATACGACGTCTATCACCGGATACATATATAGCTCCTCAGCTGCTATCGCGTTTCTCCAGAGCTCATTTACCCTCCTCCACCCCCAGCTCCTCCTCTTGTCAGTCAGGATTTTGTTATTCTGGTTTCCCTTATACAGGGAGTGCAGAATTATTAGGCACGTTGATTTTCTGATCATATTTTTTTTCCAGGCACATTTGACCAATTCCAAACCACAGTAATCCTAATAACTACTATTGATTTAGTATTTAATAATGTATAAGTGATATATAATTGTTCATGAAGGCTGGAAATGAAAATCACCTTATATTCAGGTGTGCAGAATTATTAGGCATGTTTTCTTTTACAGATAAATTGAGCCAAAAAAGAGATTTAACTCAGACTGAAAAGTCAAAAAGTATTAAATGCCCTACCTAACTGAAGTCTCTGAGATCCTGTCACCTTGCACTTCTGGAGACTCCAGGTAGGTTCAGCTCTGGAAAATGGTGGCGCTGGAGACTAAAGGGTTCCTGATGGTTTCACCCTTAATTCTTCACCTTAATTCTTCATTCTTTTGCAGTTAACAGGTGTCTTTTCTTCACCAGCTGTTTTTGTCTGACCCTGCTGACCCAACGAGCATTTCACTGTCCAATGGTCAGGCCTTAACTGCAATGTCTAGTATTGCATTAGTATTGCATCCTTCTCATGGGCATTTAATACTTTTTGACTTTTCAGTCTGAGTTAAATCTCTTTTTTGGCTCAATTTATCTGTAAAAGAAAACATGCCTAATAATTCTGCACACCTGAATATAAGGTGTTTTTCATTTCCAGCCTTCATGAACAATTATATATCACTTATACATTATTAAATACTAAATCAATAGTAGTTATTAGGATTACTGTGGTTTGGAATTGGTCAAATGTGCCTGGAAAAAAAATATGATTAGAAAATCAACGTGCCTAATAATTCTGCACTCCCTGTATGCTAATATATGCTATATGCTAATGTGCTAAACAAAATGTGTAAGAAGTGAAGCGCTGAGTACTTCCCGTATGCTCTAGTGCAGGACTGATATACAGCAAACACTTGTGTTTGATAACAAGGAAAAAAGCAACCTCGACAAACAATCTCCACTACAATTAGAGAATTTAGAAAATACAATAACTGAAGAAAAATGCAAACCTTTTAAGATATTGGGATCATTTAATGTGTCAGAAGTGAAAGCAATGAAACATCAGTACCATAAGCACATTTTAAGAGACATTTGTTACAGACGCTAAACAAGAAAAGCATTACATCTGTACAGTGGTAGCACTAATAAGAACAAAGTTCAAATGTTACCTGATCTTCTCTAAAACGTGGAGTTCTGCAGGTCCAGGATATTTGGGTTATGTTGGATCTCTTTAGTAAATGAAACCCCTGACATCAGCGCTGAAGGGTTGTCCTCGACTGCTTTTCTTCAGGCAGACAGTGCTGGAACTGAAGGAGCTAAACTACACACACATGAGAAACATGAGCTGTGTTCCGCCCCAAAAATGTTGCAAAACTTTTTTTAAAGGGGAACTGTGATGAGTTGAACTTCCTGTTCTGATGACTCAAGAGTTGCAACTATGAGAAGGCAGATTTTTGTGTTCTTTTTTAATAATTTTCGGAGCCTGTTGAAATCTGTATAAATACATGTTTAATAGGGTACAACGGGCTAAAGGCACACCTTAAGAAAATGTGCTTTTCACTACTCCAGTAGTGTATGATTTACAGAAAATATATATGCTTGTATTGAACATTTATGGAGCAACAGATTTTGTGTGAAAATGAGTCATAAAAGTGGTTTATTTTATTTAAAAATCTTACAAATGTATGGGGTGTCGAGGGGGGCAGTTTACCCCACACATGGCACACACACACACACACACACACACACACACACACACACAAAAGGCACATTATTGATACAAATACTTTCACTAAAATAATATGTTTTTAATAAAGTCTACGTTAATAATTGTTCAAAAGTTTGAACCATTTTCTGTTTATTTTGATAAAATAATAAATTTTTGATCAATAAATATGCTGTCATTAAAATATGTTAATATAGAAATATATCTGAGAAATATAGAAACAAAATCATTAAAAAAAACTAAAGACTCTGAAAGCATTGAAGGAGATCCCATAATAATTTAATATAGATTTACAGTAGTAACAATACATTATATTTTATTATATGATATGATTAATATCACTTTTTTAAATATGATAGTTTCATTATAAATATGATGATTATCTCTAAGGTGGACACCCAACTTAATATATGATATTCAATCTGAATCATAACCATGTCATGTCAACAAATGTTAAAGTCAGCCGCTGTTTATGATCATGTTATATATGGTGCCTTTAATACCATACTTTTACATATTCTTCCGTAATTGAAAAACTGCTGCTTTAATTACCTTGAACAAAACTGACAAACATTAACAAGACCTTTGTTTCAAAATATATTCAACAATTTTAGCGATTCTTATTTGCTACTTAAATCAACAACATTTTTAAAAACATCAAATATTAGATCAAATGAGCACAGAGTCATCTTTGCGCTGCTCGCGATCACGTCACGGATCAGACACATTTCCACATGCATCTTGAAAAGCAGATGTTTTGGAAAGTGCTGAGGCGAGTTTTTGTGCCATCTAGTGATTTAGAGGAGAATAAAATCAAAGGAGCTTTTACCCCGTGGAGCCTTTAGCCCCCATTGTACCCTACTGAAAAAAACACCAAGTATATGTCTCTGCAGGTTAGTAATTGGAGTTACCAGATCAGTGGGCGTGGCCATAAATAGAGTTTTACCTGATTTGCCCACGGCACAGTGTGGGTGGGGTTTAGGGGTGGGGTCGGGTCGGGTGAAGGGGACCATTTTCATTGCATGATTTATAAACAACCATCAGTTTGAAAACACCCACAAATTTGGAAACGACCACTCTTGTTCCTCAGAGACCTCATACTCACCGTCCCAGAATAAAAGAGTGAAGGGATTTGTGGAAACTGTGGTTCCTAATTATCGTGATTCAACATTTGCCTCGCATTTCAGGATGAAAAGACAAACATGTATTCTAATATCTTCAGTTGTTGTGTATACTGAGCTTCAGCAGACACATCTGTAAATTACTTTACTTGGACCCATTTTGCGAGCTGTCTCTTTAACACTGTGTTGTTTACACACATGTTGCTGCTGATTGGGCTCACATTACTCACACACCCACCAAACAAGAGAAAACACATCTCAAACCCATTACACACACTCTAAAAAAAAAAGGATATATGGCACCAAAAATGGTTCTTGGCTCGTAATCATAGGGGAACCTTTTTTAGTGCTATACAGCACTTTAGTACAGCACTTTAGTGCTTTAGTGGTTCTTCAGCGGTTCTTCAGAGGTTCTTCACTGGTTCTTTGACTAAGGTGCTATATAGCACCTCTGAAGAACCACTGAAGAACCACTGAAGTACCACTGAAGTACCAAAATTGGTGGTATATAGCACTGAAAAAGGTTCCCCTATGATTACGAGCCAAGAACCATTTTTGGTGCCATATAGAACCTTTTTTTTTTTTTTAGAGTGCACCGTTTCCAGGAAACATGATGTTCAACCCGGAAACCGTAGCAAAAAGTAGGGATGGCAATTTCAAAACACTGCTTTATGACGCTTCGAAGCTTTATGAATCTTCTTTTTTGAATCAATTGGTTTGGATTGTGCGTTCAAGTCATGTCGTAAAGATAGTTTTACGAGTTGAACGCACATGAATGCCACCACGAAGTCGTAAATGCCAGTGGGACGCCCCGATCTGTACGAGTTGGAGGCGTGTCCGTGAGAAACATGGCTCAATCAATGGATGCAACATCTGTAGTTGAATATAACGGTATTTAGCCGTGACACTGTCAGGATTTGTCATTTACAACAAAGTAAGCCAGCATTGTAATATAACAATTAGCCTAATATATAATGATACAGTTTACAGTTTTTAGAATTCAAAACGTAAAAGATTAAAACTCACCTGATGCACATTCTTTGTTCTTCATTTTCTATAAGCAGAGTTCACAAACCTTGCTGTATTTTCGTGAAATTCATTAAAAGAAGGTACACCGCCATCTTGCTCCGACCATAGAAAGTTGAACGCACATAATGTCATAAACACGACCTCTCACCTCGTAAATATGAACATCTCAGGAGGACTTGAATGCACCAACATTTTTATTAAATGCCAAGGTATCAGAAATACAAGAACAAAATTGCAAAGGTTACTTACAATTAAATAATAATAAAAGTAAAACATAATTCGCACATACATAGGGCCCATAAAACAGACCAGAAAACTTTAATGAAATAAATAAAAAAGTTGAAACAAATTTGTCTTAACTTGTCTTTTTTTTTTTTTTTTTTTCTTAGATGATGAAATATTTTGGATGTACTGTTGGACCTCTTTTGTAAAAACAATGAATAAAGGATTTTTTTATTAGTAAATTTACTGTGGTGAATGTGAAAGTTCAAGTTTATACATTTTTAGATGTTTCAATGAGACATTAGTATAATTAAAAGGAATAATAGCGGTTCTCCACTGGTCCTCCATGACCCTGTGGCCGGTTCTCCACTGGTCCTTCATGACCCTGTGGCCGGTTCTCCACTGGTCCTTCATGACCCTGTGGCCGGTTCTCCACTGGTCCTTCATGACCCTGTGGCCGGTTCTCTACTGGTCCTTCATGACCCTGTGGCCGGTTCTCCACTGGTCCTTCACGACCCTGTGGCCGGTTCTCCACTGGTCCTTCATGACCCTGTGGCCGGTTCTCCACTGGTCCTCCATGACCCTGTGGCCGGTTCTCCACTGGTCCTCCATGACCCTGTGGCCGGTTCTCCACTGGTCCTTCATGACCCTGTGGCCGGTTCTCCACTGGTCCTCCATGACCCTGTGGCCGGTTCTCCACTGGTCCTTCATGACCCTGTGGCTGGTTCTCCACTGGTCCTCCATGACCCTGTGGCCGGTTCTCCACTGGTCCTTCACGACCCTGTGGCCGGTTCTCCACTGGTCCTCCATGACCCTGTGGCCGGTTCTCCACTGGTCCTCCATGACCCTGTGGCCAGTTCTCCACTGGTCCTCCATGACCCTGTGGCCGGTTCTCCACTGGTCCTCCATGACCCTGTGGCCGGTTCTCCACTGGTCCTTCATGACCCTGTGGCCAGTTCTCCACTGGTCCTTCATGACCCTGTGGCCGGTTCTCCACTGGTCCTTCACGACCCTGTGGCCGGTTCTCCACTGGTCCTCCATGACCCTGTGGCCAGTTCTCCACTGGTCCTTCATGACCCTGTGGCCGGTTCTCCACTGGTCCTTCACGACCCTGTGGCCGGTTCTCCACTGGTCCTCCATGACCCTGTGGCCGGTTCTCCACTGGTCCTCCATGACCCTGTGGCCGGTTCTCCACTGGTCCTCCATGACCCTGTGGCCAGTTCTCCACTGGTCCTCCATGACCCTGTGGCCGGTTCTCCACTGGTCCTTCATGACCCTGTGGCCGGTTCTCCACTGGTCCTCCATGACCCTGTGGCCGGTTCTCCACTGGTCCTTCATGACCCTGTGGCCGGTTCTCCACTGGTCCTTCATGACCCTGTGGCCGGTTCTCCACTGGTCCTTCATGACCCTGTGGCCGGTTCTCCACTGGTCCTTCATTTTGCCTTAAATAAATAAAGTAAAATACATTATATTAGATTTTAATTAACCTTTAATTTGTTTAAAGTAATGAAAATGTATTAGTTAGTTTAATAACCCTGATCTACATTAAATGATACAGGACTTTAACAAACATGTATAAAAGAATAATAAATAATGAATGAAGCGCATGAGACTGACTTATTTTGGGTAGAATCCAACAAAATGTGAAAATGTTTATACAAAAGTTGTAACAACCATTTTTTTGCTCAGTACATATTTTATAGTGTAAAAGTCTTCCGTGACCTGGTTAAAATTTGATTTCTCTGGATTTAAACATCCTTGGAAACATTTGGGATAATGTACACAAGTCAACAAAAAATATATAACGTTTTCATTCATTTGCATACGTTTTTATTTTCTCCCCTGTAGAGTGGCTCTGATATAATTATAATTTTTTTTTTTTTTTGTCTCATGTGGATTGAAGACAACAAATCCCAGAATGTACTTGCTTCGCTGCCCAACGAGGCCACTCCCAAAGCCACAGCTACTGGTTATCACTGGCCCACCATTGATTTGTCCAACCTTGTCAGATTTTTCTACCGTAGTGCAAAATTATAGCTATATCTATCGATCCATGCTACCGCATCGAAAAATCCTCTTAGTGTTTGTGACTAACTTACGTGAAATAATTCAGTGTAACTTTACCAAGGATTCTTATTGGGGAAACGGTTTTACAGTCTCTGTAGAGGTTTCTCCCTCAGTACCGGTACTTCTGAACGGGCTGAGGCTGGGTTTAGTGGGTTTGAACTGAAAGTATGCGGAGAGCATTCACTCAGTATCGGTAGCTCAGTTTTGACCGAAGTGGCTTTTAGAGGCTTTTGCATCTGAACTCTTCATATATAATATAAGCGGGAGAATGATATCATTGCAAAGTGGTCAGGCTAATGTCTTGTGTTTATTCCACAAGATTTATGGATAAACTGTTTGATTTATAATTATTAGATTATTTTCTAATTTCACTTACCCTGCTGTGTGTGAGCATAGCTGTTCCTCAATGTGTGAGTTTCCCATTTTAATGGTCAGCGTATGAGGCGGCTGCTGCTAGCACTGGGACTATAGGCTTTAGCTTCAATTTTGATTAAATTATTCTCTAATCGGTTGCATATTATGCCCTGGATATATCCCTCGATTGCTTACTTCAGTCCCTTTTTTCTTGCTTGCTCAGATATTTCACCTGTTCGCCAAAAATGACTAATTATCTCCTTGGGAATGTCTGTGTTGCCCCCTTGGACAATAACAACAACAGCTTTTCTTTTCTGTAGATTTATTTGCCCCGGTTGTTTTTCTCTTTTGTTTTCTGTGACAGATTCTGGGGCCGAAAGTTTTAACATGAATGTGGCGAACAGCGAGGCCGAGGGACTGTGAGGGCGGGACGAGGCGGCGTTCATCAGGGAGGATGAGCGCCAGCTGCGCGCCGCAGCGATCTCGGCCCTCGCGGAGGAGTGAGGGACTATAAAGGAGGAGCGACGACAGTGAGGGACGAGAGAGGACCAGGCCTGGATTTTATGTTGTATTTTATTTATGTTTTGTTATGTGTTGCTGCAGTCGACCGTGAGGGGCTGCAGCTTATTATTTTCATTTTGTGTTTATTTGTATGTAGGCGACAGTCGTCTGCGAGGGGCTGTCGCCGCCATTTTAGTTTGTGTTTGTTTAATTAAAAGTTATTTTGAATGTCCGCCGGTTCCCGCCTCCTTCTTCCCGTACAAACAACGTTTACTACAATGAACAACAACATGTGTTAACTGGGCTTCTTCTTTTCCCTTTTTACCCACTACTCTTTTCTTCTCACAGCGCCCCCAACAGTATACATCATTTCTGGGACTTTCAATATTTATCCTCTACATTATATTAGTGCAAAATATCTACAATAAACAAAGACATGAAACAAATTAAATAATTATTCGAGGTCCTTACACCCTCCCCCACAAAAAAAAATAAAATGTTACAAAACATTTTTAATTTACTATCTCTGGGTATATACTGAAAATGTAAGTTCCAATTACAGTGTAATGTACATGCTTTTTCCCAGCTTAACAATATAGTTTACTTCCATACAACTGTGACATAATAACAATGATCTAAACTTTTAGATTTGTTGAATGTTGAGAGATGTCTTGTCTTTAGGCTCGCTGGTGGGCCCCCCAGAACATCCTGCAATGACAAGTGGACACAACCACCTACACCTCCACAATGTATTAACACATTTCAAATGTCACCTAAGTACTGCATTAATCTCTTAGTGTTTCATCCAGCCTATCAAATATACCTTTAGCTGACCAAACTATAACTCTGCTTTAGAGCATTATTACGACTGTAAACTTACAAAACCCTTAGCTGTTTATAACTCACTTAACAAAATTATTACTTTGAACATTACTTTTTCAACTCTCACTAGTGTTACTTAGTATGAAGGATACAGGTTCAGGTGATCAGTGCTCAGCTGGGATTGTACACAGCAGGTTCTCACGTCAGCATTTCCACCACAAACACTCCAGTTCACTGGTCGAAGCGTGGGCTCACCCAGGGTGTCGTACGTGTATAGATTCCTAGGTTGCCTGGTTCTGGCAGAAGTTCTCCTGATAGGTTCCGATGCCACATCACTATCTTCATGCTCAGCTTCTCCAACGAATCTTTCCTCCAGCTCCTGCTCCCCTTGAAGATCTCCCAGCACTTCTTCATCTGACTTATCTGAGTCAGGTATGTTTACAGATTCGTCAACGATTTCTTCAATGTCAGTTTCGTTTTCAGGTTTCCTGTTTCTCTCCTCTCTTCCAGGGTGAAATTCTGCTGCACATGGATCCAGATATGTTCCTGCTCCCTGCATTGGAACCCACAAGTCAATCTCCTCATCGCTGGAACTGTCGGTGCTTTCATGGTGAGTATTTCGTTGTGGTTGTGCTCCCTGTTTTGACCTGTTCCTCTGACATCCTTTTCTTTCCAGACGAACATCAGGTGTCCTCTGCTCATCAACCAGGTAAGGACAAGGCAATAGAAGGTTCCGGTGCAGCACTCTTTCCCTTCCAGTCACATCCAACGGTCCAACTACATACACCGGACCATTTCCTCTCCTTTCTTTCACCACATACGTTTGCTTTTCCCAGAACGCTCGCAGTTTTCCTGGGCCACCTCTTTCTGACAGGTTCCTCACCAACACGTGATCCCCTGTTTCCAAGACAGAACTCCATGCCTTCCGATTGTAACTTCTTTGCCCCCTTGCAGCAGCCTTCTTCATGTTCTTTTTCGCAATCTCGTATGCTTCTTGCATAGACCTTTTCCACTTTTCAGCATAATCGGTGTGAGACTGACTGTTCTTTACTTGCTTTGTGGGGAGCACCAGATCAATTGGAAGAACTGGCTCTCGACCAAAAAGGAGAAAGAATGGAGAAAATCCGGTTGACTCGTGCACAGTAGAATTATAGGCGTGGACAACTTTGTTCAGGTGTTCTGCCCAATTCGACTTCTCTGTTTCCTCTAGGGTCCTCAACATCCCCAACAATGTCCTATTAAACCTCTCCGCCGGGTTAGCTTGGGGATGGTAGGGAGTTGTACGTGAATGCCTAATCCCACAGTAACTCTGTAGCTTTTGGAACAGGCTGTTCTCAAACTCCCTCCCCTGGTCATGGTGGATCTTTCCAGGATAACCAAAGCGCATGATGAAATCTTCAAAGATTTTCCGGGCTGCTGTCTTTCCAGACTTGTTTTTGGTGGCGTAAGCCTGAGCAAACTTTGAAAAATGGTCAATGACCACGAGGATATACTCTGCGCCCCCTCTGCTTTTCTCCAGGTGCAGGTAATCAATCGAAATCATCTCAAATGGAGCTGTTGTCTCAATGCTCTGGATTGGAGTTCTGGTGATCCGGTTTGGTTTCTTTTGTCTTAGGCATCGACACACTCTCGTGACATAATGCTCCATCTCTTCTCTCATTTTCGGCCAGAAGAAACGTGCACGAGCTGCTGCCACCATACGATCGGCACCTAGGTGGGCCATGTCTTCATGTAAGTACTTGTATATCATGCTTTTCAAGTTTTCTGGGATAACTAACTGAGTTCTGGTCATTATTTTTCTTTGCAGGATACCTTCCTCATTAATCTGCAGGCGATGCCATTCTCGTAAGAGTCGTCTCACAGCTTCCGGTTCCCTCAATTTTTCTGTGTGTTTGAGATTGATTTGTTTCTGTTTCAGATCAAGTACTCGGCTGATGACTGGATCACTCAGCTGGGCACTCCTTATATCCTGCGGTGTTAGCCGTTGACAGGTCTCTGATCCACCCTTCAGCTCCTCTGGTAAGACATCTATGTTGCAAGTGATTGCAGATATCCAGTCCACTTCCTCACGTCGTTGTGCTTTTAGGACTTCCCCAATTGATCCCAGCACTTCTGGCTCACATTCCTGAGTACACTCTCTGACTGTGACTTCAATGGGCACTGATCTCCGTGATAAGAAGTCTGCATCTCGATTTGCCGTTCCTGGTCTATATTTCAAAGTGAAACGGTAGTCTGCCAGCTCAGAAACCCACCGTTGCCCCGCTGCATTGAGCTTTGCCGTTTTCATGACATATGTCAACGGGTTATTATCACTGTAGACAGTGAAATGTGGCGCATGAAACAGGAAATCCCGGAAACGCTCTGTGATCGCCCATTTGAGTCAGAGGAACTCCAACTTCCCAGAATGCAGCTTGTAGTTCCTTTCGGCAGGGGTCAGAGTCCGAGACCCATAACCAACTACTCGGAGTTTGCCTCCCTGACGTTGGTACAGTACGGCTCCTAGCCCTTCTTCTGATGCATCAACATGAAGGACAAATGGCTTTTCAAAGTCTGGGTATGCCATTATGGGTGGGTTTGACAACTCCGCGATCAGTTTCTCCAGTGCTTCCTGATGTCGCCCTGTCCACTCTACTGGCTGTGATGGAGGTGCTTGCGAGGATGAGTTCCCTCTTTTTCCTGAGCCTTTCGTCTTGCACATGCTGGGCTTTGTCAGCAGTTCATATAGAGGCTTGGCTATTCTGGCAAAGTCAGAAATGTATGATCTGTAGTAACCAAGGAAACCCATGAGCTTCCTCACCTCACGAACAGTGCTAGGTGTTTCCCACTTTAGTGCTTGCACAGCCTCTTTTTCTTTGGGGTTCATGCTGTACCCCTGTTCAGAGATGATGCGGCCCACATAGCAGACTTCTCGCTTAAAAAAGTCACATTTCCTTGGCCTTAGCTTGATACCACACTGCTCCTGTCGCTGTAGCACTTTCTTCAAGTCCTCTAGGTGTTGTTCGAAGTCCTTGCTGAAGACTAACACGTCGTCAAGATAGGGAACACAGATATCATCCCTTAACTCTCCTAGACACTCTTCCATGTACCTCTGAAAAGCGGCAGGTGCATTTGTGAGGCCAAAAGGTATCCGTACCCACTCGTAGCGCCCCCAAGGTGTTATGAATGCCGTGTATGCCCTACTGTCTTTACCAATGAAGCCCTGATGATAGGCTTTACCCTGGTCCAGCACAGTGAACCAGGAGTTCCCCCCGAGATTTTCTAGGATCTCTTGGATTCGTGGGATAGGATGCCTGTCAGGATATGTCTTCTCGTTGAGCAGCCGGTAGTCCACACATAGACGCAAGCTCCCATCCTTCTTTCTCACACACACTACCGGCGAGGAATAGGAGGATGTCGACTTTTGGATCCACCCCTGACTCAGCAAATTCTGTATGTGGGTCTTCACCTCTTGGTACAGGGGTCGTGGTATTGCATTGTACGTCTTTTGGACAGGGATGTTGTCTTTCAAACGAATGTCCATTGTAAGATCCTGAATACATCCAGTATCCCAGTCATCCTTAGCAAACACTCCACTATTCTCTCTCAACAGCTGTCTCACACGCTCCTGTTGTTCCCCAGGTAAGTGACTGAGGTCCACTGGAGGGTCCCATCCTTCACTCTCCTGAACCCTGAGCGGAATCTCTGGAGTTGAGTCATTGTCACATTGCGATACCTGAAATTGGGATTCAGACGGAGGCGGTGGTTTCACTTCCAGCTGATGGATGGCATCCACTGTATGCAACCACCCCAGGACAGTCCGTGTTGTAAGTGTCACCTCTTCTTCTGTGGTATTTTCCACCATCACTGTAATGTTGTCATTATCATTTTGAGGCATCTGAATAAGCTGTTTGTTTACCTTTATACCTGCAGGCCAGGGTACTTCTGAATTGGGCTCCAGCATCACGTGTGTTCCAAGGGTAACCGTCCTATTCAATTTGCCACAGCTGACGTTCACTCTCGCGCACCTTGGAAGAGTTATGGATTTTCGTCCAAGTCTTGCAATATGACAGCTGCTGCTGTTTTTGCGTTTCTTCAGCAGTGACAGAACGGCTTTTGCTTTCCTAGGGCTAACTTCCAGAGATGAACTCAGTGTGTTCACAAGAAAACTCAAAGGAATCTGCTGGGCTGCGTTAGCTTGGACCAATTCCTCAATCACATTAAAGCCGATTATGGGTTTCTCCAATTCACTGGATGCAATGAAAATTGGTGCCAGCAGGTGTGTGCCCCCTCCTTCAGTCTCAGTGTTTCCAGACAGACAAAACTCCACTTCCATCCAGCCTTCATATGGTATGCTCGTCCCATTCGCCGCTGTCAGGTTGAGTTCTCCCTCTTCAAGTAGCTCTCTCACTGGTCTCACCTCTGTGTCAGGGAGATGTCTTTTCTTCCACTCCGAGCCCACAATTGAAACCTGTGACCCCGTGTCCCAAAGCACTGATGTATTAACACCTCCAAGAGAGCATTGCACCAAGCATCTGCGTCCCACCAAACTGGCTGTTTTCTCCTGTTTGTTCGACCATGGTGCTTCAGATAAGCAAGCTCTTGGTAAGCTTTCAATGATGTCTGATGTAATCTCAATCTTACTTGACGTCACATTGGTTACAGTTCGTTTCCGACAACCCGCTGCCCAGTGCTCACTGCTGCCACACTTGTAGCAGTGTTCACATCTTCCCTCTGGGTTAGACTGCTCACATTGGGTACAGCGCCTGGTGCTTGCTCGAACAGGTGGAAATTGATTTCGAGTGAATCTCTGGTTACTGTTTCTGATTGTCTGAGGCCGTGATGTTTGAGCAAGGCTCGCTACTTGAGACGTAAGGCTCTGGATTGCTTCACAAATCACTTTGTCTCGTGCATCAAGCTTTTCCATCAGGTTGTTAGGCTTTGGAGCTTTCTCTTTTTTTATAATGACACCTTTATCTTGTTCAGCATCTGCCTGTTCATCCTCCATAACTGTGGCCACCTTGGCTATTTTTGGTCGAGTGGTTGAGAACTTTGATTTTTGTTCAAGCTCCAGACTATATGACATGTTAATTTTCTCCAAAAGCACTTCATCTTCTACGCATGGGTTTTCCAGGTAGGGTTTTAGATCTGTGCATATGCTGTCATCATGAAGGCCAGTCATAACTGTCTGCAAAAACTGATTCTGGATTAGTTCATAATTATATCTTAATCCTGTCTTTACATTTTCAGATGCTGACAAAACCCTCTGTCTGAGATCCATGGCTCGAACTAAGAACTGGATAGGCGTTTCTTTGTGTTCTTGAACTGCATGTGTGAGTGAGTGATACAATTCAGTTGGATCCTTTTCTATAAAATGTGCTCTGAGAATTTGTTTAAGGACAGGCAATGTTAAGTCTGTTCTACTCTCCAGATAACTTCTCAAATTGACACCTGGGATGATGGCTTGAATGACTGCCTCAACAATTTCTCCCTCATCATAACCCCTTTTGCATGCCCTGTGAATCTGTCTGTCCAGGCTGGTAAAGTTTAATTTGTCTCTCTGGCCAGGTTCACCAATTTGTCCAATTATTTTTAGTTCTTTTTTGTACACTGGATGCACTAGTGTGACATTTTCTCCTGAAACTGATGAATTTGGCATTTTCCGGTCTGTTCTGGCACGTACTGATTCTGTTGCAGTGATTATCACAGGCTTTTCTGATGCAATTCCACTAACGCCCACAGAGTGGTGCTCCAGGTCAACTTTTCGTTGCCCCTCGTTGGTTTCTTCCTCTCCTGCACTGGATGATCTCTCGGTTTTCTCTTCGTCAACATTTATCAAACTGTCAATTTTTCCCTTTGTATCTAATAACATAGATAGTCCTTCATCTTCAAGTGAAAAAACATAATCTCCCTCTAAATACTGCAGAATACGTCTTCTCAGCGCATCCTCCCTCACATTTAGCATTAACATTTCACACAAATCTCTCAGTTGCGAAGCAGATAACTCGAGTAATTTACCCTCTATTTCATCCAGCGTAGCTTCCCACACAGGCAACATTATGGCCACTCAATGAACAGATTAACTCACGTTTGCAGTTGTTTTTCCGCTGTTTCAAAGCCCACTCTCTCCGTGATTCGCGGCTCGTTCTCAGCTCGCACTGCACTCGCGGCTCGCGGCTCGTTTCATCACTCACTCGCCGCTCCGCACTTGCTGCTCTCTTCCTCCCGAAATCCGTCACAACCGAGCAGAAACACCAATTTTATGTTGCCCCCTTGGACAATAACAACGACAGCCTTTCTTTTCTGTAGATTTATTTGCCCCGGTTGTTTTTCTCTTTTGTTTTCTGTGACAGATTCTGGGGCTGAAAGTTTTAACACGAACAACAACATGTGTTAACTGGGCTTCTTCTTTTCCCTTTTTACCCACTACTCTTTTCTTCTCACAGCGCCCCCAACAGTATACATCATTTCTGGGACTTTCAATATTTATCCTCTACATTATATTAGTGCAAAATATCTACAATAAACAAAGACATGAAACAAATTAAATAATTATTCGAGGTCCTTACACCTGACACCGGCGTTTACTGTAATAGACGGGCCAGGCGCGCTAGCTTGA
The DNA here is from genome assembly GCF_949357685.1 of Gobio gobio. NCBI lineage: Eukaryota > Metazoa > Chordata > Actinopteri > Cypriniformes > Gobionidae > Gobio > Gobio gobio. The sequence goes on along the minus strand of NC_137112.1, from coordinate 2,247,588 downwards.
CAGGCGTAGCAACAGTAACTAAGGAGGGCTGGGCTTAGTGAAGGATCAATTAAAAACTGAACGTGTCTTTTCAATAAAGTGTGAGTCACGGCACAGACTCAGCAGGAGTCAGATCTCATTCATCACGAGAGAAGAGCTGAGCAGAGCTGAGGTAAGAGCGGTCATTCACAACGTGTGTCCAGTCTGGAGCGTTTTCAGATCATGCATATGGAAGCTTAACTTTCATAGGAATTCATTCAAAAGTTGAAACACTCACTTTGCTCCACACCGCTCCGTTATGATAACCCGATCCGAGCGGCTGTGCTCATTTACATTCTGTGAGTGAGATCTCTCCCCTATGGGCGATAACATGCAGAACTAGCTCCTGTAGTCTCTGGCCTCTGGACAAAAAAGCCTCCGATGACGCAAAATTACGATATTTGCTAGGGCTGGGTAAAAAAATATTGATTTCTCGATTTTAATCGATTCTCATTTTTACAAAACAATATCGATTCTTAAATCCCAAGAATTGATTAGTCTATTTTTTTTTTTTTTTTTTACGAAATTCAAAAAGATAACCGTTTTGGCGCTATTGCGTGAGATCGCTCTGCCGCAGCTCAGCTCAAGAGAACCAGCAGCGCGGAGCAAACATGAACGGATCTTCTCTTCCGCTTTAATACCAGTAACAGCGCAAAATAAACACGAATGAGCTTCTGAAAGTGTGTTAAAAGATACAGGACAACTTACCGAAATCCGTATCATGTCACATAGAATCGCTCAATCAGTGTTTCAACCGCAGAAAGATGTAAGTAAAACGGCTTACATGTAAACAATGTCACGTAACGTCACATTTACCTCAGACAAACCATATCCAGTGTCCATAAACTCGTTAGTCTGCTAGAAAAAATTACTCTAGAGAGGAGCATTTTGCTAATTATATGCACCACATTACATAAAATATTCATTGTCAATGTTCTTCAATATTTAATAAATCTGGCAAGTTTTTATGCCACCCTTTAAATTTTTATATTTTTTTTTAAAAACAAATTGGAGTAGAATTATGATTATGTAATTGTAAAGTTAATATTATAACTTTATTAACTGCATTTCGTTGCCTTGTACTTGTACTTGTGTAATGACAATAAAGTTGAATCTAATCTAATCTAATTATTATATTTAAAAAAAACATAATTTAGTGTCATTTAAGTGTTTGTAAACAAACCAGTTAATTTTTACCTTCAATATTAGTAGGCTAATGTTCAACCCCAAATCAGAAAAAGTTGGGACAGTATGGAAAACGCAAATAAATAAAAAAAAGAAGTGATTTCTAAATTTACTTTGACTTGTATTTCATTGCAGACAATATGAACACAAAATATTTCATGTTTTGTCTGGTCAACTTCATGTCATTTGTAAATATGCATCCTTTCCTGTCATTCAGACCTGCAACACATTTAAAAAAAACTTGGGACAGGAGCAATTTAGGGCTAGTAATGAGGTAAAATGGTTAAATAATGATGTGATTTGAAACAGGTGATGTCAACAGGTGATTGTAATTATGATTTGGTACAAAAGCAGCATCCAAAAAAAAGGTCTAATCCTTTAGGAGCAAAGATGGGCAGAGGATCACCAGTTTGCCAACAAATACGTGAGAAAATTATTGAAATGTTTAAAAACAATGTTCCTCAAAGAAAAATAGGAAGAGATTTGGATATTTCACATTCAACAGTGCATAACATAATTAAAAGATTCAAGGAATCTGGAGGAATTTCAGTGCGTAAAGGACAAGGGTGCAAGCCTAAGCTGAACAACCGTGATCTCCGATCCCTCAGGCGGCACTGCATCAAGAATCGTCATTCATCTAGAAGCGATATCACCACATGGGCTCAGGACTACTTTGGCAAACCTTTGTCAAGTACCACAATACGTAGTTACATCTACATATGCCAGTTAAAACTGTACTGTGCCAAAAGGAAGCCCTATGTTAACAGTGTCCAGAAGCGCAGTCGACTTCTCTGGGCTCGGAGGCATCTGGGATGGACCATCACACAGTGGAAACGTGTACTGTGGTCAGATGAAGCAGTATTTGAGGTGTTTTTTGGGAGGAATGGACGCCGTGTGCTCCGGACCAAAGAAGAAAAGGATCATCCAGACTGTTACCAGCAACAAGTCCAAAAGCCAGGGTCTGTCATGGTATGGGGTTGTGTCAGTGCCCTTGGCAAAGATAACTTGCACTTCTGTGAAGGCACCATTAATGCTGAAAAGTACATAGAGATTTTGGAGCATAATATGCTGCCTTCAAGAAGACATCTTTTCCAGGGACGTCCATGCATATTTCAACAAGACAATGCAAAACCACATTCTGCACACATTACAAAGTCCTGGCTGCGGAGGAAGAGGGTACAGGTACTTGATTGGCCTGCTTGCAGTCCCGACCTGTCTCCAATAGAGAATGTGTGGCGCATTTTGAAGCGCAAAATGCAACAACGAAGACCCCGTACTGTTGCCCACCTTAAGACTTGTTTGCAGGAAGAATGGGACAAAATTACACCTGAAACACTTCATCACTTGGTGTCTTCAGTCCCTAAAAGTCTTTTAAGTGTTGTGAAAAGGAATGGCAACATTACAAAGTGGTAAATGCTTTACTGTCCCAACTTTTTTTTAAATGTGTTGCAGGTCTGAATGACAGGAAAGGATGCATATTTACAAATGACATGAAGTTGACCAGACAAAACATGAAATATTTTGTGTTCATATTGTGTGCAATGAAATACAAGTCAAAGTAAATTTAGAAATCACTTCTTTTTTTTTTTTTTGCGTTTTCCATACTGTCCCAACTTTTTCTGATTTGGGGTTGTAGTATCAACTGACTCCCATAGTTTACAACATTAGTTCAGAAATTAGTTTTCCTTGAGAAAATGTTCCATGTATTATACCTGATACATTTCCAAAATAATCAATATTGAATTGAATCGAAAAGAATCGAATTGAAAGCTTTTGAATCGAAATCGAATCGAATTGTGAAATTTGTGTCAATACCCAGCCCTAATATTTGCGTCATCTGAGGATTTTGTTCAGAAAAAAAGTGCGTAATTCTCTCGTCTCAGGGGAACATGAGGGGGGAAAGTACGATCATTTGAATATACTACCGGGTTTCTACTGATACAAACCTTAAAGGTCCTGTTCTTCATGATCCCATTTTTCAAACTTTAGTTAGTGTGTAATGTTGCTGTTAGAGCATAAATAATACCTGTAAAATTATAAAGCTCAAAGTTCAATGCCAAGCGAGATATTTTATTTAACAGAAGTTCCCTTTCAAAGCCTACAGCGAACGGCCGGTTTGTTCTACATCCCTGCACTTCCTGCTTTAATGACGTCAGTAGAACAGTTTGTTGACTAAACTCCGCCCATAAGAACACGCAAAAAAGGGGGCGTGGTCTTGTTGCTCCCTCGTGGAGAAGAGGAAGTGTTGTGTTCGTAGAGTGTGTTTGTCGCATGTCATCGAGACGCTGTTATTTTCATCCCGGAGTCAAATCACCTTTGTTTGGCCTTCAGGGACGCTGTAGTTTAAGCACATGCATCTCCCCATTATGGTAAGAGGCGTGACCTTTACGGGCAACGTGCGCTAAGCTGCTGTCCAATCACAACACGGGAACCGCTGGCCCAATCAGAACTTGTTACGTATTTCTGAAGGAGGGACTTCATAGAACAAGGAAATCCTCTAGCCGTTTTTAGGACAGTGAAAACAGCGGTATACAGATATGTAAATTGTGTGAAAAATACTGTGTTTTTTTACATGTGAAACATGAACACATGTTATATTGCACACTGTAAACACAATCAAAGCTTCAAAAACACAGGAAAAACGGGACCTTTAATGCTAATCACTGAAGTTACCCTTTAAACATGATATATCATGGGGTATTTATATTTATATATATTAGTGAGCAAACAAAGAGTTAAAATCAGGGTATAGGAAAAATGCTTTTATTTCAAAATAATTTTTGATGTAAAAATCATACTAACATTATAAGTGCACTACAGGAAACATTATAAAACAATAAAACAGTTCATGACCCCTTTAAGATAAACTTAAATCCTCACCTAAGCTGTAGTTTAATGTCTTTTACAAAGCCAGAGTTCATGTCAGAAAGCAAACTGTCTAAGAAACATCTACAGAAGTCAAATCTCTAGACAACTTGACATACAGCAATCCTAAATCATAGCTGCATTCATAACACATTATTTGTAAACTAATAAACGTTTGAACACTGTTCTTCTTTCCTTCTCAACCTGCTCTTAAAACAGACTTTACAATTCTTTATCTTTAAAGGTAGGATAGGTAAGAATGATCTAAAACACTTTTGTCCAAATTTGTTTAAACTTTCTTTATATGTCAATAAATAATTAAAATGTAAGTACTCTGAAAAAGAGAGTATAAAAATCCAGTGACTCTAGACTTTTTAATCTGCAATAAACACTGCTCATTATTTTTGTCCGGGACGAAACAAGTGATTGGCTTGGGCGACTGTCACTCTCTCTCGTTACCATGGCTACCACCGCTTTTGCTACAGGATCTGCCCACATTATTTGTATTTGTATTGTATTTGGCTGTATTTCTGCTGGACAGGTAATCTTTCATTTTGATTATACATTTTTTGGTTTATGTTTTCATGAAGCATGTCTCACTAGCCCACGTAGCTGCCTAATATAGCTAACATAACATTACTTAGCATAAAGTTACAATGTTATAAACTTAGCGAGCTATTAGTAGAGATGATAAATACTCAATATGCTTAGCTCAAGTTGATCGCTGTCATGTTGAATTTCGCAAAATGTAACTTTAGATAACAAAATGCATGTGTAAAAGCTAGTACACCGCATCCAGGAACTTTTTTTAGAACTAAGTTAGCTTTAGCTGCTACCCTCTGTCTAAACTCTTCTACCATGTTCACCGGGAACTTTACCTGCACGTTTATTTCGGCCTTTGGTTTGTTTTTATATTCTCTACCTATGTTTACTGATGTTTTTATCTTGTATCTGTGTGTGTCATAGACACTGTGTTGTGTGTGTATTTTAAACTTTACCAGTATCGGTATTCTAGCTTGAGAGTGAGTACTAAAAGACATCTTATTTGTTTATATTCATAATGATAAAGTTTGATTTTTTATTAGATGTGATTCTGACATGATGTCACTACATGCACTTCTTCTCCGCTCGTCTCAGGTAAATAATGCGTCTTCCAGCTGTTCATGTGTTTTGGGGGCGTGGCTTTGGAAAGAGCCCAGAAGGGAGAAGGTGGAGTGAATGGAAATAATGAGCTGTCTTTAAAACAGTCGTGAGAGGTCTACAGACACTCAATTTTTATATTTTCTTTTTCAGAGTACTAACATTTTAATTATGTATTGATATATAAAGAAAGTTTAAACAAATTTGGAAAAAAAGTTACCTACTTACCTACCCTACCTTTAACTAACAAATCACCAGTTCCCGCTCCTCATGACGTCATGTTCTCTGTATGATACTGAACCTTCTAAGAGTAAAACATAATTCTGAATCAAATCAACAGATTAAAGCAATCTTTAACGCATAATTAAACATCAGAAGAAAGCAATCTGCACATACATGTAATACACCCCTTATATAGTATATACTATCGCTTAATGAGATTATACATTTGTGTTTTACACTTAACATGCTTATACTGAGAAATATATATCAAAAAGTGTAGATATACAAAACCAAGTTGGGTTCAGGTGCATTTTTTTATACATGATATAAGTTATATCATCATATTTACATAGTTTTAGTGAAAAGAGGCTAATTCAAACAACGCTCCAAATCTCCATCCACAGGTCTGAGGACAGTCACTCAGTTCACTCCTAGTTTTCAATCTGTGGCTAAAAATGGAAAAAGGGCCTAGAAATAAAGACATGAGATGTTATTTTGAGATCAGGATGAAATTTACCCAGCAACCTTTCCAACGTGATGACGTCATACGGCGGTTAAAAAGTGTATAAATGTTTATTTGTGTTGTAAATGTGGCCGATGGTTTGTCTAGATCAGACTCTATTCCTCTGGGATCGGTCAGAGAGTCTGAAGCTCTTCCTCTGAAACTGCATTGATTTGGACCTTCAGCCGTTGGTTCCCATTGAAGTCCATTATGAGGAGAAAAATCCTGGAATGTTTTCCTCAAAAAACTTCATTTCTTTTCCACTGAAGAAAGAAAGACATGAACATCTTGGATGAGTTGGGGTGAGGAAACTATCAGGAGATGTTCATTTTGAAGTGAACTAATCGTTTAAAGTCAGTATTATATTTTTTTCCTCACAAGAAGCATAAATTAATCTGCTTATACATCACTGGGCAAATTTCATCATGATCTCTAAATAACATCTCATGTCTTTATTTTTAGGCCCTTTATTCAATTTTAAGCCACAGATTGAAAACTAGGAGTGAACTGAGGAACTGTCCTCAGACCTGTGGATGGAGATTTGGAGCGTTGTTTGAATTAGCCTCTTTTCACTAAAACTATGTTAAAGTTGTTGTTAAGTTGTTAAAGTCAGATAAATAAATAAAACATCATCCTTTACACGATTAGTTCACTTCAAAATGAACATCTCCTGATCATGTCCTCACTCCATCTCATCCAAGATGTTCATGTGTTTCTTTCTTCAGTGGAAAAGAAATGAAGTTTTTGAGGAAAACATTCCAGGATTTTTCTCCACATAATGGACTTCAATGGGAACCAATGGAGATGGGGTGAGGAAATCATCAGGAGATGTTCATTTTGAAGTGAACTAATCCTTTAACAGCTTTTTTTCATATATAGGTTGAAAATGTCAAAAGTGGGAAGGTTCAGTCACGGTCAGAGTTATTGGCACCTCTGGTAAATATGATCAAAGATGGCTGTGAAAATAAATCTGCATTGTTTATCCTTTTGATCTTTCATTCAAAATAATCACAAAAATCGAACCTTTCATTGAAGTAAAAGAATTGAAAGTGGGGTAAATCTCATTATGAAATAAATGCTTTTCTCCAAATCACGTTGGCCATAATTATTGGCACCTTTTATTAAACACTGTTTGCTGTTAGTTTTCTCCTGTAATGCCTGATGAGTTTGGAGATCAGAGATCATTCCTCCACACAGAATCTCTCAGACCCTTCAGATTCCAGCTCTTCTCTTCAGTTCTCTATAGGGTTCAGCTCAGGGACTGGGACGGCCTTCATTCTGTGCTCAGTCACACATTTCTGTGTTGACTTTGATGTTTTATCTGCTGTGTTTGCTAGAATCCATGATGCCATGTGTCTGAAGAAGAAGTCCAGGACCTCCAACAAAAAAATAGGCTTCAGCATTAAAGATCCAGCGGTGTATTTAACCGAGGGCATGGGGTCTTTATATCCCATCTGGTGTGTTTTCTGCCCAAAAGCTCTTGTTTTAGTGTCATGTGACCACAGAAGCAGGTCCGTCTGAAGCTCCAGTCGTGTCTGAGCTGAATATGCTGGAGTTTGTGTCTAGATGAGCGAGGAGGATTGTTCTTCAAACCCTCCCGAACACCATGAGCTGATGTAGGAGCTGTTTGGTCATTATTTTAGTCTTTCTGACCCCAAGACTCAACTAATCTCTGCACTTCTCCATCTGTGACCCTGTGAGAGTGTTTGTCCTCCTCTCGTGCATTAGGACGACACACACACACACACACACACACACACACACACACACACACACACACACACACACACACACACACACATAAACACACACACACACGTCCTCTTCCAGATTCAGAACATCTTTAGTTGATTGAACTTCTGAATTATTGCCCTGATGGTGGAAATGGGGATACTTTACAGACACTTTCAATATTGTGAAGCTCAACACTCATCAGCTGCACATCAGAACTATATTCTGTGGTTTTGTTCATTGTGATGATGATGTGTTTCCTCATATTTATACTCCTGTGGGACAGGAAGTCATGGCTGGACAGTTTCATGCTCATAGTCACCCTGGTGTGCTAAAAATTTAAATATTAATGGGAATATACTTACGTCTCCACTGCTCTAGAGTCCAGTGGCGGCACGCTTTACCCCACTGCATCCTACGCTTTGCAATATTTAGTAGTGAGGAAATGTCCCGCATGGACTTATTGCACAGGTGGAAACTGATCACGGTACCACACTTGAGTTCTCTGAGCTCCTGAGAGCGGCCCATTCTCTCACTAATGTGTGTAGAAGCGTCTGCAGGCCTAGAGCTTAATTTATACACCTGTGGCCATGAAGAGATTGAACACCTGAACTCAGTGATTTGGAGGGGCGGCACAATACTTTTGGCTATAGTGTAGTAACGCGCTCATTTTAAAAAGGTGTGCCTGTTTATGCACCCTCCCACCCCCCTTAAGTTTCCTTTTGTTTGTTGCATACATTCACAATTAACGGTGGAAAAGATCTGACATGATTTTACCGATGTGTATTTTTTTACATCACAAAAAGCAGCAATTTTTAAAGGTATTTGTCGACTTATTACACCTACATTTTAAGTTCACTGAGGGTTCGTTTTGGATACTTACTTTAATTCCTCAAACTTGTGGAGTACAGGCAGGATCATAGCCAGTTTTTCAGATGTTAAATCGCATCTATAGAGACTCAGTTGTTTCATACTCTGACAGCACTGACCGCAGTACAGCAGCGCCCAGCAGTCGATTCTTCTTAGAGGTGTATCCTGAAACGAAACTTTACTCTTTTCTGTCAGAACTTCTTTCACAAAGCTTTCTTCATGGTGCTCAAAGAGATGATGAAGAGTCTCGAGAGAATCCTTGTGTTGGAAGAGCCAGTCTTTCAGAATGTTCTGTGTGTTTGGATGAACACACACACTGTGTTTCTTCTTAAGTGTGTGCCTAACTTCCTCATTCATTAGACCGAAAAGAAACTTCACCACAGCTGCAAATTGTCCCTTCAAACGCACGTTTGTGAATTTCTTCTTAAACTCGTTTCCATCCAGTGAGACGTAATACAGAGCAGTGAAGAACTCCTGAAAGCTGAGATGCATGAAACTGAACATCATCTCCTGGTGGACTCTCCTCTTAAAGAGGAACTTACTCAGGAACGGACTGCCAGCAGGGTCTGCAACCGTTTCCTTAACCATCTTCTCATCCAACAAGACTTGCTGTTCCAGCATCCCTTTCTCTGCCAGCTGACCCAGACTCCTCAGCAGGGCCAGGACGGAATGACTCAAACCCTGGCAGTGATGCTCCAGTAGAGTGGACACAAAGTCAGCGTAGATGGAGGTCGTGGTTTCAAGGCCGCTTGTTAAATCTGAACCATCACTGAATCTCTCTCGCATAACTGTGCAGATGATCCAGCAGATAACAGGGATGGAGCAGGCGGTGATGAGGGTTTCATTTGCCTTCACATACTCATAAGCCTTCCTGAAGAATTCCTCATTCCGGAAGAATCCCTGGAAGTACTTCTCAACCCCTTCACTTGAAAACCCCATGATCTCAGTGAATCTCTGAGGTGCTTTGAGCAGTTTACTCAGTGTGTCTGTAGCTGTAGATCTGGTGGTGACCAGCAGGAAGGACTCTGGCAGGATTCGACCCCTCAAAAGGGCACAAAGAGTGACCTCAGGTGGGGCTCTTTTATTCAGGTCAGTGTGCGGTGACTTGGGATGATCGTCCTGAGTGAGTCTCAGCTCGTCAAATCCGTCAACGATGAAAAGCATCTTCTCTGGCGTCTCTTGTAAAACCTGTGAGATCTGATCTGATGTTAAACTGCAGCTGTAGCTCAAGATCTCCTCCAAACTCTTTTCTCCAGATATGCGATTTATTTCCTTACATTTTAAGTTGAACACAATATTGAACCGCTGTTTGTAGAGGTCACCAGATGCCCAGTCCATCATGATCTTCTGCACAGTGAAGGATTTCCCGTTCCCAGAGTTCCCCTGCAGTATAACAGCTCTAGGGCTGATTCTGTGGTTATCTGGATCGAACAGACGGTTCAGACGAACAGATTGATCACTGCTCCTGGAGCTGGAGCGGATGTCTTCTTCTCTCTCTTTCTGATCTCTGTGTCTCTGAATGATCAGCGGCTGTGTGAAGCGCTCAGACAGCAGCACCTGTTCACCAGGCAGTGAGTTATACTCTCTCACATACTGATACTCACTGCAGATCAGCTCCTTATATTTGTCAATCACTGAGCTGATATCTGTAGAAATGATCAATGCACAAAGAGTTAGTGGATTTTAGACATTCTGATTAGTAAGAAATGTCAGACCAGGAGGAAAATACTAAGGTAACATATTACTATAAAATCCATCAGTCACCTGAGGTTTGTGTTTGTGTGCGATGCCCAGAAACACCTGGAGAACATTAGAGACAATTAATATTGAAAAATGTACACATTTCATACATGCATACAGTACTGGTCAACATTTTTGAAAGAAGTCTCTCATGCTCACCAAGACTGCATTTGATTAAAAATACAGAAAAAAATAGTAATATTGTGAAATATTATTGCAACCTAAAATAGTGGCTTTCCATTTTAAAGGGTTAGTTTCTGCCAGTCTCATGTAAATCTTGAGTATCTGTGATACATCACATGATAATGGTTTCTGGCTTCTGGTTGAACACCAATCAGAAAACACAGACCATTTGAGAGCTTAGAGACGCCTGGTTGAAGGAGCTCTAGCTTCACTCATGGTGCTCATAGCATTAGCTGGTAGGTCGCTGAGCGCCCTTTGAGTGGCCAAACATGTAGCGCCCACAGTTTGGGGTGGGTGTGCCAGATTGTCTTGTTTACTTGAGAAAGGAGGTCTTTCCTCAGCGGGATTGGCTTTTCAAGACTTGGGGAAGGAGCAGAACTAGAGGGAAGGCATAAAGCAGGCGGCTGAGCCATGGGTGGGCCAGCGCATCCTTGCTCTTTGAAAAATATATTGGGCAATGAGCGTTGTCTTCGGAGGCAAGGAGGTCGACCTCTGGCCTCCCGTAAACTTCCCATATCATTTGAACCATCTGGGGATGGAGGGTCCATTCCCCTGGGAACACGAGGCCCCTGGAGAGCATGTCCGCTCCCTGCTTCATTTTCCCCGACACATGCACTGCTCTCAGCGAATGCAGGTTGCCTTCTGCCCATTAGAGGAGACTTCTGACCATCTAGTTGAGTCGTCTCGATCTGAGCCTGCCCTGGCGGTTTATGTAGGAAACCTACAATTGTGTGGTCTGTGCGAACCAAGACATGGAGACCGAAAGATGAGGAAGGAAGGTCTTGAGGGCTAGCACTACCGCCAGCATTTCTAGGCAGTTTATGTGCAACCAGAACTCCGCGACTGACCACGAGCCGAAGGCCGGTTTGCCCTCGCACAGAGCACCCCAACCCGTGTTGGAGGCGTCCGTGGTGTCCGCCCTTCGTTGTGAGATTGTCCCCAAGTTCACCCCTGCCTCGTAGAGTACTGCAGGGGACGCATGTGCAGCATACCCAGCGGAAGAACTGGGGAGGCTGAGGCCATAAGGCACAGCATCCTCTGAAAGGTTCTTAGGGGTCTGTTGGTTCCTGTTTTGAACAACTGTGCAAACTGCTGGATAGTCAAAGCACGTTTGTTCGACAGCCACACCCTCATTTGAGTCTAAAATCGCTCCCAGGAAAGAGATTCTCTACCTGGGAAGCAACAGGCTTTTGGCTGTGTTTATTCTGAGTCCCAGGAATTCTAGTTGGATGAGACGCACAGATTTGTGAAATTCAAATCGCCAGAATGAGCCAGTCATCGAGGTAGTTCAAAATGCACATTCCTGTTTGTCTTAAAGGGGAAATGGCTGCGTCCATGCACTTCGTAAAAGTGCGGGGGGCCAGAGACAGACCGAATGGTAGGACTGTGTATTGGTAGATTTTCCATCGAGGGTAAATCTCAAGAATGGCCTATGACGCGGGATAACTTGGATATGAAAGTATGCATCTTTCAGATCTACTGAGAAGAACCAATTCATCGGGCGGACCTGCGCAATGATATGTTTCATTGTTAACATTCTGAAAAGCCGTTTGATAAGGGCCTTGTTCAGATGTCTGAGATCTAGGATGGGTCTGGGACCACCATCCTTTTTGGGAACGAGGAAATAGCGGCTGAAAAAGCCTGAAAAAGGCCCCTTTTTCCAGAAATCTCTGCACTTCGGTTTTTTTGGACGTGAGACACGTTGTTCTCCACTGAAGTACAACCCCAAATCAGAAAAAGTTGGGACAGTATGGAAAACGCAAATATAAAAAAAAGCAAGGATTTCTAAATTTACTTTGACTTGTATTTCATTGCAGACAATATGAACACAAAATATTTTATGTTTTGTCTGGTCAACTTCATGTCATTTGGAAATATGCATCCTTTCCTGTCATTCAGACCTGCAACACATTTCAAAAAAAGTTGGGACAGGAGCAATTTAGGGCTAGTAATGAGGTAAAATGGTTAAATAATGATGTGATTTGAAACAGGTGATGTCAATTATGATTTGGTACAAAAGCAGCATCCAAGAAAGGTCTAATCCTTTAGGAGCAAAGATGGGCAGAGGATCGCCAATTTGCCAACAAATACGTGAGAAAATTATTGAAATGTTTAAAAACAATGTTCCTCAAAGAAAGATAGGAAGAGATTTGGATATTTCACATTCAACAGTGCATAACATAATAAAAAGATTCAAGGAATCTGGAGGAATTTCAGTGCGTAAAGGACAAGGGCGCAAGCCTAAGCTGAACAACCGTGATCTCCGATCCCTCAGGCGGCACTGCATCAAGAATCGTCATTCATCTATAAGCGATATCACCACATGGGCTCAGGACTACTTTGGCAAACCTTTGTCAAGTACCACAATACGTAGTTACATCCACAAATACCAGTTAAAACTGTACTGTGCCAAAAGGAAGCCCTATGTTAACAGTGTCCAGAAGCGCCGTCGACTTCTCTGGGCTCGAGGCATCTGGGATGGACCATCACACAGTGGAAACGTGTACTGTGGTCAGATGAATCAGTATTTGAGGTGTTTTTTGGGAGGAATGGACGCCGTGTGCTCCGGACCAAAGAAGAAAAGGATCATCCAGACTGTTACCAGCAACAAGTCCAAAAGCCAGGGTCTGTCATGGTATGGGGTTGTGTCAGTGCCATTGGCAAAGATAACTTGCACTTCTGTGAAGGCACCATTAATGCTGAAAAGTACATAGAGATTTTGGAGCATAATATGCTGCCTTCAAGAAGACATCTTTTCCAGGGACGTCCATGCATATTTCAACAAGACAATGCAAAACCACATTCTGCACACATTACAAAGTCCTGGCTGCGGAGGAAGAGGGTACGGGTACTTGACTGGCCTGCCTGCAGTCCCGACCTGTCTCCAATAGAGAATGTGTGGCACATTTTGAAGCGCAAAATGCGTCAACGAAGACCCCGTACTGTTGCCCACCTTAATACTTGTTTGCAGGAAGAATGGGACAAAATTACACCTGAAACACTTCATCACTTGGTGTCTTCAGTCCCTAAACGTCTTTTAAGTGTTGTGAAAAGGAATGGCAACATTACAAAGTGGTAAATGCTTTACTGTCCCAACTTTTTCTGATTTGGGGTTGTATGTAATATGCCCGCGAAGTGGGGTGGTTTGCAGGCGAATTGGAGCGAATAACCTTGTTGAATTGTGTTTATGACCCAATGTGACACACCAGTGATGGCCTTCCAGGCCTCGGTCCGGTCGCACAGGGGTTTTATAGTGTCAAATGATGGACATGTTGCACAGACTTTGGGAATTGACGATCGGCTCTGTCTGTTATTCGGCAGTATAAAACTTCAGATTTAACTTATTAGAGGTGCAGAACGCCACACAGCAACTTTTCGGGACTGCACCAAGCAAAAATCAATCATAATCATTACAAAAAGTAAAGATAAAGTATCTAACAAGGTCTACACACGTTCGTTTGAATGGGTTGTTTTCCGGGCATTTCACAAGTTCACGCTTACATCAAATTAAATAGAGTACAGTTTATACATATTTTGCGTGCTGTCCGGGGGAGGGCTCCAGGCTTGGAATTTTGTCCCGAACCCAGAGTACCACGCCCACCCCCCTTACTATTACTTACCAGGTGCATTATGTGTGATGTGGACATCGCCTTTTATTGTACTGTTATAGAGCACAGGTGCGGTCACATGACCTCCACTCTGAGCTGTGGCTCTGACATACGGCCCAGTGTGAGATCTCCCGGCAATCTCTAAAAATGAAAAGGAGAAAAAATGTAGACACTATAACACAATTTGATAGACCATAAATATGTTTCTGCTGTGTTTCTAGGCTAAAATATCATCAAATTCACCACTTACTTAGTAGTCACAAATTATAGAAGCCTAACTTGAGGAGCAGAGAAAAACTTTACATAACAAAACTAAAACTTAACAAGGTGATGAATAACACACTAACATACTGTAGGTTTATTAGCCATCGTCTGGTTAAGTCATGTTACAACTAAAATGAATATGTTTTTATTAAAACAACAAGTTTGACATACTGTCATGACTCGGGTCCCGGCTCATTCTGTGCAAGAAAAGAAATACAAAAATTAGACAATAAAACAGGAATATTTACATTGAGGGGGGTACTTTGATTTAATTAGTTATCTCAAATATTTTGACATTGACGAGTGGTGACGAACCAATGAGGCTCAGATGAACACACACACCTGGGCTGCGTTCCACTCCACTTTTAGACACACACTTGTGAACTTCCCTAAGCACTTCCTCTCAGGGGAATCCCTGCCAAGTGGACGAGGGAAGCTTATATGGACAGACCCTCGCTCCCTCGATTTTGACCGAGTCTACTTCAAGTGTACACGTCAGGCAGCTTCATATACCACAATGCAACACGATTGTGACTTCATTGCATATTGTGTTTAATTTAACAATCGTGTTTGTGGTATATGAAGCTGCCTGAAGTGTTAAAATTCACATGTTTTTAAAACTTTTGATATGTGTAACCGCGTGTACTTTGTACGCACAGATTGCACATGCGCATTTGCCAGTATTTATATTCACTGAAAAAAACACTAAGATTTTATTAATTTTCCTAATAAAAGTTTTTGCACACACATTTTTTAAGTAGATTTCACATATGGAATTAAGTAAACTCTACTTAACTAAGTTAAATAAAATTTACAAATAAAATAAATAATTTTAACTTGGCCAGGAAAAGGTTGAGTAATTTCTACTTCTAGTTGAAGTTTCCATTGCAACACATTTTACTTAAAATATATAACATTGAATTAAACCACACTTTTAAAGTGTATGCTTTACATAGAAATATCTAAGTAAATAACAGATTTTGTGTAGACATATCTACATAACAGAAGTAACACGGCACCTGAACACAGAGACTCAATACTTGGCACACAACACACACTCGATAACACTCGACAGATCAGTTTTGAGTATGAATGTGTCATTTTGAGTAGAAAATGAGTTAGCAAGTTACTAAACCTAACAACAAAAGCAATGATAAAACAGTGTAAATACAGCTGGAAAACAGAGAAAAATCATCCTCCTTAATTATTCCAACCCCAGTGCATGATGGGAACACCAGTATCAGAAAAGCTGAGTAGTTTTACTTCATTTTATAACGCTGATATTTACACTTTCATTTCTACAAGTAATAATAAAGAATTTACTTACTTTTTTAATTCTTGCCTGAACTAACTTTTTCATGTAGAAATGACATTTGTTTTTTCTGTAGTATTTACTTCACCACAAAATCATTTTTATCAGTGCGGTTTGAGAGTCGAGGCGAGAGATTGCTCAAAACTGCGCATGCGTCGAACGCTTGTGTGCGTGTACGATTCAAAAGAAGTATAGTTTCGGCTTAAAGACGGGGCGAAGACAAAACATGAACACTTCTGGACATGAGATTTTTTTTGTTTTTGGTATTTTTGGTATTGTTTGTAGAATTTTAAGGAAAATAATGAATTGAATCCATTTGGGAATAAGGCTGTGACATAACAACATGTAAGAAGTGAAGCGCTGAGACTTCCCAGATGCTCTGAAGTGCAGGACTGATATACAGCAAACACTTGTGTTTGATAACCAGGAAAAAAACAACCTCAAGAGTTGTAGAGTTGACACAAGAGTTGTAACTATGGCAGCCGAGAAGGCCATTCTTTGTGTTCTTTTCGAGGAATTTTCGGAGCCTGATGAAATCGATATAAATACGTGTTTAGCCTAATACTGCAAAATACATGCAATCACTTCCCTTGCCATTCAGAATAAATGACAACACCACAATCACATTTATTTAACTTTTTTATCTCCTCGTAATCAATTCTAATTTAAATCATTTTATTTCTAGTTCTTACTTTTTTAATAGCTTGTATTTCTCACTTTATGTCAAGCAATTACCATATATGAAATTTGGTATATAAATAAACTTGCCTTATGTATGTATATATATATATATATAAAACTCTTACGACAATCATGTCTTCTAATATCTTCAATTGTTGTGTATACCGAGCTGCAGCGGACACATTTGTAAACATTACTTGGACCCATTGTGTGAGCTGTCTCTTTAATACCGCGTGGTTTATATACATGTTGCTGCTGATTGGACTGACATATTTGACACACCCACCAAACGAGAAAAAACGCATCTCAAACCCGTTGCACACCGTTACACACCGTTTCCAGGAAACATGACGTTCAACCGGAAACCGTAGCAAAACGTTGCGCACCGGTTTGAGCTTTGAACGTGCCCCAGTTCTGAAGGTTTGTCCTCGACTGCTTTTCTTCAGCAGACAGTGCTGGAACTGAAGGAGCTAAACTACACACACATGAGAAACCTGTTGAACTTGAACTTGAGGCCGTCCAGAAGTGTAGAAGCCCTAAAGGTGCAGAGCACAAATAGTTTCCGCCTGCAGGAATTGTTGTACAAGGAAGGGCAAGTCATGTGTGAGTTAAAATCAGACAAACAATCTCAGGTTATATCTGAAAAACAGCCTTTGTGAAGATTCTCTGACACAAGGACGGATTAAAGTTTACTCTTCTCTGTTTACCTCTTAGAAGAAGAAGAAGAAAACTCTGACGTGATGAAACATTTGACCTTTTAATTTAGTTAAGTTAAATGTTCCAGAAGATCGGGAAATACCATCACATCACATGGATGCCTTAAAGTGCTTTCTTTAGAAAAAATACAAACAAAATCAAACATTTGAGCCGGGGAAGTCTGCCAGATTTGGTTGATTTGACACAGAGTGACCCGTTAGCATTTAAGTTTGTAGAGACATTATCAAATCCATCCCTCTCAGCAGCAGTCGAGTGATCTTATATCTTCAAATGGAGTTGGCTAACTTGGCTATAGCTGATGCAATGCAAGTCATGCCTTTTATTCTTTTTCCTGTTGGCTGTTTCACAGTCTTGGTACTGAAGCATTGTGGGAAACGACATAGAAGATAAATGACACAATGCAGTTTAATACAAGTCAATCTATTGAGCCATACACAAACTGATATGAAGAGATGTGTTATCCTGTGGCTCCCTCCAGTGGGAAACATTAGTATTATGGCCTTCATTTATGAATTCTATCCATATACACTGATCAGGCATAACATTATATTGTGTTGGTCTCCTGACCCACTCCTCAAACCATTCCTGAAGCATTTGTGCTTTGTGGCGGCGCATTATCTGCTGAAAGAGCCACAGCCACAGGGAAAACCGTCTCCATGAAAGGCTGGACATGGGCTCAACAATGCTTAGGTAGATGGGACGTGTCAAAGTCACATCCACATGATGGAGGACCCAAGGTTTCCCAGCAGAACATTGCCCAAAGCATCACTGCCTCCGCCGGCACGCCTTCTTCCCATAATGCACCTGGTGCCATGTGTTCCCCAGGTAAGCCGCACACACACACCCGGCCATCCACGTGATGTAGAAGAACACGTGATCATCAGCCCAGGCCTCCTTCTTCCATTGCTCCGTGGTCCAGTTCTGATGCTCACGGGCCACTGTTGGTGCTTTGGGCGGGGTCAGGGGTCAGCATGGGCACTGGTCAGCGGCTGTGCCGCCCCATACACAACAAGCTGAAATGCTCTGTGTATTCTGACCCCTTTCTATCAGAACCAGCATTAACTTATTGAGCAGTTTGAGTTCCAGTAGCTCGTCTGTTTGATCGGCCCACACGGACATCAATGAGCCTCGGCCGCCCATGAGCCTGTGGCTGGTTCTCCACTGGTCCTTCATGACCCTGTGGCCGGTTCTCCACTGGTCCTTCATGACCCTGTGGCCGGTTCTCCACTGGTCCTCCATGACCCTGTGGCCAGTTCTCCACTGGTCCTTCATGACCCTGTGGCCGGTTCTCCACTGGTCCTTCATGACCCTGTGGCCGGTTCTCCACTGGTCCTCCATGACCCTGTGGCCGGTTCTCCACTGGTCCTCCATGACCCTGTGGCCGGTTCTCCACTGGTCCTCCATGACCCTGTGGCCGGTTCTCCACTGGTCCTCCATGACCCTGTGGCCGGTTCTCCACTGGTTCTTCATGACCCTGTGGCCGGTTCTCCACTGGTCCTCCATGACCCTGTGGCCGGTTCTCCACTGGTCCTCCATGACCCTGTGGCCGGTTCTCCACTGGTTCTTCATGACCCTGTGGCCGGTTCTCCACTGGTCCTCCATGACCCTGTGGCCGGTTCTCCACTGGTCCTTCATGACCCTGTGGCCGGTTCTTCACTGGTCCTTCATGACCCTGTGGCCGGTTCTCCACTGGTCCTTCATGACCCTGTGGCTGGTTCTCCACTGGTCCTTCATGACCCTGTGGCCGGTTCTCCACTGGTTCTTCATGACCCTGTGGCCGGTTCTCCACTGGTCCTTCATGACCCTGTGGCCGGTTCTCCACTGGTCCTTCATGACCCTGTGGCCGGTTCTCCACTGGTCCTCCATGACCCTGTGGCCGGTTCTCCACTGGTCCTCCATGACCCTGTGGCCGGTTCTCCACTGGTCCTTCATGACCCTGTGGCCGGTTCTCCACTGGTCCTTCATGACCCTGTGGCCGGTTCTCCACTGGTCCTCCATGACCCTGTGGCCGGTTCTCCACTGGTCCTTCATGACCCTGTGGCTGGTTCTCCACTGGTCCTTCATGACCCTGTGGCTGGTTCTCCACTGGTCCTTCATGACCCTGTGGCCGGTTCTCCACTGGTCCTCCATGACCCTGTGGCCGGTTCTCCACTGGTCCTTCATGACCCTGTGGCCGGTTCTCCACTGGTCCTTCATGACCCTGTGGCCGGTTCTCCACTGGTCCTCCATGACCCTGTGGCCGGTTCTCCACTGGTCCTTAATGACCCTGTGGCTGGTTCTCCACTGGTCCTTCATGACCCTGTGGCCGGTTCTCCACTGGTCCTTCATGACCCTGTGGCCGGTTCTCCAATGGTCCTTCATGACCCTGTGGCCGGTTCTCCACTGGTTCTTCATGACCCTGTGGCCGGTTCTCCACTGGTTCTTCATGACCCTGTGGCCGGTTCTCCACTGTTCCTTCATGACCCTGTGGCTGGTTCTCCACTGTTCCTCCATGACCCTGTGGCTGGTTCTCCACTGGTCCTTCATGACCCTGTGGCCGGTTCTCCACTGGTTCTTCATGACCCTGTGGCCGGTTCTCCACTTTTCCTTCATGACCCTGTGGCCGGTTCTCCACTGGTCCTTCATGACCCTGTGGCTGGTTCTCCACTGGTCCTTCATGACCCTGTGGCCGGTTCTCCACTGGTTCTTCATGACCCTGTGGCCGGTTCTCCACTGGTTCTTCATGACCCTGTGGCCGGTTCTCCACTGGTCCTTCATGACCCTGTGGCTGGTTCTCCACTGGTCCTTCATGACCCTGTGGCCGGTTCTCCACTGGTTCTTCATGACCCTGTGGCCGGTTCTCCACTGTTCCTTCATGACCCTGTGGCCGGTTCTCCACTGGTCCTTCATGACCCTGTGGCCGGTTCTCCACTGGTTCTTCATGACCCTGTGGCCGGTTCTCCACTGTTCCTTCATGACCCTGTGGCCGGTTCTCCACTGGTTCTTCATGACCCTGTGGCCGGTTCTCCACTGGTCCTTCATGACCCTGTGGCCGGTTCTCCACTGTTCCTTTATGACCCTGTGGCTGGTTCTCCACTGGTCCTTCATGACCCTGTGGCCGGTTCTCCACTGGTTCTTCATGACCCTGTGGCCGGTTCTCCACTGTTCCTTCATGACCCTGTGGCTGGTTCTCCACTGGTCCTTCATGACCCTGTGGCCGGTTCTTCACTGGTCCTTCATGACCCTGTGGCCGGTTCTCCACTGGTCCTTCATGACCCTGTGGCTGGTTCTCCACTGGTCCTTCATGACCCTGTGGCCGGTTCTCCACTGGTCCTCCATGACCCTGTGGCCGGTTCTCCACTGGTCCTTCATGACCCTGTGGCCGGTTCTCCACTGGTCCTTCATGACCCTGTGGCCGGTTCTTCACTGGTCCTTCATGACCCTGTGGCCGGTTCTTCACTGGTCCTTCATGACCCTGTGGCCGGTTCTCCACTGGTCCTCCATGACCCTGTGGCCGGTTCTCCACTGGTCCTTCATGACCCTGTGGCCGGTTCTCCACTGGTCCTTCATGACCCTGTGGCCGGTTCTCCACTGGTCCTTCATGACCCTGTGGCCGGTTCTCCACTGGTCCTTCATGACCCTGTGGCCGGTTCTCCACTGGTCCTTCATGACCCTGTGGCCGGTTCTCCACTGGTCCTTCATGACCCTGTGGCCGGTTCTCCACTGGTCCTTCATGACCCTGTGGCCAGTTCTCCACTGGTCCTTCCTTGGAGCACTTTTGATAGAGACTGACCACTGCAGACTGGGAACACCCCACAAGAGCTGCAGTTTTGGAGATGCTCTGACCCAGTCGTCTAGCCGTCACAATCTGGCCCTTGTCAAAACTCGCTCAAATCCTTACACTTGCCCATTTTTCCTGCTTCTAACACATCAACTCTGAGGACAAAATGTTCACGTGCTGCCTAATATATCCCACCCACTAACAGGAGATGAAGAGATCATCAGTGTTATTCAATGGTCATAATGTTATGGCTGATTGGTGTAAATGGCCGATCATTCAAAAACTTTAGGTTTTTTATTTTAGTACATCAAGTTAAACTAAATAAATGTGAAACATTTTGCCTTAAATAAATAAAGTAACATACATTATATTTTATGTAAATTAACCTTTAATTTATTTCAAGTAATGAAAATGTCTTAGTTAGTTTAATAACCCTGATCTACATCAAATGATACGTGACTTTTAACAAACATGTATAAAAGAATAATAAATAATGAATGGAGCACGTGAGGCTGAATTATTTTGGGTAGAATCCTTTTAGAAAAATGTGAAAATGTTTATACTAAAGTTGTAACGACCATTTTTACGCTCAATGCATATTTTATAGTGTAAAAGTCTTCCATATCCGGTTTAAAACTGATGATTTCTCTGGATTTAAACATTCTTGGAAACATTTGGGATAATGTACACAAGTCAACAAAATATATAACGTTAACTAATTGAATCATTAATTTGCATACTTTTTTATTTTCTCCCCTGTAGAGTGTCTCTGATATAATTATAATATATATAATTACATTTACATAGTTTGACATTACAGTTTATTCTCTTTTCTAAATATTCGCTTCTAATCATGAGATTAATAACAGTTATATTTTATGTTTCTATTTAGGTTTATACATACAATACATTAACAGGAAACAGATTTGTACATTTTGTACACATTTTAATATTTGTTTTACTCTTTTGTTTTACTCTTGACCTTTAGTAAAAGGTCTCTTTTACTGTCTATGCGTGAGACTTATTTTGGGTAGAATCCTTTTAGAAAAATGTGTGGAAAAAAAGTTGTAACTACCATTTTTGCGCACAATACATATTTTACAGTGTAAAAGTCTTCCGTGCTGGACTTCCTGTATGGCGGTGACGCGGGCGGAAGTCGTCGCTCGGTGTCAGCAGATAGGAAATGGAGAGTGAAGGGGCCTCATCGATACATCAGCGGTGTTGAATGTGATCGATTACTCTGATGCTGATGAACGGAACCCATGGAGACCCATGAGGAGAAGCCCATCATCTACACGATGGAGAACAAACCCATAGTGACCTGTGAGTGGACGTTATAGCGCTCATAATCCTGTCAGCGGTGTTGTGGTGTGTTGTGATGGTTCTCACTGACACGGAATTCCTCAGGTCTTCATGGAAGAATATCAGGGATTTAAAAAAAAAAAACGTTGCTTTTTTAAAAAAAACCCGTTGCTTTAGGCGGGACATTGCTTGTAAAACGCGCGAACCGAACGAATCTGTTGTTATCCATGAATCGGTTTGAATGAATGTGTAGCGAAATTATTCGTTAAATACATTCACTGTCGCACAATATGTTTAATTCGTTCATTAGCCTAAACTGACAGTTCACTGGCTGTCTACTAGTGAGTTCCCTAAACATGAATATAATCACACAAGAAGCAAATTGGCAAATATCTACCTGTAAATATCAACATATTAATAGTGATTTTGAACTATCACAGCTGATGTGTGTGAATTGTACGTTTATTTTTATTTCAAGTATCTGAAGTGTTTTTACGGTTCTAGTAGCTATAATAACCAATGTATATTAAAGGTGCAGTAAGCGATCGTAGGTACTTATTTTGAGTAATTAATTACTTCATGACCGCTAAAAAAAAATATGAATGTGTGTAGTATGAATATAATTCGTATGTACTACATCCGCCATGTTGTCATTATTATGTGAACTACTAGCGTCAGTTGCACCAGGGTACTTTTTGTCTTCTCTTTTATGAGTACTGTGAATTTCGACACTTCTTTTGTCACTTCTTTTGTTGTTTTTCGCCTACTATATAGTGGGGAAATATGCGATTTCGGATGCAGCCATTGTGGGTGGGGTTATTAAGATAGGGGCGTGTCCTTTCGAGTAGGAGGCGTGTTTGTTTTGGAGATTTCAAATATCAACAGTTTCTCAGAAATCGCTTACTGCACCTTTAGTTTTTATTAATTTTATACACTTTTATTTCTGTTTGTTATTTTAGTACATTAAGCTTTTTCAATTAGCTGAAATAAAATGTAAAAATTTTCAGGTAATGTTTATTTTTATTTCAAGTAACTGTTACTGAAATGTTTGTATGCGTGTAGTTTTTAGTTACTATAATAATTCTGATGTACGTTAAAGGTGCAGTTAGCGATTTCTCATAAACACTGTTGAAAATAGATTGGACTGAGAACACACTTGTAGCCAATCAGCAGTAAGGGGCGTGTCCATTCATTAGGGGGAGGATCCTGTATTGCATAGTGTGTTAAGTAGGGCTGTAATCAACCAAAGAAAATCTTGGTCGACTGAAGTCCTGACATTTTCGACTAAAAATCGACTAAAATGACGTTAGGAAAAAAAAACGTTAAATTAATTAGCTGCGCACTGTGTGCAGTACTTGGTAGCCTTGTTGTCTGCCTAAATGAGTTATAAATAAACATAAAAAACTAGAAGGCTATTTGCAGTATATTAAATAGCTTTTGACCTGATTATTTTGCACTGAAATGAGTCAGACACGAGTCTGACGGCTCTGACAGCGCTGCATCGCATGCACCTGCTCAATATCATAGCCTATGACTTCCGAGAATATAGTACTATATGTTGTCAACTAGATATATCATCTCAAGAACTTTTGAGGAATATGCAACATAATTTAGATAATTGTTTTTGTCATATGTATTATAATAACTGACAGACAGTATCAGCCGCTCTGTGACGTTCAACCATAGACCGTAAAAAAACATCTGGAGCTGAGCTCAGCTTCGCGGCTGAGACACGAATACACTATTAACTTAAAGCTTTTACTCTTAAACACAAAAGGCACGTCCACTTTAATAAAAAAGGAATATTTATTAAACAAGCCAGATCAAGAGCAGAAAAAACGCTCTCACAATTAAATAAATAATATACAAGAAAAATAGCCTTCTTCAATCTGTCTCTCTTCTCCAGTGGGTTGGGCTACTCCAAAAGAAGTGGAAACAATGGGGGTGTTCTGAAGACAGACTGTACCTGTGAAACAGCTGCTCTGAAAACACCCCCATTAGCAATTAGTGCTTTCCACCTGATGAAATGAACGCGGCGCGGCAAAACTGATGAAATGAACGCGGCAAAACTGACAGTACAGATCAACTTAGCGCGGTGTTGTGACGCTTCCCCTCATGTGTATGTTGATGGGCGTTCCTCAAGTTTACCGCTATGGGCGTGCGTTTGAGCCAGCGGGGAATGAAACACAAAGGACCAGCGAGAGACTTCTCTTCGCCAGTTGGTTGGGCTAATCCAAAAGAAGTGAAAACAATGGGGGTGTTCTGAAGACAGTCTGTTACCTGTGAAACAGGGGTGCTCTGAAAACACCCCCATTAGCAATTAGTGCTTTCCACCTGATGAAATGAACGCGGCAAAACTGATGAAATGAACGCGGCAAAAAATCGACCAATCAGAATTTTGGTCGAGCCAGAACGTATCAACTAATAATCGACTAATCGACTGGGAGATTACAGCCCTAGTGTTAAGCTGCGTCCGAAATCGAATACTTCTTTACTATATAGTATGTGAAAAACAGTACGCCAACAGAGTAGTATGTCCGAATTCATAGTATATTCGAAAAACAGTTGGCGAAAAGTCCCCGGATGACCGACTACTTCCGACAAGAATCTGAAGTGCGCATATGATAGACACTTTACTATCCGCCAACATGGCGGGTGTAGTATGTCTACATTCATACTACACTCATTCATACTATATAGAACACACTTTTTTTATGGACGCGAAGCTCGTTCAAATTCAAATGTAGTACTTACTCACATAGTACGCGATTTCAAACGCAGCCTTTGTGAATTTGGGGGCGGAGCTATCAAGATAGGGGTGTGTCCTTTCGAGTAGGGGTCTGTTTGTTTTTTCAAATATCAACAGCGTTCCTCAGAAATTGCTTACTGCGCCTTTAAATGATACATGACCATTAGCAAACATGTATAAAAGAACAAATAAAGAAGAGAGCACTGTAGAGGTGTGTTAGTGCTTTCACCGTGAAATCAAAGGGACAAACATCAGACAGGTAACCTGTGTGTGTGTGTGTGTGTGTGTGTGTGTGTGTGTTGAGCAGGTGCGGGCGATCAGACCCTGTTCACGGCCCTGTATGGATCACTGACCCAGCAGCTGCCCAGAGAACCAATGGAGTGGAGGAGGTGAGATCTGCATATTCCCTCACACTGCACAGCTGATGGTTTATTATATAGGCTTATGCCATATCTATATCTATATATGGCCCCCATCAAAACAGAATTAGCTTCAGATCGTCCGTATTGTGAGTTTAACAGGTTATCGAAAAACAATCACAGGACTTGATTCTGTTCATGGGTTGTTGATTGGATGTTGAGATGTGGGCGTGGCACTCCGTGTATGCAGATGAGCATGAGCTTGCACTAAATGATTGGTGGATCCTGCATCCATCTAGTGCTTTTCATAATACACATTGTTTTAAAGCTTTGCAAAAAATCATGATTGTTAATGTTTATAATATCTTAAAGGCACAGTGTGTAATTTTCCGTCTCTTACTCAACACAAAGGAGTGTGTTGACTCTTGAGTGGGCGGAGCTTTTAAGAAGCGCTTCCACTTCTTCCGCTCGTGTGTGTGTGTGTAACGCAGCACTGTTTCATCATATCACACACATGTGAGTGTGTTAAAGTGATGTTGTAATGCTACTCTGTGCATTGGCTCAGTATTTAATAATATATATTAGGGCTGGGTATTGACACAAATTTCACAATTCGATTCGATTTCGATTCACTACCTTTTGATTCGATTTTCGATTCAATTCAATATGGATTATTTTAGATATATATCAGGTATAATACATGGAAACTTTTCTCAAGGAAAACTAATCTCTGATCTAATGTTGTAAACTATGGGAGTCAGTTGATACTACATTAGCCGACTAATATTGAAGGTACAAATTAACTGATTTGTATACAAACACTTAAATTACACTAAATTATAATTTTTTTTAACTTTAAAATTACATAATCATATTTCTACTCCAATTCGTTTTTTCGTCATTAAAACTTGCCAGATTTATTCATAGGCATACATGCATTAAATATTGAAGAACATTAAAAATGACAATCAGTATCCTATGTAATGGTGCATATAATTAGCAAAATGCTCCTCTCTAGAGTTAATTTTTCTAGCTAACTAAAGATGACTAATGAGTTTATGGACACTGGATATGGTTTTTTCTGAGGTAAATATGACGTTACATGACATTTTTTACAAGCCATTATACTTACATCTTTCTGCGGTTTAAACACTTGAGCGATTCTATGTGATGATACGGATTTCAGTAAGTTGTCCTGAAAAAATAAACGTAATTTGAAATCTGAGACTTTGTTTCATATCAATGCACAAAGATTATTGCGATTTATTGGATGGGAGGCGCGCTACAATGTTTATTTCATTAATTAACTGAAAACAGGATGACTAATCGATTCTTGGGATTTAAGAATCGATATTGTTTTGTAAAAGTGAGAATCGATTAAAATCGAGAAATCAATATTTTTTACCCAGCCCTAATATATATATATATATATATATATATATATATATATATATAAATATATAAATAAATAAAACCCATTAGATATTAAAGCGGCGCTAGTGTTGTCATGGTTACTACACAATAATGCGGGGATGATGTCACTGATAGGCGACGCACACACACGGGCCGTTTCCTGGGGAAAATCACTGATTTCTCTGGATTTAAACATTCTTGGAAACATTTGGGATCATGTAAGTCAACACAATATATAACACTGATCTAGTGGCTTTTGGATATTTTAATCCAAAAATCTTACATATTGTGCCTTTAATATCTTCATGTCTTATTGTTGTATTTAGCAGATTAGAGCTGGGCGTTTTGTTGGTCAAAACATATAAAAAATGAACCGTATTCATGGATGAATCGTCCGTGCGTACATTTGGGAAGGAATTTTCATTCCATGCCATTTTTAATATATGTTATTATTCTCTTATGTAGCCAGAATTGTTACAGTCAGAATAATAATATCCGCTGTTGAAGTCATCCTCGGAAGTTCGTATTCACGAGGTAGGAAGTCGTGTGCGTTCAAGTCACTTTTTTATGTTTTTAATTAGGGATGCACCGATATGAACATTTTGGCCGATACCGATAACCGATAATTCTTAATATTTGAAAGCCGATAACCGATATATTGGCCGATAAATCTAAATACAAATTTTAATAAACTCTGAGAGCCTGATTACAAAAACAAAAGGCTCACCATTAAAAGCCATGTCCCAAACACTTCAACATAAATCAAACCTATACACTACAGTAGCCTATTTGAACCAGTGTGAGATTCCTTACCTTTTCAAATTAATTTTACACTCCTATGGCCAAATATTTTTTTTTAACACTTTACAATAAGGTTTAATTTTGGTTAGTATAAGTTAACCAACAATGAATGAACAATACTTCAACAGGATTTATTAATTTTAGTTCATGTTAATCTCAACATATTCAGACCCAAAGTTGTGTCTTTTAACATTAGGTATGAACTGTGAATGGACTGTTACAAAACACAAACATTTTATTACTAAAAGAAACAAAGGTTATTGCTCTCTGTTTGTTAATGATAGTTAATGCATTAATAAAATGAGACCTTATTTGTAAAATGTTACCAAAAATTATATTGTCTAAAAAATAAAAATAATATACCTAAATAATGCAAACAAGTAATTGAACAGCATTACTGAGGCTGCATAATAAAGAATCAGAATGCAAGTGTATGAAATAACCTCCGCACAGACGATAAAGAAATGGTTTTAATCAAACCATATTGTTGATGGAAATGATACGAGAACAATAAAAGTGCTAATTATAAAAAATAATGCTTCTGTGTTTTTGAAAAAAAAAAAAAGTTTAATATTACAGTAATAGTAAACATCTGTAATATTAGTCTAGTCTATTAGGAACAATGTTGCTGTTTGAGAGCGCGCTGAAGCTGGAGAGAATGAACGAACAACCATAAACTGAAGCGCTTAGAAGTTTAATTAACAACTAAACGCATCATATATGAGAACAATCAGATATTTATACAAAATAAATATAATATTACAACTTATATTAGCACAAAATCACGCATAGGTGAAGGGTTATAACTCCTGTGGATGCTCTTCCCCTGTTTGAGAGCGTGTTGAAACTTAAGATGATCACCGGTACAGTGAAGCGCTGCGGGTTATTGACTTAACGAAACACATCCTATATGACTTTAATCAGATGTTTATACTACAAAAACGTAATATTACGACTTACATATGCTTAAAATGACGCGAATGCACAAGCGAACTTGACTGTGCTGGTCAGAATGCGTTGTTGACGCTTCCCACAACAGCGCGCTGAAAAACAATTAAACCCAGAGAATTCACTACGTTTTATAACAGAAATATTCTCATTGCAGTGTTATGTAGAGGACAGTCCCAGTAGTTATTAATGCTGTGCATTTCTGTTTGAAATGCGCGCGCCGGTACAATGAAGTGCTTTACTGCATCGTTAATTAACTCAACCAAACGCATCCTATATGGGATTATATACACAAAATAATAAATATAATATTACAACTTACAATGGCACAAAAGGCTGTGAATGCACAAGCAAACTTGACTGTGCTCGTCATGAAGGTGTAACTCCGTGGGCGCGCGCTGAAGCTAAAGACCGGTACAAGGAAGTGCTTTACTGCATCGTTGATTTACTCAACCAAACGCATCCTATATGATATTACATACACAGAATAATAATAAATATAATATTACAACTTACAATGGCACAAAAGGCTGTGAATGCACAAGCGAACTTGACTGTGCTCGTCATGAAGGTGTAACTCCGTGGGCGCGCTCTTCCCTCAACAAACGCGCTGAAACACACCGCTCTTTTACAGCCTATTCTATTCTCATTATCATTTTATGTAGATTATAGAAGACTTGCGCTGCACATGTTGCACATAACTGTATTTTCCTTTTCGAAGTGATTCCAAACATATTTAGAGCAATTCAAACCCATCATGGTGGACAGCGCGTCCGTCTCAGCTGAAGGAAATGATACATTATCTATCGGCTTGACTATATCGGTCAAATTTTCTTATTGGACCGATAACGATAACATCAAAAATAATCATTTATCGGCCGATAACGATATGTTGCCGATATATCGTGCATCCCTATTTTTAATAATTTATGAAGCCACTGTAAACTTTATCGTTACATATTATATTGTTATATTATAATGCTATCGCTGTAAATAGAAAAAAATCTCACTGCTAAATACCTTTAAGTATTGTGATATTCCGCCATGTTTCTCACTGACACGCCCCCAACTCGTTCAGATCGGGGCTTTAAGAAAATCCCGAGCTTCCCACTGGGGTTTACGACTTTATGGTGCCGTTCAACTCGTAAATACGATCTTTACGACATGACTTGAAGGCATCAGTATTTTAGCCGAGAACCGCCCATGTGACCAATCACAGAACACGTTCATCCATGACCTCCAGCCCTAATGCATCAGATCTGATGAGACGACAGCATATCAGATATTATATCACAAAAGAGTGTTTTCTTTCTTCTCTTGAGATTTCCTCCTCCTTCAGGGCGTTTATGTCACATCTAAAGCCGATCCTCTGGAGCTGTGCAGGGAAATTCAGCTCTGAGCTCCCATGATGCATGTCTTTAGTTGTTCAAGCCTTTTCCTCATCATATTCTGCTGTGGGGATGAGACACTGTTGTGCGCCGCTGGAATAAGGAAGCGACCTCTGTCACATGATCTCTCAGAGCGGGAAGGAAAGACAGGGAAATCCAGTCATTAAGAGCTTCCTGTTTAGAAAGGACCAAAAATGTGTTTAAATCTGTCATTTAGTTCACCAGGAGTCATACAGACAGTTTTCTGTCTCTCCTAGAGCAGGTTTTCCCGCTTGAGTGTTCATTATCTCCTCATATCCTCCAGTGTTGCGGCTCCTCTCTTCCCAGTCTGTCAGTAACGCTCTGTTTACTTCCTGTCTCTATGAAGCCCCGCCTTCTGAAAAGCACACTGTGCTCTGATTGGTCGGCTGGAGCAGTGTGTTGTGATTGTTGTTTGGGAAATGTCCCGCCCCTTAACATAACCGGCAGCTTCAACACACGACTAACTAACTCAACCAGGCCCGCCCCTTTATTCTGCTCATTAATTATTTAAACAGGACATATTATGCCCCTTTTCACAATATGTTATATAAATCTCTGGTGTGCCCATAATGTGTGTGTGTGAAGTTTCAGCTCAAAATACCCACAGATCATTTATTATAGCTTGTAAAATGTGCCCTATGTGGGTGTGAGCAAAATGCGCCGTTTATGTGCGTGTCCCTTTAAATGCAAATGAGCTGCTGCTCCCCGCCCCCCTTCCAAAAGAGGGCGGAGCCTTTACACAAGCTTCAGATACTCCGTCAACAACAAAACAGGCCAATCTCACGCAGACTAAATGTCTGAAATGAGCGTGTCCCTTTAAATGCAAATGAGCTTATGCTCCCCACCCCCCTTCCAAAAGAGGGCGGAGCCATTACACAAGCTTCAGATACTCCGTCAACAACAAAACAGGCCAATCTCACGCAGACTAAATGTCTGAAATAAGCAGTTGGACACAGATGAGAGACTCGGGAAGAGCTCAACATTTTTAGACTGAATGAATCATTTATGTAACGCTAGTTGTTGTGCTGATTCAACTCATCGGCTAGCATGTGCCGTCATGTTCATCTATAGATTGTTGTATAAGTGCTTGTGTGGGAATGTAACGCGTCCATCACCTGACTATACAACAAATGTGTGTTTATGAATTACAGATGGTGAGTGTGTTCAGGATCAAACTAACGCCACAGCTCTAGTCTAGAGACGATGCTAACGCTAGCCGTATTAGCATACAGCGTTCAGCTCATTCAGAAAGGAAATCTGCAAACATTCACAAAATATGAAGTGCCATCCTCACTTGTTCTGGGTATGAAGTTAGAGCCGAAGTGTTGGTACTGGGTCTGGGACAAACTGTGCTTTTGGTCTGTACGGCTAATTTTGCCCTTCATGACGACTGTGAGGGGGGGAATGTTTTTTTAACTCATTCGTTTACATTATATAAAGCCTTAAAGTTCTGCATAATTAAGGGCGTGGCCACTTCGAGTGACAGGCGGATTGCCGTTTGTCTGCTGTCTGTTAGTCGTCACCTTAGCTCCGCCCACGTCCCGCCTCTTTGCCCATTTTCTGTTAACCGGGAGTGATGCGCTGACAAGATGGCGACGGCCAGCTCGACCCGACTTTACACTTCGAAAGCGATACTTTGCTCTTCAGAATCCTGTGGGTGACATTAGCGCTGATACAGAAATGGCGTCTCTGTGCTTCTCACTCAGGGGCGTGTCTATGCTAAAAGAGCCAATCAGCAACAGTCATGGGCGGGGCTTCCCTACTCTTACGCAGGAGTAGGGCGAAATATGAGAGATTGATAATGATTAATGTGGATTATAAAATAAGTATTGTGTGGATTTTATCATTATAGGCTGTGGACACACATCTGTGTTCAAACAAAAGTGAATTTTGCATTATAGGTCCCCTTTAAATTAGGGGTCGACCGATATGCGCTTTTTCAGGACCGATACCGATTATTACATAACCGATATATGTGTCCAGTGTAAAAATTAAAATTGATGTCAAAATTAAGAATAAAAAGGCCTCTGACAAAGACTCCCTTTAAATTCTTACATAAAACATAGCCTAAAAAAAGGTGACTATTGCACATCAATGGATTAGATTTAAAAAAGCATACATACACACACACACACACACACACATACATATATATATATATATATATATATATATATATATATATTAGTGCTGTCAGTTAAACGCGTTATTAACGGCGTTAACGCAAACCTATTTTAACGGCGTCAATTTTTTTATCGCGAGATTAACGTTCTTTTTGGTCTAACAAACTTTGTAGTTTTTTCACATGCTGTTGCAACAACTAGTAACGTTAGAAAAACTACAACACCACTCCGGATGTAGCTAGACCGGAAACAAAACATCAGGCACGCTGCGGCTGCCCACACTCGTTTGGGCCATTAAAAGAGTAGACGTGGATGGCAAGCGTGAGACGCCGAAATGAGAAACGTATTAAGCCATGGTTTAACTCAGGGGTCTTCAACTAAAAGTGCTTGTCTTGAGCGCTGCTTTCTGCTCTGATGGTGCGTAGCCTACACACCAGACGCGAATGATGCGTTTTGCGCGAGTGATTTAAGTCAATGCAAAGACGCAAATAGACATTCTGCGGCGCGGACTAAGCGGTGTGCATGTCGCGTCATTCGCGTCCGGTGTGAGCGCACCATCAGTCTCTTCTTCACTGCATGCTTGACCGGATGACCGCGCGTCTGGGTCTGAACGTAGTAACAGTGAGCATTGCAACGTTAACTGTTTCATTATGTCAAAAGGCTTCGCGGTCCGGATGGACGCATCTCGCGGTCCGGATTCGGACCGGAGTTCACTAGTTGGCGACCCCTGGTTTAACTGCACTATAGGCGGAGTCCTAGTTTACCTTGCATGTGCACTTTGTAATTTTATTTTGTATCACCCTGTTTTGATCCCTTAGAAAGGGCTGTTGAAGGGGCTGTTTGTGCAACAAAGTATTTGTTTCACCCTTTTATTGATGGGCAGTGTTACATTGTGTGAGATTATTTGCTCCAAGTGAGAATGTTGGTGTGAAATCGAACACTAAAGTATGCCAATGTTGTTTTCAATAAAACAAACATTTGAACAAAGCAAGCCGATCCACTTTTCTATGTTGATACGAGCATTAAAATAAGAAAAAATAATGGGACAAAAAGAAATCAAGGGACATTTAGAATAAATAAAAATGTGCGATTAATTGTGATTAATTGTGAGTTAACTATGACATTAATGCGATTAATCGCGATTAAATATTTTAATCGTTTGACAGCACTAATATATATATATTAGGGCTGTCAAAAGATTAATCGTGATTAATCACATCCAAAATAAAAGTTTGTGTTTACATAATATATGTGTGTGTTACTCTGTTAATTATTATTTATATATAAATACACACACAAGCATGTATATATTTAAGAAAAATATATAATTTTTATATATAAAACATTTATATTTATATATATTATAGATTATATAAATGTATATACAGTATATACATGCAAATATTTCTTAAATATATACACAAATGTGTGTGTATTTATATATAAATAATAATTAACAAATATATATATATATATATATATATATATATATATATATATATATATATTATATATATATTAGGACTGGGCAAAAAAATCTATTAATTGTTTTTTTTTAAATATGGTCGATTCAAAATCGATTCTCAAAGGCCAAGAATCGATGTTTTTTTTCCATATTTATTTAGTAAAATTTGACCGCGCAGGACCAATAATTCAAACCTAATAGCTTAGCCTATATTATAAACAGATTTCCTCAAATAAAAGTTAGTCCACATAAGTCAGCACGTTAAGGTATTGTTAATTACCATGGCAACTTCTTGTGTCCAAGAACGCGCTTCTCGTGTATGAAAAGTAACGAGCGGTGTTTATGTTTTAGAATAAATTTATCAAAATATCCATAAAACACAATTGTATTGTATTTAACATAATTGTATGCATTTGAAATATAGAGATGGGTTCTGTTTTAATGTACCCAAGTGTACCTAAAATAAAGAGAGTTTAATATACAGGTTTGATTAATTAATTTTTAATTAGCCACTTGTAAACTTGTTCACTGTTCTTTTTTATAAATATAGTATTTGTATTAAATCTATATTCATTGAGTTGAATCGAAAATGAATCGAGAAACGAAAATCGAGTCGAGAATCGAAATGGAATCGGTTTAAGAGTTTGCGAATCGAAATCGAATCGGAACATCTGAATTGATACCCGGCCCTAAAATATATATGTGTGTGTGTGTGTCAATGGCGAGCAGCTAAAATAGGTTTTAGTTACACTAGCACCGATGTGAGGCTGTTTTCAACTCTCATGCTGTTGTTCCAAGTAGCTAAACTCTGTTAAAGCTATCACTGCAATGACGGGCATTGACTGGGAATTCACAGTATAACTGGAAACGGGGTTGCTTGTCATTAAATAGATTATATTGAGGTGTTTTCACGATACCCGCGAGTGGTGCTTTTGTACGGTGGCCCAGTAGTGCACAACACAACGAAATTTAAAAAGCATACATAAGTTCACAACACAACAAAATAAATCCACAACACAACGGAATGAAACCACAACACAACGAAATTAAGCCACAACACAAAGAAAAATCCACAACACAACGAAATAGCCACAACACAACGGAAATGCTCCCAACCACTCGGGGGCACTCGGAGCGCTGTAAAGTTGCCACTGTTCTATAGAGTTGGCAATCTTACAAAGAAATCAATACCACAATTAGTTTTAACAGTATGTAGGCTAACCATTGTTTATCTATATGAAATATTAATTTTAAATCACATCACCTACATGCATAGCTGCATATTTATGCTCGAGAATGCCACGGCGCTAAGGGAACGTCTGCCAATTCCACCAATTGGTTGAAATGTATAATTTGTATGAATTAAAATTACTTTTAACATTTAAAAACAGACATGTTAAAATTCCACAGCTTAGTTGTATTGGTAAAATTGACTCAATAATGCACAACACAACATTGGAATTTGAAAATAAAAAATAAAAAAAAGTTAATTTAATTCATACAAATTATTTCAACTTGGTGGAATTGGCAGACGCTCCCTTAGCGCCGAGGCAGCGGGTCAAAGCGTTCTCGAGTATAAATATGCAGCTATTATGCACGTAAGTGATTTTTAATTGATATTTCATGTCGATATACAACTGCACACTTAAAACTGATCGTAGTGTTTAAATATTTGTAAGATTGGCAAATCTATATAGAACAATGCAAGGAAAACTAACTTTACCGCACTCCGAGAGTCCCCTAGTGGTCGGGAGCATTTCCGTTGTGTTGTGGCTATTTCGTTGTGTTGTGGACTTTTCGTTGTGTTGTGGACTTTTCGTTGTGTTGTGGATTTTTCGTTGTGTTGTGGCTTGATTTCGTTGTGTTGTGGATTTTTCTTTGTGTTGTGGCTTGACTTCGTTGTGTTGTGTCTTGATTTCGTTGTGTTGTGGTTTCATTCCGTTGTGTTGTGGATTTATTTCGTTGTGTTGTGAACTTATGTATGCTTTTTAAATTCCGTTATGTTGTGCACTACTGGGCCACCGTACTTTTGTGCATTCATGCTTTTGAAGCGAATTCGCGTCTGACGCCTGAGTTGAAAAATTTGAATCCGCGCCGCGTTAACCAATTAGGAGCCTGCTCGCTGCGGTCACATGGTGAAGTGACGTGATGAGAAACCCCGCATAATTTAAAAATACTACTATTGTGTCACAAAATGTAGTTTTATGACTTTTTCAGGTGAGAATGTAGTAGTTTAAAGCTCAAATCTGTGGTTTATTTATAAAGAGAGCGCCTATTTAAAAAAATATATATATATTTTTAAAGAGTTGTGAGCTCCAGTGGATCAGCGGTGCTCAGCACTCATTTATTACAGTATTTTTATTATCTGACATGCATTTGACAGTTATATTATTTATTTTTTTTAAGCGAAAAAGAACTTCAAATGCAGCCACAAATCTAACACTGCAAACTGAAAAAGGTATTTTAGTTTTACAATATAACTGTATAAAAAACAGTGCAACAATTAAATGTAGGAATATAACAAATTATATATTAATCAGAAAATAATCTCTTTACAACAAAACAAGTGAAAAATAAGCAACCTTGGCATGACTATTATTATTACATAGACGCAGCTAAATCTACTATACAACAGTAGCGTAACATATATTCTGTCCATTTAAAAAAATGTAAGCCAAACTTTTATTTTGACGGGTTGCTGTGAAGATATTTCAGTGTCTGTGTTCATTATATGACAGTTTTCCCAAATGAAATGGTAAATTCTCATGAAGGGACAGTTTATGCGTTCGTGTCCTCATAGTGACCATAGACTGTAAAAAAAAAACATATATATATATGGACGTAGAGAAACTGGGGGAGGTAGAAAAATGAAAATTAGCCCATAATTTACTCTCCCTCAAGTCATCCTAGGGTGTATATGACATTCTTCTTTCAGACGAATAAAATGTGTTAATAAAGGCCTTCTGAAGTGAATCGACGCGTCCATATTTAAAAATTTATCAAGTTAAGTTCCAGCTGATCGCCTTCTGTGTTCAATTGATGTAAAAATTGTTGAAAGTTCCCCTGCGGATGGAAAGACTAACACTCAGGTCCGCTCATCAGACGTCACACACACATCTTCAGTTTCACTTTCAACATTCAACACTTTTCCATGGAAGGCGATCGGCTGGAACTTAACTTGATAAAGTTTTAAATATGGATATTTTTCTTACACAAACGCGTGGATTCGCTTCAGAAGGCCTTTATTAACACCCCAGAGCCGTGTGGAGCAGTTATATGACGGGCAGATGCACTTTTATGGACTTCAAAAACAGAGCAACTATTACTGCTATTATAAAGCTTGGATTAGCCTGGACTTTTGTAATATAACTCAGATTATATTTGTCTGAAAGAAGAATGTCACACACACCTCGGATGACTTGAGGGAGAGGAAATCATGGGCTACTTTTCGTTTTTGGGTGAACTATCTCTTTAATATCGGCGGCAATAATCGGTCGAGCGCTACTTTAAATGAGGAATATTGTGACGTGTTTGTTTCTCCTCTCAGGTCTTACGGACGAGCGCCAAAGATGATCTACCTGGAGGCTAATTTTGTCCAGTTTAAGGAGGAGCTGCTTCCTAAAGAGGGGAATAAAGCTCTGCTCACGTTCCCCTTCCTGCACATCTACTGGACCGACTGCTGCGTGAGTCTCTGATACGAGTGTCACATGACCCGAGTGGGACAGCCTCACTGAGGTGTGTGTGTGTGTGTGTGTGTGTGTGTGTGTGTTTCAGGACACCGAGGTGTACAAGGCGTCGGTGAAAGAGGACATGCAGCGCTGGCAGGGCGTGCTGAAGCTCCACGGGTCGGTGGACTGGCTGATCGTGGTGGTGGAGAACGACAACAAGAAGAAGAACAAAACCAACATCCTGCCGCGCACCTCCATCGTGGACAAGATCCGGAACGACTTCTGCAACAAGCAGAGCGACAGGTGAGACGGAACCCGACTCCAGCGGCGGAAATAGCCCCTGATCCTCAGCTGCTGCTGTGACTGAGACCGGCGCCGCATTTAGTGCTGATGATGTGTGTGTGTGTGTGTGTGTGTGCTGAGCGCCACACGGCTGCATGAACACACACAGATCTCACACTCGCTCAGGCTCATCAGTCCTTCACTGTGTTTAAAGATGATATTCCTGATTAACTACACTCGTTATTTTTATACTTTATTATATTTTGTTGTATATTTGTAGTAAATCGAATTTAATTATTTAAAAATAAAAGTACGTTTTTATACCAATTTTATTTATTAAAATATTTTTTAAATATAAACAAATATATAAAAATTAGGGCTGGGCAAATTAACGCGTTAACGCGGGCGATTAATTTTTTCAGCTTAACGCATTAAAAATATTTAACGCAAATAACGCAGCGTCCGTTTTTATATCCATTTTTGCTTAGCGTTACATGATCATCACGCTCTTATTCATGTTAATGCTTCCAAGCACGACAAGACACAAGAGAGCGCGCTGTATGCCAGTGTCCTTTGTGTGTGTGTGTGTGTGTGTGTGTGTGTGTGTGTGTGTGTGTGTGTGTGTGTGTGTGTGTGTGTGTGTGTGTGTGTGTGTGTGTGTGTGTGTGTGTGTGTGTGTGTGTGTGTGTGTGTGTGTGTGTGTGTGTGTGTGTGTGTGTGTGTGTGTGTGTGTGTGTCAGTGTCAGTGTCCTGTCTGTGTGGATGCGTCTCATGTCATCTAATCAAGGGACACTCTTGACACACACACACACACACACTAACACTCGACGCATAGACTCGCGTCAGTCTCCTGCTCACATCGAGTTCTCTTTTGCTCTTGAACAAACAATAACACAGAGGATTTTGAGTATTCTCATATTAGGAGTCTTAAATTAGTTAAATAACGTCTTAAATGAACTTTGAGTTGTGAGATAATGAGATGCGCGGCTGTTCTTAAAGTGACAGGAGCACTGATGATGATGTCATTAATGTTCATCACAGAACAACGGGAACAGAGAAACGTGTAGCTTTAATGATAATTCATCTATATTTCATTTATTATTTATGCAGTTAAGAAAGGTGTTTGATAACTATTACATTTATGTGTATAACAGGGAAGGCCATGGTAAATATAACATTTATTATTTTGGGTTTATGTAAAGATTGTTTTAAGTTCACTTAAATTAAAAGTTGTTTTTTTAAAGCCTAATAAATGTTGAAATTGGGAGCTTTCAGTTATACTGTAATGTAACGTCATTAATGTTTCATAGAGACATCAGTGATACTGGCCTTCATTCATAAAAACATGACAATACAACACATATTTAAAATATGCTGTCTTTAAATTGTTTATACATTAATTTGGAGAGTAACTGAAATTATTACAATATCAAAATATTAAAAACTTAAAATATTAAAAACTTGCGATTAATCGCGACTAATTACAGAAAAAATTCGATTAATTAGTTAACATTTTTTAATCGATGCCCAGCACTAATAAAAATATAATATTTTTGAAAAAAATATGAATAAAATTTGAATAATAATAAAAAATAATTCAAATAAAAAAAAAGCTAAAATACTCAAATGTAAACAATATAATCAACGCTTATAAAATTAAGACATTGAGGTATTTTTATACTTTATTATATTTTTAAAAATAAAAGTATAAAATATTTTCATTTTATTTATATATTTTTTACAATATTTATTTTATATTTATTTATTAAAATATTTTTAAATATAAACAAAATTATAAAAATATAATATTAAAAATAAAAATGTAAGGAATACTTTTAAAAATGTGAAAAATATAAAAAATAAACAACTATAAAAAGTTATTAAATTATTTAAAAAATGTTAAAATATAATTAATTATAATAACATCACATCAAGACATTGAGCTACTTTTATGCTTTATTATATTTTTATCATATTTTATCATAAGGCCTCTTTATCAGTTTAAAAAGATATATACATCAAATTATAAAAGTATAATAGTTTTATTTTATTATATTTTTATACAATATTGTTTTATTTGTTTATTAATAATTAAATTGAATTAAAACATAAACAAAAGTATCAAAATATAATACATACTTTAATTCAAATAAAATTAAAAAGAATACAAATAATTTATACATTTAAAAAAACTAAATTAAAATAAAAGCATCAAATATTTTAATTTTATTATATATATTATATACAATATTTTTAAATAACTAAATTATAAAAATATAATATTAAAAAAGTAAGAAATACTTTTTAAAATTTAAATATGAAAAAATCTTTTTAAAATGCTAAAATGTATCAAATTACAATAAAAACAAGACATTGGGCTAAATATATTTTTTATCATAAAATATTTTTTATTTATTTATATTTATTAATAATTGTGTAATTTTCTTTTTATTATAATTATATATATATATTTTTTTTTTAATTAAATATGAGAAAATATAATGAGAAAATATATTTTATTTATTTATATTTATCTCATTATATTTTCTCATATTTAATTAAAAAATTTATATATAAATAAAATTATAATAAAAAGAAAATGACACAATTATTAATAAATATAAATGAAAACATTTTATTAAAATATATATCACATTGACAGATTGAGCTAAGAAAACACATGCAGCGATCGATCAGAATCTTATTGAGGTTATTATAGATGGATGTCTTGTATTTTTGGCACATAATCGATGTGCTGTGAGATCAGCTGATCCTGCTACCACGGGATTCTGGGTAATTTCTTATGGACAAAATAGATCGTCCTCACATCTCTGATGTTCTGGTCTGTAGATCGGTCCCTCTTTCAGGTGAAACAACTACGTTTGAAATCCTCATTGAATATGGGACTGTGCGCATCTAAACAGTGTGTGTGTGTGTGTGTGTGTGTGTGTGTGTGTGTGTGTCAGGTGTGTGGCTCTGTCTGACCCTCTGAAGGAGTCGTCTCGCTCTCAGGAGTCGTGGAGCTCGTTCCTCACTAAGCTCCGCACGCTGCTCCTCATGTCCTTCACCAAGAACCTGGGCCGCTTCGAGGACGAGATGCGCACACTCAGAGAGAAGCGCACCGAGCCCGGCTGGAGCTTCTGCGACTACTTCATGGTCCAGGTGTGTTATTGGTAGGGTTGGGTACCGAAACCCGGTGCCATATATAACCGGTATGTACCGGACCGAATCAGAACGCAGATTTCGGTTCCTCATTTCGGTGCCAAAATTCAAACGTACTTTGGCTGGCTCCGAGCTAGAGACAGACGCTCAACGCTGGTCACATCACATCTCATGACAACTATTCAGTGTTTTCAACCACAACTCATGACAACTATTCAGTGTTTTCAACCACATCTCATGACAACTATTCAGTGTTTTCAACCACAACTCATGACAACTATTCAGTGTTTTCAACCACATCTCATGACAACTATTCAGTGTTTTCAACCACATCTCATGACAACTATTCAGTGTTTTCAACCACATCTCATGACAACTATTCAGTGTTTTCAACCACATCTCATGACAACTATTCAGTGTTTTCAAACACATCTCATGACAACTATTCAGTGTTTTCAACCACAACTCATGACAACTATTCAGTGTTTTCAACCACATCTCATGACAACTATTCAGTGTTTTCAACCACATCTCATGACAACTATTCAGTGTTTTCAACCACAACTCATGACAACTATTCAGTGTTTTCAACCACATCTCATGACAACTATTCAGTGTTTTCAACCACATCTCATGACAACTATTCAGTATTTTCAACCACATCTCATGACAACTATTCAGTGTTTTCAAACACATCTCATGAAAACTATTCAGTGTTTTCAACCACATCTCATGACAACTATTCAGTGTTTTCAAACACATCTCATGACAACTATTCAGTATTTTCAACCACATCTCATGACAACTATTCAGTGTTTTCAACCACAACTCATGACAACTATTCAGTGTTTTCAACCACAACTCATGACAACTATTCAGTGTTTTCAACCACATCTCATGAAAACTATTTAGTGTTTTCAACCACATCTCATGAAAACTATTCAGTGTTTTCAACCACATCTCATGACAACTATTCAGTATTTTCAACCACATCTCATGACAACTGTTCAGTGTTTTCAAACACATCTCATGACAACTATTCAGTGTTTTCAACCACAACTCATGACAACTATTCAGTGTTTTCAACCACAACTCATGACAACTATTCAGTGTTTTCCAAACACATCTCATGACAACTATTCAGTGTTTTCAACCACATCATGTTTATTTCAGGTTTCAGACATTTAAATGCTCATAAGTAGGCTACTAGCAAAAAACACACACTGATGTCTATGAAAGCGGCAATGACAATCCTTTCAGACGGTTATATTTGACTAACGTTACGTGTTTTATTCACATCAGATACATGCGTGAGATTCAACTGCTGTATTCATTTTGTTCCTCTATGGCACCACATTTGCCGGTTTCGCATCAGTTTGGGTAGCGCACTGCCATCTAGTGGTGAACTTCGGAACAGCAGCATATACCGAAATGAGCAAAATCTTGATATCGTACCATTTGAAATAAAATACATACCGGTATCGGTTCAGGCACCGGTATCGTTTTAAAAGTATCGGTTTGGCACCGGAATAAAAAAAAAACAAACGACACCCATCCCTAGTAATTGGCTGAGGCCGCTGTCCAGCGCCTGTGTCCAGATGTGTGACCCTGTGTGTGTGTGTGTGTGTGTGTGTGTGTCGCTCAGGAGGAGCTGGCGTTCGTGTTTGAGATGCTGCAGCAGTTTGAAGACGCTCTGGTCCAGTATGATGAGCTGGACGCTCTCTTCACCCAGTATGTGCTCAACTTCGGCGCTGGAGGTAAACCTCACCTGTGCATGTTTTAAAGGAAACATGAGAAAGCTGCCGAGTGTGAGAGTGTTCAGTGGGAAATGATGTCGGGAGGGACTTTGGCCATCAGGATTTGTTGTGAAAATGATAAGCTGTAATTTTATTGGTCATTATTATTTTCCTACTGACCAAAACGGCTTCAATTACATCAGCAGACGAGAGAAAGGACTTACAAAGTTTATGATTGTTTATTAAATGTGTATTTTTTTTTTTATACTTTATCATATTTTTATAAAATATTTATTTATGGAAAATATATAAAATACAATTTTTGAAATAAATATGAAATAAAAATACAAAAATAAAATAATTTTATATTTAATACAATTGTTATTATTGTTTATTAAATGTATATTTTCATATTTTTTATACTTTATTATAATTTTT
Source organism: Gobio gobio (assembly GCF_949357685.1). Lineage (NCBI taxonomy): Eukaryota > Metazoa > Chordata > Actinopteri > Cypriniformes > Gobionidae > Gobio > Gobio gobio. Next base: position 2,204,935 of record NC_137112.1, on the reverse strand, counting down.
ATAAAATATTTGTTATTTATGAAAGATATTTAAAATATATAATAAATACAATTATTAAATTAAATAATTAAATAAATACAGTTTTTGAAATAAATATGAATACAAAAATAGAATAATTTTATATTTATATTTTACTTTTGATATATTTTTAATTATATAATATAAACTACAATTATAAGAAAAAAACGTTGTTTAAGTGTAGTGCGTTTAAACATGATATCTATAAAATAGTGTATAGGCCTACAAAGAGAATTGCAATGCTGACAAGTGTGAGAGAATGTTGACA